>NW_019211457.1:26967013-27011287 GCF_002443255.2 Varroa destructor
AATGACAGCAACGCATACCTCTTCCCGATAGCCTTATATTTCTCTTTGGCATCCATCTGTCCGCAACGACCGACCTTGCCGTTCCGTTTTCTTTCTCAATCTAGCCATGTTTTTCCTCTATAATACATGAAAACTTTATAACAGACAAATAGAGGAGCAATAGAGACGTGCGCCCGGCGTCCGCTCCGAACGTGACCGTAGCTGAAGCAAATACGTCTGCTGGGCTTGTCGTTGTTGTTGATCGTACTTCTGATCCTCCTGCTTTTAGTGGTAGCGCAAGTGCTGATCAACAGCCTGAGCTTTATACGAACTCAATAATAACATGTTCATCTTTTACCTATAACATATGGTGCGATGCGAACCTATTCGGGCCGATGTGGAATTTCGTAAAAGACTGAACGTATTCCGGCCCCGTATCGTGTATACTAATTTCAATCAAATTTACATCGAATTAGTGTACATTAAACACACTGCCGTAGATCTTTTCCTACTTCTAGAGGCTACTTTAAACCGCTAGAAAGCAACGATCTTATATCTGTCATTACTTTTGCAGAAAATAGCTTACACAAAAAACAAGTTTTTTTTTTAGTCTGTGTGTGAAGGCAGCAGGGTTCATCGGTCCATGGGCACTGCCACTGTAACACACTCCTTTAGCAGCCACATGCCTCTGAGGGCAGTATGATAAGTACGTTGTGTATTTGAAACAATTTGTGTCGAGGGCGCGAAAGCACCATAAATTATTCCATCTTGTCTGGCAGTCTAATAGAGTATCAAGCAAGCTCAGGGGTGCACTCATGTATAGGTGCGCGGAGCTTGAGGCGGGTCCTGCACTCGAGTGCGCTGTACGATTTTGCGACTCACGGAGATACTTTCTGAATAGGCAACAACAAGAGCAGCAACAACGACGACAACAACAACAACAACAACACTAGCAACAAAAACAATGGGCGGAGGCCTACGGAGTGGGCCTTATGGAGGTTAAACAAGCATTTTGGAACTCAATCAAATACTACTACTGTTGCTGTTGCTAGCACCACCACTCATGAATTTCTAACATAAAAATGTATTCAAATAGTTATGTGCCTACTCATCGGCCGGACGTTACGGACGTCCAAACGGAGCCTTCGTGAAGCAATTAGAGAAATATATAAAGATTGCCTAAATTCGTTCTGTGTTGAAGTGGCGCTCATTACTTCTGTATTGTGGATAAGAGTCTTCAAACCTGTCGCATTTTTTCTATCCAGCCAGATAAACAAGTTCAGAGATTTTATGTAGTAAGACATAGCTTGTGAAACTATTTATTAACGTGCGACAAGGAAAGCTGTGCAGAGGTTATATACGAAGCTCAGTATCAAGAAATCGATTAAATTACTTGGGCTTTAGCCAAATTCCACCAATTTCAAAGGTTTCTTGGACAGTTCGCCACTCCTACGTTACGGTGCGATTTATCACTTATCGATACGAGATGATTACTAGACATCCAAAATTATAAAGACAAACTCTGACTGCAAGAAAACGGCCTGCCCAGCCGGACGGAAATTTATATTAGAACTTCAGGCCTTTAAGCCTTCAGCGTGTCCGCTCGGTGTTCTATCCGCTTGATGTGGAGGCAGTCAAAGATGGCCAAATTAGTGTGGTTAGGCATAACTTCGCTTGCATTTTATTCCTAACGATCAGTGTATAGATGCAGCTAGATCAAAATTAGAAAGATGTCCTCATACCGTTTGATGAAGTAAGCCAGGAACAAATGAAGCGTATGTCATTTGGTACAGCATATTTGTTTACATGGATTCATAAAGATATGCATCTGCTGCAGAAAGCAGCAGCTGGACCTATTAGAGCATTCAATATTGCTCTGTTGTTTTTCCAACGTTTCTATCTATTCGCACGACGGATGCGCACGTCTCGTACGAAGCAGGATCAACTAGTTGGAGAAACACTCACCGACAGCTCCCCAATCCTGATGAGCAAGGTTATTGTACCAGCCGTCATAACGCTGTTTCTCCGCGTGAACATGCCGAGCAGGCGGATACTGTTTCACTGTAAAAATAGAAAAGTCACAAAAGAACATTATACACGTAGCTATAGTTGATTAGATACTACAGCAACTAGTAGAGCATTCTAAGCCTAGCAGCTATTGGCTAGCTAACTCAACTAGAACCATATATACTATGATCATGATTATGAGCTAAGGATAGTGCGTACAAAGCAGAGAAATCGTTAAAAAAAAAGTTATCATTGATCCATGTAGAGTCTGTGCGTATACGTTCTAGCTGAGTAAAACAAAAAAAAACATTGGTTTTAACTAGGTACACCAGCCATATAAAAGCTGTTTAGTAGATCTTACGATACGCCTATGCAATACAGGCTTGTATATTTAAAAAAATTCTGTATAGAAAAGTATTATAGTATGAGGAAGATTAGAAATTCTTGTTACCTCCAATATATACATATCTATAGGGCGCGGTTTGTGCTGGAGATGTCATTGTCGGTACGAAGAGTTTCAAACAAACAAAACTTACTTAGACAACTGAATCGGGAATTGATATTCTCAGTTTTTAATCTCCTAATGGCCATTTTTAAATGGCCACTAGTTTATGTACTAGTGATCCAGGTGTGTCAAAAATTACTTCTTGTGATATTTCAGTGAATTTTTTAACCTTTCGTAGTATCTAAGCCCTATGGAGGATCTTCCGGTTTGCGCCATGGAGATCTTCTTCAGCTAAAAAATCGACGAGAGGTACTCCATTGACTTCAGGCAAAAAATTAAGTTTTTAGTCTTAGTGAGGATTCGTTCATCGCGAAGATGTCACATAATAGCCGATTTTCGCTGAAAGTGCAAAAACGACGCACGATTTCTAGCCATAATAGGCTTATTACTTTGTTGCAGAGATAGCTGGTTCTACTTTAATAGAAAATCTGGCAAATGAAGGCATGCGCGCAAATACCTTATATATATAGTATGGCCCTGCGTATGTATGTACATACGCAGGGCCATACTGTAGTCAGTGGGTGATTCACAAGTGAAATATATACATTGTATTGTATGTATATATCATTTTGCGATATACTCACTGACCGCAGTGTAGCTGCGCATGAGTATATCTGAACTTATGCGTAAAAAATTGAAAACCTTTTGTTTACGCACAAACTATTTCCTACGTGCGCTTTCAACATTCCATGTTTGTGTCTACTTAGATCTGTTGAATACGCCTGCTGGCCCTGGGTCAGTAGTTGGTTCCACCGTGGCCACTTTGTATCCACGCCGTTGCTGCCCCATTTCTTATTGACGATTGTTGAAAACATAAATGTACATTATGCCTACAATGTATTAGAGGAGGGTTGTCTGAAGTGTTATCTTCTTTATCACAAGGGTACACGTGCTGCTTCTGCTAGTATCCAACGCAGTTGCTATATCGAGCGCTACAAGCACCATTCTATTTGGCAGTAATCACATGACAGAGTGTTTGTTCATCCTCATCGGGTCGTGGCTATTGCGATTCTTCTTACTTCGGCTACCAGCGAAAACTTGAAGCTCATGTCGATAAAGTTACATGGCTTTGTTGCGTCGGGAACAAGTCCGTTCAAGCGAGAAAAAACTGTCAGGCTGCTTATATGGGATGCTAACGTAACGATTTTATCAGGTGATAACAACGAAAACAGGGGAAAAGGAAGAGTATTAAATTGCTTGACACTGAACATTGACAAGGGAGCCAAGAAAATGTATCGTGCTGTCTTCGCGATGGCCTAGCGAGTAACATCGCGGTCTAGGTTCGAATCCGGACGTAAACACGTCTTGATTTCTGTTGGCAAAAGTCAGCCATCTGATGGAGTACTGATGGTACTGGATGTCAAAGTCAACATCTAGAGATGTGTTGAGCCGGACGAGAGATATGGCAAAGAAAATGGAGAAATATGCTGCGATAATACATAAATACACCCTGATACAGAGTAGATAAAGGGTCTTAATAAACGGTCCAAATGAATTTCATTGACTTATTAA
Source organism: Varroa destructor (assembly GCF_002443255.2). Lineage (NCBI taxonomy): Eukaryota > Metazoa > Arthropoda > Arachnida > Mesostigmata > Varroidae > Varroa > Varroa destructor. The sequence goes on from NW_019211457.1 coordinate 26,971,017, forward strand.
AAGCTACTGAAATTGTACTAATATAAGGGATGAATACGCTTCTCTAAATCATACAAAGTCCGTCATACAAAGATGAATTCTGGGTTGTTTAATTACCTTGAGCGGTCAGCGTAATGCAGTATTTAACATCATGCAAGTTGGCTTTTCATTCATGCGTGCCTACAAGACGAAGCGGATGGGTTCGCCAAACAGGTCACATAAAATGAACAAATTATGATCTACCAAGTTCATGTCAGTTTTTAAGGATTAACAAGGTACACAATCAGGCAGAACTGCCGAAACGATCAGATAGAAGAGGCAGCTGTACAATAAATACACATAATCCTTCCACTATAATCCAAAATATAAAACAACTTGAAGATAGTTCTAAATCCGCTGTCACCTTTGATATCAACACATATCTGCAATTTAAAAGGTTTGTCTGGGAACGCAATGGCCTGGCCAGTTTGAAATTACGTTTTTTACGTTAGGTCAGTAGCAAAGGATAACCATTTGGCGTTCATTTTCATGACACCCGCAGCGGTGATTTACTAGAATCAGATTTTTTTCTCAGAATACGATTGGTTAAACAAACGTTTTTCCAACGTGACATTGTCTGCGGACGCAAGTAGTTAAGGGTCCACGTACAATCAACGTGAACTTATCACTCAAGTAACAGCGATAGAGTCAACGTATGCGATGCCAATGTACGCGGCGAAACTATAATTATCAGTGGGTTTTTCTAATGTAACTTGCTGAACCATCAGTACTTGGCAGGGGAAACTTAGCGCCGACAAAAGGTGAGCCTTTATCTTACTGTTCATTTGGGTAGGTGACGAACTTCTTGCAGCATTCTGATAATGGTAATCATTTAGATGTTTAGACGAGCGAATCCTTTTTCTCATTTTCACACAGAAAAAGTTTTATACCTCAAAAGCTTTTGCATGGTCTCACTTCTAGCTAATTACTAACTATTACCGCTCTCGTTATCTTTCTTTACAAGTCCACTAAACGCGCTCGTTCAAATGATAAGCTATGCATAAACGGAGAATTTCAGGAAATTTCATAATTTATATTGCCTTCCAGTGTTGCGCGTTTTCAGGCCGGATTGCTGAATGGCCATAAGTAGAAAGCCTTCTCGAGTTTCCGTCGTCGAGGAACCGCAATCCAATTGGCAGTGTTTCCAGTTAATTTCCAAATGGATAAGCATGAAATAAAGCGCAAAGCTTTATTTCATGCCTATCCATTGGGGTGTCCTAATAAATAATTGCAAATATCTTGCACATGCAATTAAACCGTTTTACACAGGCACATGTCGGGACGCTATTTTTTTGAATAGGCCACTGCAGGTAGCTAGAAACATTAAGTGTATTGTTGCTCAGTCAACCAATACGTTTTTGTTCTATTTAGAAGTTCCGGCGTCGTTACAGCGTTGCGCATGACGTTTATTCCGGTTGTGACGGAACAGCAAAATTCAATTTCTGTTGTTTATTCGCTGCGGGCGATACGGTCCGCTTCGATAATTTCGCTGCTAAGTCCTTGAGTTGATCCTACGCCGATACGATAAGTGGATTCACGCAGATCCGTCTAAAGCGTCGTGGTGAGTAACCGGTTTTAAAAAATCTCGCGTTATAATACCCATATGGTCTTGTCGCTATGTGGTCTGTTTAGACAATATTTTGTCTATTCGAAGGGATGGTATCTACGGCCCTTGCGTCTATGATTTTGCTTCGCCTCTGTCTACAACGGAGTAGAAAAATTGATCCCATTGGGACTAAGCGGGTAAGACAAAAGCCCAGCTGGCCCCTGGCAATGTTTCATAATACCGTCATATAAGGATTTCACACACAGTGCCTACGTAGCTCAGTAGAATGAGCTGGACGTTTTTATCTTGAAGGAGAAAGACCTACCTTGGCCGCGGGACGGTCGTTTACTTCCGCTTGTTGCCCGACAGTGCACTCACCCATAGTTTGCTTCGAAAAACCTTACTAGTCTTTTGGCCCACTGATCTTTCCTACTATTGGACACGAACAACGCGTCGACAGTTGCTAGACTGGTAATTCGAATAAAACAAGATCCACGTGTGTTACATTATGGCAATATTACGTACTAAGACATGGTTAACAATGGCGATGAAATTAGAGCTTATCCAAAATTTATCCTGAATAGTCGAAGCTCGTACGACGCATAGGTGATCGGATATTGAAACGATCGTGAGTGAAAGCGACATTTCTCCACACCTTCTACATGGTGAACACTTTGAGCTATCCGTTCGTTAGTAAACGCGAATCCTGTCAGCTGGATATAATATTCCATTCGTCCCGTTCCCACAGTGCTTTCCAGCACTTTTGAAAAGTTTATGCAGATTTTCTCAGAACCTATAGCGACCCGGCTTTTTACCTAGGAGCCGAGCTTTTCCGTGCCGTTTACGCACTGGATTCCATGAGCTCGTAAAGAAGACGACCATAAGTATAGAAGAGGATTGTTGCTTTGAAGATCCTTCAGGGACTGCAGAGCCTATTGGGTTTGCTGGCTGTTTTGCGGATGCGATGGTGAGAAGCGGCCCTTTCTCGATTAAAGGCAAAAAAAATAAAGCAAAAAGTAACTTGCCCTCAGAAGGTTGTGTGTCAATAATCTCAGTGAGCTCCTATCATAATATACAAAACGGAAGAACCTCACAGGTTCAGAGAACAACACGATCTCCTGTACATCCCTATTTCTCTCATGAACTAATCAAAGTAAACCACTATTCATTTATGTTGCAGTTTAGTAATCGACATCATTGACACGACAAAATCATATAGCTATCATCAAATATCTTCTATTCATCAGCGTTTCCTAGCAATCTTACTACCAAACAACCTATTAAATTGACCTTATAGGTGTAATTTGCTCTTCAATAACACGTCATGGTGTTGGTCGGGGTGTTGAGCTTCTCGCTTTGAGTCAGTTCTACTCTCCAGCTTTTCATGCTACGATAAATAGGCAAGAATAGAAGAAAAAATATCTTCGACCTTACGACTTACGAAGCAATTTATGGCAACAGAGATACGACCGACTGTTGGACGAGGCCGAACAAGACGTGACATTGAGACGAGACGTCAAAAAGCCTATAACATTTTTATTACTATGTTGATGTGTGTCGCCTATGTGCCGCAGGCCCTAAGGAGAGCGGGAAGATTCGCTTCCCATCTACACCTAGAATTCGATAGCCAACTTCGCTAGAATTGCCCTTGGCCGTACGATACTGTAGTCATTCAGCGTCAACCAGTTCTACCGATTAAAAAAGATGACCGTGTTAAGTAGATAGGAGAATAAGATGGGCGTGATGATGCTACATATAGTACACAGACACTGAAGAAGAACCCCGAGGTAGAACTAACTCGTCTACCACAAAGAACAATGTTACACAATCAAAGACTAATTATTCACAAAAAATTAACTAGATCAATCCCACCTACGCTATGTTACTTAGGCTGTGAATCCGTTTAATATATATGTTTAAATGTTTTCGCTTAAACATTTCACGGAGTTCGATTCTGTCCCATTACTGTTCTACTAGGGACTAACATTAGCAATATTCCAAATAGGGTTTTTGTTCATTTTCATGTACGACGTGTCCTTTTGCTCTACCTTCTAACGAGCAGCATTTACCGCATTCGAGTTAGTCGACTGACCAGTAACTAGCTTCCAATGGTTATAATTATCACCCTGTCCCTTAAAATCCTTCCAGTGACCTTCTCTAGCAAAATGTGATTGCATTGCCAAGAGGTTATGACGCCCGTAAAAGAGTGCTGTTGATTGTTATCAAGAATCGGCTCCGTTGAGAAACTGCGGACTTTGCCCACAAGAATTCCCAGAACCAAAAAAGCGCGGATGCAAATGGAGAGTTCTACTAAATAAACGTTTTACGTCTGCTACTGGCTTCATAGCGCTGGCTCCCAGCACGGAACGAATCGAAACTATAACTTAGAGACCCAACTACATCAGCTACAATTGGCCAGTCGCCTAACCCAGCCAGCAAAATTAGGCCGTCTTTTCTCTTCAAGCTCCTTCAAGCTTTGTTCACACCTAGCAGACGCATTTCCTGCTCTTTTTCATTCGCTATCCGCCTTTCAGTGTGAATTCGGCAGTGGAAATACTGTCTTAATATCTACACCGTTTTCTGTGTCGTTATGTCAGCCCAATTTCTGCCTGTCTATTCTGCTACTCAAAAATAATATATGAAACATTTACACTCGTCTCCAAATACGACCAATTTTCAGTCAATTTTATTTCAGGTTACCGCGCTGTCAAAGGTGCACTCTGTTATAGTTTATATAACGCCTGTAGGATCGACACGAAAGGCCGAGTCGGTCTGTGCTACCGGTCAAACGATGCCTGTAAACGTCGGGTAGGGCACCTTGAAGCAAGGACTACGAAAGTAAAACAAAAAAGCGCGAAGTTCTCCCTTCGCTATCCCGTTCGTCGATATTGGCGCAACCGTACCGTTATCTGTTTTAATCGTCGTACCGATGCTCCTGCAGCCGACAATTGTTTGTTGGTACTCTTGTGCGATAGGATCAAACATTGCAGAGGTGTTCACAGCAGGCGGCGCCGAACAGCGTGGATAGGGCACCGCTATTTTGTTAAAGGGCGCTGATCACCGCCACCGTCATCGCTGCCACCCCCCGCGCCAAACGCGTTATTTACTGCTACAGGTGTGTTTGCCTTGAACTTGATTTGTTGACGTAGCATCAGCGACGCGGTGGTCACTATGGCCAATGGGTGAAGTCAGGGGGTCATAGCGATGACACGCTCATAAGATAACCTAAACCAGTGATGCAATGAACGTGCAGTTTCAGACCTAAAACTTGAAACATTTATTTAGATCATTCCAGGAAAATACAGAACGGGAATAAGCTACACGGTACTGAAAAATATGATGAAGCGTCTACGTTGATGCAGAAATCGTTAGGTCGAAACTCTCCAAGCACGTTAAACGTAGGACTGTGATGTTTCTTCTGGTGAATTTCAGCGCTGATAGTTGATTTCAGCTTATTTAGTTCTTGTCTATGACACAATTTATTTTACTTTGGTGCTTGAAATACAACAATGAAACTCAGCACTCGTAGAACTGTTCTATCTTCAGAAGCGTCTATAACGTAAACCGGCACTATGGTGTACTAATCGCCATCGTCTAATTAAGAAACCACGTACTGCTTTACTTTCGTACTAAAATATTGCCTATACACATATATCCTCTCCCTGTGCTTGTCTTTACAGCCACCACTCACACATAATTACATCAAATATCATCTGGATATACATTTGTCACAGATTAGACCGTATATATACACGTTGCTTGCGCCATATAAATTATATGCTATTCAATTTGTAAAAGACGACACTGACACACCCACTTTAACGCCAATAACATTTGTCTCGGCCATTATCAAAATGCCAACAATAGCAGAAATAACAAAAAAAAAAAACTAATTCTAGCATCAATCGACTTTTGACAGAAGTGCACAATATTACACAACATTAATTTATATATGTTACTAATGATGTTCCGTCATGGACTGTCTTATCTACAGAACGGAAAACGGAATTGGGTTTACGGTCTTCGTCAGAGTTGGCACTATCGAGTCAGTGTTGGCATATAGGCCCAGGTAAAAAAAGGACGAGCAAATAATCATCATCATCATTCTTATTCAATGTGTTTATTATGCTATAATGGCAGTCTCCATTTATCATGTAAACGCTTCGAGTGGCCACCTTTATTTTTAGGGCTGATTAGCAACGCTTAGATACAGCAATCATTTGGTCGCATTGTCGCTTGTCGCGAGTGATCTCTTCAAACGCGTTTGATATGTAGATATTCGCCTTGCCGATGGTAGATCGTTGTCGTTCATAGCATCTTAAATGAGGGAGCCTGCCTGAGTGAAATCTCGAAACAGTCGAAGCCTATCGAACCGCAGACATGGCCTATCACCCGAGGCGAATAGGCCAATCGGTCATACGTATTTATACGAGAGTGGACAGTGAATGGCGTGACGCCGTCATTGTAAATAACTAAACGCATTGTAATGACTATTTTCTGTAAACTTTTTCCGTTTAGACACCCGTTAACTTAGATTTTTAACTATTATTTCAAGTGTTAACCGACTTCCACTTTTCCCTGCTCCTGTGTGTATTCATAGTGCTACATATATATATGATAAAACGAGAGATGTCTGAGTTCACATGATGACACCGTCCACCACTGTTGACCAAGCTGCATTTTGTTTTCAAAGAGAAATGCAATGTTATACCCGTGCCGCCCAAAAGTGCTCAGGTATTCGAAGATGAGGCTCTTATGTGGTGTGCGAAAGCTAGTTATGCCTCTCTATGTCCCGTAGCTTCACGCCCGATATCGCCGGCCAACACTTCATCAGACGCTGGCTTCGAGCCCAAAACGAGGTGTATATACGCCCGGACGCAGATCTAGATCGCAACGTGTCCCTAAAATAGCAGGCGTTATACACATTGCTCATTAAGCTATCACCAAGATAAGCTTTATGTACCTGTAAAGTCATAACCGAACTACAGTAATTGGAGTACCCAAGTGAAGGCCCAGTTCGAGGTAAAGAAGAGCCCGTTGCACAAAGAGACAAACATTTTTCCAGCGCTTGCTGTAAACATAGAACAACACGATAAATTCGAGCAAGTCATTAATAGCAACCTAGCACCGTTACCACTAAATGGATAAATAATTTGTTCCTAATATATTTTTATTGTTTTTTTGGTGTTTTAATGCAACTTGTTATGTCGGAGAAAAACAAAGGGTGTTCCGTTCTCGAAACTGGCCCCGCCACACTATAAGAGACGTGTTCCTTTTGACTGAGTTGCTAATCGATATAAACAACCGTGATGCTTATCACGTCGTCGTTGACATCGCTGACAACCGATAGAAAAGCCGTTTAAGTAAGGGTAATTGTTGCTTATGACTGTGCGACTTTGTACATGATGGTACAGCATTGACTGAAAATCTGTGACTCGGAGCGGTACTTCGAAGACAGCCCGTCAAGAACCTCTACAGTTGACCGGCATAATGCAACTAGATGTGCGTGAACGTTTCTCCACCGTCAAGCGTGATTTATTACGTAGTTATACCTTTCTAACCGCTATCACAAAAAAATTGGCTTCGTAGCAGTAAATTATTTGGTGGAAGCACACTTTGACATGTTTCTATGCCGAAGTCATCGATACGCGGTTACTGTCTGGTACGGGAATCAAACTGCTCGTTCTCTAAGCAGGCTATATTCAGCGCAGCAGTAGTCAGCATCCGACAATGACGATAACAGCCATTGTTTTCGGTGCGTTGTCGATTGTGATTTATGTACATTGTTTTAACTATTGAATTCGACATTGAAATTACCGACATTTTATCAGAACGTTTCATATACGCTACTTGCAATTTCTAATGTACACTCATTCTTAGATCTTGGATTACTCCCACATCGAGGCGTACATCATGCGACAGATATTACGCCTGTCGGAACGATCATCATACAGTTTCTAGCTCTCTGTGGAATTTAGAAAAACTTACGTAACCCACTAAACAAAGCTTAGCAAGCGATATGGTATCGCGACCGGTTGTTGTGAGTATTGGGTTCGATGCCCAATTGATACATTATGATTTTTGGAACCTATCTAAGTTAGCGATTTCAACTCATTATACTACCATTACGACTCATTGTATTAAATTAATATTACTTTTTTTTACAGCTAATTTATTCAAATTCAGTCTTCATCGTGAAGCACACTGTTATATATATATATATACACACACACTGTTATGTATATTATTGTCCACTCCAGAGGTATAAGCATGAGATAATCTCTAATCGTCATAGGGAAGGGAACGTATCCTCAAAGGGGGTTGCATGGCTTGTTAAACACTCTATGGCAATTTTGCACCCCTGAAAGAAACTACACGACCCCATGCAGTTGCACAGTATTTTTACTATGTCGAAAAAAAAACGCCATCATGTAAGGTAACACTTCACAGCAAACTTCTTTGAGTCAGTCTTATGGGAGGCCGTCAAGTCAGGCACCTCTTCGAACACCCTGTGCTCACATATAACAGTACTTACAATGACGATAGTAATAGCGATAATAACGGCGATCGAAAAACGACAACATGAAAGTCTCATAAACTACGGCCATTAGCATAAACTCCAATAACAATAACCATCATATGAATGTATGTTTCCCATTTTAACACAATTAGGTGTTACACGCCCATAAATTAGCATATTACCAAAAAAAAAAAGCTGCTGCCATTGGCCCTATTGAAACGTTTTCTGTTGAATCAACCTCCGGATAGCTCTTAGCCGATTCAAATAGACGAGTTATGTCAGGGTGACTCTTTTTCCATCTCCTTTTTCTCTCCTGTTGTCCTAACCGGCTACATTTGATCCTTCCAGCCGTTTGAAGCAATCCAAATCTACACAGGCGGACGCTCAATCATTGCTTTCGTTGCTGCTACTGTTGAATCGCGCCTATTGAACCTATCGCGGCTTTCCTGCATCGTTTCAAAATTGTACCGCCGCGCGCCCGGATACCGCTGCTGGTTCAGCTGTGATGCTCGCCCTGCTAAACGACAGTCAGTGGGTGATACCAAATGAAACTATCGATTGACGATGAATCGCTACTCAAACGAACCCGCAACAGCTGCAGCCGCGGCTGTTGCCTCCGAAGTTCAAGTAGGCTGTGTCCCGCAATTGTGCACATCGGGTATTCAGACCTTTCGGTTTCTTCTTTCAACTGTTCTCGTTTGGGCATGCACTCGCCTTCGGTTTCGTTCGATACTACCGCAACGAATTGTTATTAACATGGACACACAAATCTACGGATAGAGAGACACGATATTCAAACACACATATACACGTGCATGCACGCACATACAGACGGATCTATACTCGTACAGTAGTAACAATAAATATTCTCAGGTACCCGTCGATGACGCACGTCACCGCCCTGCCGCTAGTCTCGATATTGGGCAATTATTATTACGCAGTAGGCTCGCCTCTTCGAAACAGCCTTTCGCCGGCTGCTTTTGGGAACCGGTACAATTCAAAATATTATTGTCGTTTTACCTTTTTGCGTTGACTCCCTTCTCGGCCTGTTCATAGAAACAAAAACAATGTTGGAACCAGCGTAGCCGTTCATCGATCGGTAAAAAACACGTGGAGGTACGTGCATAGGAACAAATAAAATTCGGCCAGTTAGGGAAATTTGGTTGATTTCGACATTTGTTGGGAATTGAGCTTAACGACGACCTAGATGTAGATGAAGCAACCCGGAGGCGACGTGCGGAATAAAATTGAAAGTGCTTCGCATGTTATACTTGACTGGGACATTGGCTCCGCTTCCTGGATCCCTGCCTATACTGGGGAAGTTTTGCAATATAGTTTTTCTTCAGTGCTTTTAATAATATATCCCAACAGCGGACTATAGAAACTAGGTTGTGGCAGAGGAATTCAGCTGACTGTTTTGGTCAGTGCAGTAGCGTCTGCGGTGGAGGCGTTCAACAAAACTTCAGAGGTTTCAGTTTCTTAAATGTGATATAATTAATGTCTACATATGAACCGATGGATTTTTTTATTGTGTGACCAATTTTTCGTATCACGAATTTGATATCCTAGTATGTACACTGTGTATGGTAGCATTATATCGAGGACTGCTAACCTAAAGAGATAATGCGATTTTGATTCATACAAATGACGAATATTCCGGTATACACACAGCCTATGTCCAATTCATCCACTCATGCCATACACGTAACAGCTATCCAAAACATAATCACGATAAATGTACTTGACGAACGCTGATAGTTTCCCTCATTTTCCTAAAAGTGGGTTTTTTCCACAACACTTTTATAGTTGTGTACTACCCATTCTACGGCCGGGTGTGGACACATACTTAAACAAAAACAGAAACCCTCATCTCTTTGTTTTTGGCACGAAGGCTTCTTCAATAGCTAAACAAAGAATCGGCACGAGCCACAGAGCTTAATTCCGATCCGTTCTTGCCAAAGGGAAACGTGTAGAAGCCGTTGAATAAAGGCAGGTGCCCTTTCCACAGGCGCGCCTCAACGTGCCATTTCACTTCGAGGATTTTCTTATCATTGCATGAGAGCAGATAGACCAAGCGGCAAAACGCTGCCCGGTAGAAGATAATTTTAGGGTAACCAATTTTTATCATCATCACGATCCTCAATGCCATATCATTGTCTCAACTTTCTTTGCAGCTCTATAGATGGGGGCTTATCGAAGCCTAGAGCACTGATTGATTCACCTTTACCACCGGGTACCGGCAGCTTCGTCGTGGCCATAGTTCGAAGTCTTTTATTCAGCGACTTAAGTTTCACTTCGTAGTCCATTGTTGACGTCCGGCCTATTATGAGCTGCATCCGATGAAACTGCGATTGGACGTTTGATGATTGCGTGGTAACTCGGTGGCTATTCAACACTCCTCAGTATATTTGTGAACAATCGTTGTCCTTTCGTCTTGTATCGAATTGAATATTAGGGCGAAACGGATGAGCTAGAATGCACACTTCCTGTTGGCTAGCTAATTTGCTGACGTTCGCATGCCGGACGGCTCAGATGAAAGTGAGCTATGAGCAGAAATCCAGCAGTGAATCAACGCTTGTCTACCGTCATTTGAGCTGTGATTGCAATGCTTAACCCGTCTAGTCAGCAGGTTACTTAAGCCTGTTGGCTCGTGTTCAGGCGCCAATCTAGCTATAGATATTACCCTTGAAGTTTACAATTATTGCAAAATAATAACAAGTTGCTTTTAGAGACAACATAATACTTGAGCATGGGCGTTGATTGTTACGATCCTTGGTAAAATATGGTTTTTATCCATTGTGGCCAACTAAGCTAGCCACCTGCCTGGGCGGCATACCTCCTCAGCGATCGTCTAGTGCTGCGGGCAAAAATTAATAGTTGGGTGAGTTCCTGAATACGCTCTCTCGATGAACGAGAGTACAGATATTTTATTATATACTACCTCGTTGGCAGATCGTTATTGACGCAAGCAAGAGGCACAGGAAAAATTCATCGACGTGTAATAACAAACCCCACAACACAAACGGAATACCACAGTAGACTATTAACTGTGGTATGGCCACCTAGACGGAATAACGTGTTTATGTTATTGCTAACTAAAAAATAACATGGCCAAACTAACATAAAATAAACTTCATCTCAATGACGGCTGATGCCGACCGATCCCCGCTAACCAGTTTCCAACTGCATAAAATCAAACGCATTCACTGTGCCATCGCTACCACGAGTGATCATTTTGCATAGATCACTTCGCCGTATATAAACACATAAATACTTTCATTATACACAGAGCGAGCGAGAGAAAATAAAGTAGGCGGGTCCACTAATGGCAAAAAAGCAATTTCGCTAAATTAATCACTGCCAATATTCTATATATGTATGTATTCAAGAGCGCAAAACGTAAGACGAATCGTGCGAGACCTGCTTTTCCTCACTTAGGGAAACCGTTAGCATATAACATCGGTTCCATAGAAATAATCGCATCTATATATATGTATATATATGAAGATTTACACATTAGCACATGGTGATTGGCTCTATTGTAAATTACTTCCAGTGTATACCCTAACGTAATGTTTCCAAAAGAGGTGACTGAATAAAAAAGAACGTAATTGATCCGCAGCATTAAAAAATCGAAATGGTTTTTAATGTAGTGCTTGGCGGAATATCATAGCATGCGTCTATTCGTTTAATTGAGCGGCAAACAAGCCCGTCGTTCCGTGACAGGAAACAATGCACAATCCTTCCTTCAGGAGAATAGTAAAGAAGGATTATTTGCATATCTATGCATGCGTATATTGAGCTTATACATGGACAAAGAATTCAAAGACATATGGACGTTCTTTTTTCAATTTTTTTCAAACCACCATCAAAATTGCTTGACTATCCCCGAAAGTCGGGTAGCATCGTCTTTTTTTGTGTATTGAATAAAATCCTTTGGCTTTCATTGAACCGCGCCCTGGCTTTCAACAAAGGTACCTTGAAATATTCATGAAAAACTTCGCTTTTTTGTCTTTGATGTTTGCTCCTTTGAACAACATGGTGAATTCTACAGAGTTGTTTTGGAAAGTCTTATAAGAAAGTTCATCGCGTTTATTAAACTATCTTATTTGCTATTGATAAATAGAAAAATAGCGGCGCTTCCGATGGCATCGCCCGAAAAGAAGGTGGGGTATCCGTGATAGAAACCGCAGCCAGCTTGGGGTATAGCAGAAAAAAAGTTCATCTCCACAGTGAAATACAGCACGCTGACGCTAACCTCAAAAATCTATTTCTGTCTAATTCCTAAATTAGCTTGACTCGTGTGCAGAGGTATTATGGGATTCTGAGCGCACCAATAATCCTACCGTGACGGATGAAAAGCATTGATTTCACTGTCTAGCGTTCCATTCGCTCGTTGTTATTACGAAGAACACTACCCAATGTAAATGAATTAATGAATCAGTTATAGGAGAACAGTGAGCTTGAATTCAGATACGAACTCATGCCGGAGGTCGGAAAAAGATTCGAAGTAGTTTCTTGATCCTTTCGAAACCTCAAACGAAATTATGACTACAACAACGTGCAAAAAAGGCCTTGGGTCGACGTCAAACAAAACGCTGCTATTCGTGCAATCTCTTACCGCTAAATCCCTCTAGAGGCTGCTCTATTCTTATCCATTTGCCATATCTATTTATTAATTAATGTGCGTTATCTGGTTTATATATGACCTGATCTCCCGTTACGGCATTCGGTGCTGATACAAATGTGTCGTTGAGTCTTTTGCCAAGGAACATCATCTGGCCGGAATAGTGACAGCCTAACGGCTAACGGCCACACTAGCAGCTGATATCAGCGCGCATTTACTTAAAGAAGAAAAAAACACCTAATTTTCGATGTGATCGTTGTCTCTGAAAGTCACGTGTTATAGGCTATCTTATGTTTACATTATCTCTTATCTCATCCTAGCAGCGCCCTCGGGTGCTCGGAAAGTTTTCCATTGTTTGACGATTTCAGCTGTTGCTACTAACTTCGAGTCTTACTTACACGTAAAAACGTAAACAGAGTTATAGTAGATAGGAAACGCTGGCGTACCCCAGTTTCAACCTTGCGCTCGCATCCGTACAAGTAACTGCTAAGAACTGAAACAAATGACAGCAACTTAATGTTGCTAGGTGGAACTTCCGACCGACCATTCGCCAACTTCATTCACGTCTCCCGCTTCCTCCCTGAAACGAATATATAACCGTTTCAAAATCGATGAACCGCGCACCCTCCTGTGTAATACGTGGTCTGTCAGCTCCTTCTGTCGCCACTGGATATAGCCTTTACCTGTGGCAGGGCTGTCGGGAGCTAAACTTGCCACGAGCCTATGGAGAAATGTACAGAACATTTACTACCAGTACTCCACTGACTGTGGTCGTACTATAGCAAAGCAACTAGCATAACGAGTTTGCCGGATAGTTTGGTCGTGGCATTATTTTTCCGCCGCTGCGCAACTGTCTTGCAGGACGAAAAAATTTCGCCGTTTTCAAAAATAGTAGCGTCGACCGCACCTATAAAGGCAGCGGTGACAGCGGCACCAGCAGCTGTAAGTATCGGCAGCACAAATCGTAGTTCTAACGACAAGAATAACGTTGCTTGTTGGACTATTGTCCATTTTACTCAAAGGCAACACTCACAGCCCGATGTGGTCATATACACAGTGCATATAGACGTAAACACAGAAAAAAAAAGAACACGTTGTTAAGCACAGTGTAGCGGTGTTGCTCCGATGAGCGGCCACAGATGGATTATTGTTATCCGTTTAAAAGGTGGGGACCGGTGCACAGTCTGCACACGATTCTATCGCAGGCAAAAGACGAATGCAAAAAAGGATAAGGAACCGAGAATGTGCAGCTTAGGGCTGATTACGCTTGACTACACTGCCAGGGTAACCCGGTAGAACGGAAATTACGATACGAGAAAGGCGGATAAACGAAAATAAGCAAGACAAGCGACAAATCAGACGTTGGATAGAAAGGAAGAGGCCATTGCAGCGTATGTTTGTGTGTGAGACTTTTGAAAAATTTCAATGAGAAATCAAGCGCAAAACGATTGTATGCTACAAATGGCACTTCTGAAAGGAAAAGAGTAAAATTGTCTACGAAATAAATACAGAGAATTCGTTTCCGGATCATCCATCCAACAGTAATAATGATAATATTAACTAAAGTAACTTGATTTGATAGGTGCGAAATACTGTGACGGCATTATTATTTTCGTTCCAGCTATATGCAAGGTCTACGATGTCACGCCTGAAACATCTCTAATGGGTGCCGCACTCGCCTGTAATTTGTATTTATTTGTTTCTGCCACAGGTGGAAGAGATGGGGTGAGACACATAAACAACGACCTTAAAAAAATGTGGCCTCGTGATGGTGCAGTGATGACGTGTTTGCCAATTAGGCTTAGAGATACATAGATTTGAGACTGGGCATAAGGACACTTCATTCGTGCAGACAACTAACTGTATGAAGCAATGCGCAGTCGACGTATCTTCACGCCAGTTCATCATGGCGCATTGTATGGTGTAGGCGTACGTACAGGTACCAATGTGGCGGCGTTTTCCGAGAAAACATTAGACATCGTGGCCTACCGAATACGCCTAGCCACCTATCGCTCGCAGTGATTCTTCTTCAATCTCTTTCTTTTAATGTTCGTAAACGATCCCAGTATTTACGGAACTGAACAAATTCGTTCGTTTATCTCTCTCGAAACGTTTATCTACATTTTGGCTTTTCTGTATTAAACTGCTAAACATAAAATCACATCATAATCAATTGTACGTAATGATACCGGGGGCTATACTTCGTTTTCTCATGCAGATCCTAGATGCTTACTGTGTGTTGGGTGAATGAGAAAGTGTTTTTTTTCTATTGCGAATAATGTGACGATGGTTCCCAGTTCTGGCGTAGTTACCTAGCACTTTGGAGCATAGCATTTGGAGATAGCAATACTTTCCCTTTGAGGCAGGCAAACAGCGTAAGTTATGGCTAAAGCGGTAACGACTAGCTCCGATAGGACAGAAGGAACGAACGAAACACCCTAGTAATTGGCGTGTCTGACAAACGAATTGCCAATTTGTGTGCCATAAGCAAATGATTAAATCGAGCGCACTATAGAAAACTGTTGGCAGTTGCCAGTCGATTGGATCGAATCTGCTCCAGAGTTAGCCGTTACCACCGTCAAAGGGACGGACCAACTGGACGCAGATGGAACAGGCAACTGCATGGACTCTCCGTTAAACCCCCCAATAGAAGGCTGAAGTAATGTCTTTAAAACGTCTGTTAAAATACTGCAAACAGAAGCGGAAGCATCGACAACCGTTAGGGCCATTAGAGGAAACGCTTTCTCAGCAAACGTGCAAATGAAAGGAAATTTTTCGAAACGAGACAAGACAACGTTTACCACTTTCTCCACTTTCCTTATACTAGACAACATCGGATGGAATCAGGCTTTCAGGTAGACCTTAAAAGGTCTCTAGGTATTGTGAGGGAACAGCTTTCCGCCATCGTTGAATTTCCACCGTCGAATTCAACCTTTCGCCCCCCATAGTGAAATAAAAATATGTCAACATATTGAGGTTGTAATAACGACGACCGATGGATTTATCAATAGAGAGGTGTATAATAACGCGGAAACGTTTTCTCATGTAGATTTCTTGCAAGAGTGTACCAAAAAATGTTACGTTGAATATTACTTCTAATTTCTGAGACTGCTTTTAAATATAATAGCAAAATCCAGTGATTTGGCTTATGTTCTACTGACCGTTTTACATCTTCCTAACGATAGTGGTAATAATAACTACTATCATTGTTATTATTATTAATACTTCTTACCACATCAATAAAAGCCAGTTTATAGCGAAGACACGGAAATCGTGAAAAGCGTGTCTTATTTTTTGTGGATCGCATAAAGTAAACTTTCTTCATCTTTACATCTCTTAACAAGTGACCAATATGACAGTTATTATTATTATTATTATTCAAACTGCTTCCAAGTGTTATTTATGTCCAGTATTATGTCTGCCATTAGATATTCTTCTACAACGAAACGTTTCTAGGCATAGGATTTGAATCTAGACGAATCTAACACAACCCTACGCGTCCTTGAATCTTGTGTACAAAAACGTTATCAGTGAGCCATCACGAAAACGGAATGTTCAACGTGTTACCACGTGGTGTAGCAGCTACGTTGAACTTTTTCTTCACGAATAACCTTGTTAGTTAAGATTGTCATGTACAAGGCGTGCGCCAGTGCCTGATCCCGTGCGCTCGAAAACTCATTCGGGGAAAGAGCTACAACTATCACAGTTTGTGGACGTAAGCTGTTTCCGGAGCACGGTAACGAGAACAGATGAGGTAAAGTAAAAACGTAACATAAATTAGCGTATCTGTTGCTATCTTTGTTGCTAATTTAACTAGCTGATAGTCGTTAACCCACTGGTAGGCATTAATGTTGTTATTATTGTTGTTGTTGTTGTCGCCGTTGCTGCACTCGTCGTTACAGCTGATCTTTGTTCTACTCATTTTTTTGCGTTACACATCTGAATCTTCGGCTTCCAGAAAAATTGCATCCAGATCGAGAATTACTAGATTTCGCAGATCGTTTGGATCGCACGTGATTGCCATGGTGGGCTGGGGATGAGACGACCAGGCTCAATCACACAGGACATCGTGGTCATCTATCATCGCTCTAGAATAGGCATGATCTCTATATTGTGTTTGCCTTTCATGGCTGCATGTCTTGAAAGCGCCTTTCCATGGTAACGGCTCGGTACTTGATACAGATGCTCACGACCAGATTCTGAGGTTTGGTATACGAGCGCGTGATCATCATAACGGGAGCTAACCAAGAACACGCCATTAGAATGCAACAATCTCATCAAGGTGTCATAACAGTTAAAGTTGGTGGCCCTTTAACGTAGCACAGTTTCGATCAATATAATATTCTGTGCGTCGTGTGCGTTAGTAAAAATCACATCAGCGTATGCATAAAAGCCTTACCAAATAATGGGAGGGTATTTAAACAGTCTGTCACTGACCCATCTGTCCATCTAATCTGTCGAGTCTCACTTCGAAGTGATAGTCTTGGAAATCATTTTGGTTACTGGCGTAAATGGCGTTGTTTTTTAGCGAAATGGGCAGTGCGTTCCCATCGATTGTAGCAAGATGAGTTCCTACCTACGCAGGAACCGTTTGTGAGCTTCACGCTTGGTGTTGTCGTGAAAAGAACATTGAACGGGAAAGCGTGTAATGGAGGAAGGCAGAGACGAAGCTCCAATAATGAGATACAGGCTTAAAAATTTTACAATTGCAGTCAGCGAAGAGCACATCATCGACAACGACAGGAACAACAGCAGCGCCGACGGCCACCACAACAGTATGGGCCTAATAGGAGCAAATAAGGCTGATTAAAATTACGTTGCATGATTCGGAAACATTCGTTTCTGGAAAATAGTCAAATTTCTTAGAAGCAAATACGTTCTCGAGTACTAAAATAAGGGAGAACAAATGTAGGAATCATAATTAACAGTAGGCGACGGTTTACAGGTTGGTTTCAGGCTATTGTTTTTCCTGTCCAAAAAATCTTAGAACCCATTGCAGTAAGGTTGACGCTGTCAGCAAAACTCCTACATAACAGGACGGATCGGCAAAGGCTTACTCGAATATTATATATAATTTCAACCTTTTCGGGAAGAACTCTTCCTGCAATCATTGCAAATAAATGTACACATAGCAATAAGTAGACAAATAAATTAGAACAGTTTTACTTTCATCACGATTTCTTGCGTTTTCGTGCTTCGACCGATAAATAATGAGTTGCAACATCTCAAATCGACATCATTAAGACGCCTAGATGTATGAATATTTTAGTAACCCACTGAGCCCAAATTTCAAACGTGCCAGTACAGGATGAAAAGAAAAGTATCGATAAAAGCCCGGGTGTTATCGACTACCGAGGTGTGAACCAAATAATACACGCGCTAGTTTTGCATGTAAAACACGTGTACAACGTTCAGCTAGAGACGATACCTGTCACTTTTACGGACTTCACATGAATCATACAGGAATAGGGACAAGTGAGCGTATCCTGTAAGCGGCAGGTCCCGGGAGGTCACGTTTCTAGTCGCTATTGCTGGAGGTTATTGAATTACCAATAGAAACCCTTTGCAGTTCAGGATAGGAAAACTTTTGGAAGCAAAAAGAGTTTGCTTTATACATACACAGCTTCAGAACAGCACGTTAGAGGACTGTGAATTTGTGCATGTCGCCATTTAGTCATTTCTCTAATATCGCCTAAATTAGTCGGGGTTCAATAATGACATTTGTCCAAAACGTTGTTCTGCTCTAATTTTATTTTACGTAACAGCAGCGCACAACGACTTTATAGAATTCTTGCCCCACAAAAATGGGCCGTCAACGTAGTTCAATTGAATTTTTTTCCTTTGTTCGTGGGCAGTCCAGAATTAGAAGTGTCGTACGAGTACGCTTTCGGGATAAAACCGTATTCAGCCAATGCTTCGCAGTTTTTTTTAAAGAAATAGGGCTTATCAAACACACTTTCGTTCGACGTCGATAAACTTCGATGGAAAGGCCCTATTGCTTTAAGCATAATAAAACTGCATAGTAACATAGGAAAATTATGGGGAATTTTAGAAGAACAGAAGATGAATTAGTATGAAGAATAAACTGGTATAACGTATAGGCACGTTGGTATCTCTTCATATGGTTGTATTTACAACTCGTTTCAAAATACCAACTGCTGAGAAATCCATTAATTCTAACAAATAAATAAATTGTAAAACTGAATTTTTACGAGTCATGTCAACTAACCGAACAAGTAAGCCCTTCCACTCAGTTTTGATTTTAACAAAATAAAAGCTCTTCTAGAAATTCATAAAGACCCCGTTCAGAACCGGATCTGTCAAGTTCTAAGCGGTCTCCTACTGCCCTGCCATCAGCCAGCTCACCTGCTATCGATAGTCACCTTCATTCAAACATGGTACAACATTACGTTTAATGGAAAATCGTACTGTCAATGCTTTTCCCGTTTAGCCGCACGGCGTTTATGGTGCTTTCCACGGAATGAGATGAAGCCGTTTATTCATTTAGTGATCGCATTTGCCTTTGCCAATGACTGTACACAACGTCTATCCTAGACAGGACTATACCTTAATGTTGTCCCGTTCAACTATAAGATATAGGCCCATCTATTTTTCATAACGACACCAGTTGGAGCATATAAACATAGGCCACTGGCGCTTCAACATATACCTCATTAGAAGACATAACATAGAAGCGTTATTTATTACTCTATTAAATAGAGTCTATATTTATGATGTTGGTCTATGGTATAATGAAACACAACTTCTCCGGCTATGTTAAGCGACCAGGCATCTTTTTCTCGCGAACTCGTTGCCTTCAGAAAAAAATACGACTACAACAGATTCCAGCGAGAAAATCAACTACGTGCTACACGATCTTTCGATTCGTTTTTGATCTGCTATAGCGGCAGCGGTCGATGGCGACTGTTCCCCCTTTTTTGCACCTGCATATGAATCGAAACACGAACGTTGACTATTTTACACAGTGAACCATTACTAACCGAAGCCAATTTTCGAAATAGTATACACGTTGAGCATTTACGCAATTGGCACTGACTGAATTGAGAACGAATTCGGATTTCCAGACGTGCTATTAGCCTCGCTGTAGGTATCTCGCCACTTCTTAGCGTAGCCCGCCAAATGCTATGAACTGTGTGCCAGCTCCTGACTTGGGGTATATATGCCTGAGATAATAATACAAGTAGTAAGAGATATTACTCCGTCAAATGACACACGGGTAGGAGTGAGACGCCATCGAGATTGAAATCATAAGAAAACAAAGAACGAAAATAACACACGTGTTGATGGCGTTACCGTCGCATTGATCCACACACCCGCACACACACACACACACATATTTCGCTGTTTTGACTGCTGTATTTTGATATGGTTAGCGGCGCTAACAAGGCTAGCATCGGCGGCAAGTCGAAAGAGAACGCCGCCTATAAACAAATGTCTGAGATCTTTCTGCATATTTTTAAGACTCAGTATTTATGGGTTTCTTAGTCTGACACTCACTTTACACTATGCGATGACAAATCCTTAGTCATTTTTCGCTTGTCCTGAACGCTGGTGAGCTATAGCATTATATGTTCCTTGAGCCTTTCGTCTTAGTCATGTTCGGCGGCGGGAATTGCACACTTTAATGGCCTTCGGGATGGTAAAAGGGTTTTTGGTCGTTGTGAAGATGCTCACCTAAAATATCTTTCATACTGGAATCTCTCTCGTAGCATACGCGAAGGCTGGCTGGTATCGTTTTTTGTTTTTTCGCCATTATAAATGAATGCTACGCCTGGAATTATCGAACTGCACTCGAATGGAACAACTAAAGGCACCCCTGCTCTTGTGTGGTTAGATGTTTATCATTAGTGATCAAAATATCACCTGTTCAGATTGCGCTCCTGACACACACATGGGTTGAGCGACTCTCAAGTGTTGTCTGCACCCTGGCCATTATTTAGCTCAGTATGCGTCAGAATTGGCCATTTTTAAGCGACTTTGTACAAATCACCTTTTGAATCAGCCACGGTTTCCACTGCCTGTAACTGTATAGGCTACCAGCTATAGCGTATACGTAGTTTGTCTGAGCTCACTTTGAAAAGACATACTCTTTTAAATGTTTACCCTTTGCTCCGGTATTCTCTCTATATTATTTATGCCTTGCTCATTTTTTTTTCCACTATTTCACATTTCATATACTTGAACACATCGATGCGAAAAAAAATCGCACAACAAGCTCTACACCTACAAGATGGACGGAAAGTTTTCCTTATCATGACATCTCTTGAATTATAGTTACCATATTATATCTTGTTTCTGTTCAACGTACTGCTTCCTTTCGTTTATCGTCACTAACCTCACGTTAGCAAAATACTCACGCGATTACGTAGCACCGTACGATGTCCAATAGCTTAGACGCACTCCGTTGCCAATGCTGCGACCGCGTCCATGTCGGCCGTTAGAACAGGGCGGGAAGACATGGCAGACTGCTATATCTTACTTTAAATTCTGTGCGCATTTCTGATTCTGGCTCTTACGGATATCGCCTGTTCGTTAACGAGTCTTCGGGTTTTCGTTCCAGTTCACGTAATAACGTCTACTGTATAAATCAGACGGGGGAGAATGTCATTTGTCTTTGAGGGTCTGCGGCGACCAGAAAGAGCACCAGAAAAAGAGGCCTTTAATGCCCCCGCCGAAATCGTTATCGGGAGTGTGGTATAGATGTCTAGCGTAGCAGGCAGCGACTGAAACAGCTCATATACCGACTTTACTGGCGTAAATGCATACGTAGACGGAAAGTACTAAATATTATATATATATTAATTAATTTTTCGACTAAAATAGGTTGTTCATTTATAGGCCTAGATATGCTACGTAGTTTAATCAGCGATTTTAAGTGCAATGGTATCCATCAGAAACAATGGATTGATCAGCATTTGCTTAATCTTTACTTCAACTTTAGAGTGGATTCAATGTGACCTCGACTTCTTGAGGGTGATATGGTCCATGAACCTGAATTATTACTTACTTGGAGAAATTTGGAT
The DNA here is from genome assembly GCF_002443255.2 of Varroa destructor. NCBI lineage: Eukaryota > Metazoa > Arthropoda > Arachnida > Mesostigmata > Varroidae > Varroa > Varroa destructor. The sequence goes on from NW_019211457.1 coordinate 26,992,772, forward strand.
AAATACGTGAGATGTGTCTAAACAAAAAATAAACAAATACTAATGGTGCCGCTACGTCTTCGATCAGAATGGCTAATAACAAGAGCTGTTTCGTAAAATCTTCAAATCAGTCTATATCTCTAATGTAAATAATTTTTTACAGACTCAGTGCAACGTTGCCTTGTACAAAGCACGCATCAACAATAGTAGCTGCAAAAACAGATGATATTTGTGATCGGAATCGATTCAAGCTATACGTGATAACAGATTCTGCGTGCCCGGTCACACGAGCAGGACTGCACGCTTGACACAACTTTGCATAAAATCTCGACAGTCTTATCGCTAACTGTTATCATTTGAGCTCGATCATAAGCTCACCGACTCGAGCCCATCTATCCACGCCGCGGCGCTCAAATACGTATCCGAATAAAGCTATACATGTTTGGAACTTCGGCATGCACGTAGACAAACGCACAAATCTCATCATCGTAATATATTATCATAAGACGGGGACAAACGAAGAAGAAATCCACATACATATATTTACCCATTTAAACAAAAGCTTTTGCCAGGTTTTTCTTCACTCTGGTCCCCCAACCTATGTGCTTGCCGACCTAGCGCCAGCTGTCAGATTCAATGATGATTTTAGCCCCCGAAATGAGGGTGTAACAGACGACTGTACAACTGATTGCAGAAATCTAACTTAAGCCCGAGCAGGAGATCGGATGTGTCTCCAATGTCGCTAACATAGGTTTGTCTTGAATAGCGGAGAGCAGAGACGCAAAGGTATCTACGGACGTGATGCGAATGCGCCTCTTAGACGAGATACGTCAGTGACCTTTTCCAGTGAACTGTCATGATGGTATTGATCGGCATTGAATCGTAAACACAATCGAACAGATATGTAACAATTATTAGTATTATTACAAGGGTAACGAGTTACTGCGTGCAAGATAGCAGGATATATTCTGCTGTCACATATACGTAAAATAGTAGAATACATATAATCAGGATCGGTATAATAAATACTGCAACTGACGGAGAGGTTCTAGGCCTGACAAATGTCCCTGTTTATCGTGTGCAATCTATGTACGATTAATATGAGATGCTTTCGACCGATCCGTGGTAAATGTGATGTTTTACGTACTCTCACACCGAAAGGAAATGTAAGGGGCACTTAGTTAAAATTGACAAAAATTTGTTACTTCATTATATCATCTCATAGTGTCACCTTAATTTTATATTATTTAAAAAATTGCGCCGAACTTATTTAGCAGAAGTTAAAACTGACCGATTCTCGCAGAAAAATCTAATCATCAGCCAACTAACTCGCACTGAAACCGGTTCGAATTCGATGAGTGATAAATACGCTAGTCCGTCCGCGTGAAAGCGCACTGGGCAATATTTTTGGCTGCTAGAGGTAGGAATACGTGGTAGTCGAAACTAACTTCGAATCCAGGTCCAGACACACACTACCTCATTAAGCCGGTATTGTATCAAGCCGGTAGTCTGAAATAAGGGTTAATGGGTAGCAAAAATATTTTTGGTTCCATCAAATTATTCTAAATAAAATTTTTACCGTATTAGCGATTCATCCCTGCATCGCGTTTGTGTTTTTTTTGTTTCAAATTAATTCTAATGGATTTTTATCACTTTATGGGCTTATCTATTATTGAGCTAGTATACACATACTACACATGAACAAAACCGCGGCTGTTATCCACACACTTTTCGCGTCCTGCTTAATCGAATATGCAGTGTGGGCAGTTCATCCTTTAAATCATTCATTCCGCAATCACGATCGTACGGTAGGTGCCTGACGTGACTGGCGCTATCGAACGTCGTTTCTGCGTAGGCAGGCCACAGATCACGCGGCGCACGATCAGTTCGACGGACGGAACGCTTTCAAAATAGCGCCACCAAGCTCAGCAGCCACAATAATCATTAGAACTTAATGTCTATTATTTGCTTCTGGGCTAGATAATCGGCTAGCGTTCGGAATAACTACTATAACCAAGATTATTTCACTGGTTTGCCAACGAATATGTTCACTTACGCTGCTGGCGTTATTTTATCAAATTAGCGTCGTACCCATTCGGTATACGTGATGGCATCACGAGCAAAATTCGTTCGTGTTTCTTCCAGGCTGAGACACGGTAGCCCGATTTCTGCACGCACAACCCTGTCTGTTACGTCGTCGCTGCCGTACTCGTTTGTATTCTGTATCGTTTATTAGCCATAACTCTTTTTGTTATTGTTGTTATTTGTGGTGTCGCTTATTCTTATTGTTTATTATCATTGTTACTGTGGCAGTTCGTTAGTGTCGGTGACAGGGTCTTGGGCGGTGATCTGTACGTTGGACGCAGCATTGCATAATGGAGACGCACTGATACGGTCAAAGCCGCTCCGTCAGCTGCTGGCCGGTCAGGTCCATATTGGACGCTGACGTTCACTGCCGTAGCCTTCGCTAGCAGCTTGCAATAGCGGCAACAACGTTTTTCTATTTGTGCCTCTTCTTTTAGTGGAAAGGTACAGCCTGACTATTTCGTGTCTGTTAGTTTTTGGCAAAGCGGATAATACTAAAGTTCAGATGTGTTTTGCGTAGACATATGTGTAGGCTGCATCTTCGCTGATGGCTAGTCAATGGCTAGAGCCAACCAATACTGATTGGGGCGGTGCCTGTTAGTCCGATCATGGAACTCGTTACCCTTCTAGTATGCTACGAACGTACGTGACGCTAAGAAAACGCCATGCCTTAGCTCGACATTATACTATGGTTATGCTATATTTGCAAAAATTCGAAGCTGTAAAGTCGATGATCCCGATGATTATCCCAGATAAATCGAATTTAGGTGATATATTACCATAAAGGTCACCCAGATCGTCTTGCGCTTTGGCAGAAATTAAGTCGAAGCTAAATGAAATGGTTTTTACGTATGTTATTTAATGGTGAATTCATTGATGCAGACTTCCAAAGGTTTAACCCAGCCTGCCTTGTAACGGCTTGTTTGTAGATGCCGGTTTTTGATCGTCAGCAACCGTGTGCATCATTGGAAATACCGCGTATGAAACGCGATCTTTCATTCGATAGTATTAAAAAAATCGGCATTTTTGTCTTCGCTAGCGAGTCTTCTGTCAGCGAGTCACACGCTGCATAGGTCCAACCTAGCAGATACATAAGCTGGGAATCTATAGAAAAAAGGTGGACAATATGTCAATGATATTATATGTTTGAAGGCGTCGCCGTTCAGTATTCTAACACACAAGGCATATAACACTGTGGCACAAATCAACTAACTTTTGTCGGAAGAGCTGGCCAACGTCGAAAATTCGATATAGTCTATATAAGACAGATAGAAGTGTCCTGGGATTTCTTGGACAGAGAAAGGGGAACGAAGGTGTCAAATACAGATGCCGGAGGTGAAACCCTGGACGGCCACGCACGCTGGGGTGGGGGGTAGTCGATCGCTAAATCCGATGGAGACTCCTCTGTCTCTGTGGGTAACTCCTTCGACGTCATGGAAGACTTGACAGCGGCCATCGGAAACACTCGGTGGGTGAAGAGTTATCAAACGCTGAGTAGAGCCTCTGAGGGGCTATAATTTTGCAGTCCTTGCTTTCCAAAACGTCCAAACACTAAGTGAAGAAGTGAAGACAGTGGTAGCGAAACCTGCACTCACAAGCTACAACGTCGGTTTTCTCCACTCGCTACCGTTGCCTTTGCTGCCTTTCGTGGAGCCGACGGATCGAGGGGGGTTAAGGCCACCAAAGTCCAAGAGACTGAGAAGAGGATCTGACGTCTGCATGAACGTATAAAAAGCACAGTTCACAGTTTTGTAGTAACACTTGGTTTTGAGTTCGTGGCTCGGATCTCTGAAGAATAACTCTCTGTCTGCTGATAATGGTTCCGATTGCTGAACTCTCAATTCAAGTGATAGCCATAGCACAGAAAGCAGATTCTTAACAAATGTACCATCTTTTAGCAGTTTATATGTTCGTACTACAAACAGTAGTCTTGTCTTACGATTATTGTATGGACGACGTTATTATTAAATCAATGATTAGCCTCAGAGACAAATTTTCATGAAAACATATCATTCAGCATCTTAGTCCGGATCACTTTTCAGCCGCTATTGCCGCTACGCTGCGAAGTTTAGTGCGATATAATATCGGATCTACGTAGGCACGTTACAACCTCTTTTAAAGTATAGGCTAGAGGAAGATACGTATTTTTTTTATAGAAGGATGTCAAGTTCTGAAAAATCTATAATTACCTTGCAGAGGTGGTAGAGGCTTTATTTGAACAAATATTTCCTTACAACTTTCTTCATTTATACTAAAAGGCTGGTGAAACTGAGACAAGCTATAGTGCAGTTTTTGCATACACATCAGTAATATTCTCATGCCTTACTAGCTTTTTTATTAAGCATAGTCAATAGGTGGTTTTTTAGAGGGGAAATCCGTCCTTTAATAGAAATCGCTTGGTACAATTACTTTGTTATAGATATTTTATATTTTAAATAGTAAACCTTCAACAGACACCAAAGCTTCATTAAATTTCTAGATGAACGCTTCATTACAATGCGGCGACTTTACGGGTGTACCATCTGTAACGTTCGCTTTGCTCGCAGAAACAAGAGTGTTTATAGATATTATTAGAAAAATAAGGTGATTATGTCCGTAATACGTAGATTGGACCATAGAATAACGTATTCCGAACATGTGTATCGATGAGAGGAATGAGGCCGAGCCACGTGTTCTTGATAGACAACGAATCTAATTAATTTCTCTAGTTTTTCATCAGGTACCGTAGTTAAACAATGCGTACCTGATTCGAATCGGCTGCGTAAACAGCAATTTAGGCCTGTTACCAGTTCATAGATACCTTTCCTCTATTTTCCTAAATCTCTTCTTCTATCTAAATACATGGAGATAGGGAAATCGTTTAAAAAGCGCATCGTATAATTACTGACGATATACAATCGAACTGCTTCCATCCAATACCTATTGGCGTTTACCTCGTTAGTGTCGTCTACCTAACTTATACAGGGCTCTGTACATCTCTCATTTGGTTAATATGCAATCAGATCATTGTCGTCTCCACGTGCTTATTGCGTGGAACATCCTCGAACGAAGAACATATGGAAAGTGTTGGGTCAAGCTTGTTTCTCCAGCGACGATACCGACCTCAATTAATCGTTATTGTAGGAACAATTTAGAAAATCATTTTCGGTAAATCGAGTAGCGCAGGAACATGACCGGTGATAAGCAACGTTCACAAATCCCTGCCTGCGATATAGTCTTCGCTCTAATGTTGAACCGGTTTTTCAAAGTTTTGCCTTATTTCCTTAAATCTAGTTAATGGCCAAATCTGCAATAAGCTTATGTGCTCATATAATAGGTCGCCAGAGGTACATTTTCGCAACAACCCTAGCAATTAATTGATATGCAAACTCTTACGTTATAGATGTGCATAAAGGCTCACAAATCACAAATCAGGACAAAGCTTTGAGGAAATTGTTAGTGTTTGATAAGCATCGAGTGTATGTTTCGGTCAGCTCTAGACTGCGACAGAAAATGCTCATATTTGTAATCGTTGGTCTCTGACGTTTATCTAAGTCTGTGAAAAAAATAAACGAAGATCTCTATTTTGACGCGAGGGTTCCCTGTCCATAAGGGCCATGTCGACACGAACTGTAATAGGTATGTGCGATGGGTCCGAGAGGTCATTGCATTGACCGAATAAAAGGAAAGCAGCTCTCTTTGATCGCCGCTCATTAGGACGGACATCTTAACAACGCTTGCGACCTTATTTTTGTCTCAGCCGTCGGATCAGCCTATATCTATGGCCTGTCACCAAGTCAAGCCACATATATTTTTGCTTTTAATCCGTCCCTTAATTACAGAAAGAGCAAGCAAAGCAGGTCCCCGTTTCGACCCCCGATTAGCTTGTACTGTTTATGCTCGCATCAAACTTCTGTTCATACTTGGTTAGTCGGTTGGTCTTCTAATTACGGTATGAAAAGTGCGCTTGTCTCGGGTCGAATCGCGCGTCAAAGCGTCAACTCCTTTCGAACCGCATCTTCAGCCAAAATTGGCTCTGACTCATTCGCGCAATTCTTCATTTCTACATCCGTATGAACAGAGAATCATTAGCGTATGCAACATAGAAGTAGAGAGCGACGGGTTTTGAAACAAATCAGTCGATCAGGTCGCTGCCGGACCAGCGAATTCTATTCGTGTTTATGACCGTGTGATGATTTTGTAAGTATTTTTCTGGTTCGTAGAATAATCATTCCAGATTCGAGGGGAATGGCTTAACAGTGAAGAGAATCAAATACACATGTAGTGTTAGTTTTTATGTCTCTGACGATTAGAGGCCCTTATAAAAACAATTTCGGTCAGCCTCTAGAAGAATTTTCCAAGCGGAAAAGAGCTGATACACGGCCGAGGGGGCGATTGGTATTTAGATAGAATTTGGCGCCTTATGCAGCTTCAGTTACGTCTTGATTATTTGTGGTTGTTCGATTCGTTCCTCATATTATGTCGTAATTGGCTATAGAATCTTTTGTTTTAGACGCATGCAGCTTCGAATGTAGCTGAAATAAACGATATCATCAAATAGAACAATGAAAAGATACAGATATAACACTACAATGGACGGAAAACGCGCACATGAAGGATGTTTATCATAGGGATGACTCGACCAACTATAGTTGGTAGGAGTTTTTTTTCTACACCGCACTCGTATTTACGTATTTTCTTATGTCTTGTCAGTGTCTTCCATATTGTCGATAGCACCGAGATGATGTATCGTGATAGAACGCTATATAATAATACGTATCAAAATCGCTCTATCTTCACTTGATAAAGTTCATTCTAGAGAAAAATGCCATATTTCTATCTTAAGTTTATATGACTATTAACTCTGTGTATATAAGCGTTCCTGCATGTTGTATGAATAACCATCGGCCAAAACGACCAACGAAGCGCTTCCATGTCGCACCCGAGCGGACTGAGGTTCTATGACATGATATATAGTCCTGCCGCCTCATTGCGCTAATACTCGCTTGTGCTCGCTAGTGCTGCGATTCCACCCTAAATCTCCCGGTCTGATACCTTTTTCGCCCTTCTTTTCCCTGAAGACAAATGTATCAATCTGCATTAATCTTTTTCGATCTCGTTTTCAGACCCTCCCAGGGGTGCTTTTATTTTGCTACCGGTGCAGCTCGCACTACAGGTCTGTCCTTGGGTAACAGGGCTGTAGCAGCTCTTTGGCGTTAGCCGCTGAAGCCCTTAACGGCGTTAAACGCCGATGTGGTAGGTTTGCCTCATCATGTGTATTTGTGCCCTATATGCTAATTACGAAATAACACTCTGGCTTGGAAGCAGCAGCACCATCACCTTTATCTCATTGGCTTGAAATAACACCTGCGCAGGTGGTTATACGGCTGAACTGACGGTTGCAGCAGCTTCAGCTGTATGTACGATAACGGCATCTGAAAGTATTTCTTCTTTGACGTATCGTGAGAGACAGAACGCTCCGGCAATCGATAGAAGCAATGTACTGGCTGTGCCGTGACTGCGGAAGAGAACCTGCTTAGGTAAAGGTCAAGGTGGAGGCAACACGATGAAGGTCTGGACCGTCCTTTCCCCTTCATCTATTTAACTTCGTTGAATAGCTTCAGGGGAATGATCAACAATAACAATATACGTATCGTAACAGAGAAATGTATGTTAAGTTACAAAAAGGGCCTGACGATTATGTGTCAGTTTATTTGAGATAGACTGAATTCGAAAAAGCAGCTTTGAATATGATTTTTCTATAGAGCAGAATAAGCTGATCAGAAAAATTGTTGATTGTTGTTATTACTACATTTGCTTAAGCCGAGTTCTGATCTAATGGGCTGATGAATAACTACAGGCGACGGAGTGGTAATGAATTAACAAGGCGTGCTAGCCAAGATAAAGTTATTTGAAATCTATTACCGGATCAATATGGTATTGTTGGTAAATTGGCGTGTGTTGGCGTGCTATGTTATTATGTTTGTTCCCATCGTCATAATAATTCTATAAATCTTCATCGCATATATGTTTATGCTATGTTTCTTGCTCGTGAAATCATTCGTCTTTCCGTATTTGCTATTATGAGCTCTGCTGCGTCCGTCCTGATAGACGAATTTTCCTGCGCTGATCACGGATATCGATTCTGTTTGGCGCCACCGGCGCATACGTGAAGACAAAAGCAACCCAAACAAACAACAGTGGGTGATTTAATATTCATGTTGGTCACAGCACAATGAACTGGATAGAAAGTAGCCACTGAATAGAAAGTAGTAGTTTTTCAGCCGACTAACATCTAATCGTTACAAATCCATCTTGTTGTACCCCTTAGCACAGGAGCCATGATCCTCTGATTGTGTGGTCTATTAACATGTCGGAATCCAGCAATAATATGGCTTGGATTTAATTGCTTTGCTACTTTGATGGATGTAGATAGACTTGTTGATCTAATGCGTGTGGACATTTCAAATAGAGCCCCTCAGTAATAACGAGAAAAATAATACTTCTATGACCCGACGATGATCATTCTGTTTATGGCTAGACAGTTTACGTTTACGAATATGATGACTCCACAATACGAACGTGCGCGCGCGCTCGAGCGCCGATCGGCCAAGCCGCGTCGCGTCAAGTAACGTCACAAAACACAGACCGATCATGGGTGCGGCCTTCTCGATTTTGGCTGCTTGTAGTAGTGGCTTTTGATTAATTTTCTTTAGTTCCATAAAGAATGTCCCGATGCGTCAATTCCCATCGAATGAGCGATCCGACGAAAAAGATGCTCGTTTTTTCAATCTAAATGGGACGAAATTAGCTGCCCAAAGTAACTGGCCGCGTCTTCCATCGTTGTCGGACAACATCGACTAAGCGCACGTTTTCTCCAACTATATCAGATTATTACGCTGCATCTATATTTACGTAGAATGGCTTCAGTATCTGAGATTAAATCAGGGCATGCATCCTGGTGCGCTTGGCGTTCGACTGCGTCATCTTTTCGGACGGGACACGATCAGATTTTGATAAGCTATGGAAATGTTAGGAGACACGCCCAGCAGAGACATACGCCTGCTCTAGAGCATGTGCGTTGCGGCTGAATTTCCGAACAGATGCAGATTTTGAGAACGCAACAATTCTTTTAGACTTTTGTGTTGTCATTTAACCAACTCTTTTAAGCGGAACAAATTTTTTTAAGCTGTATTTCGTCTCTAACTCATCTCTCTCGAAGTGTTTTTCTTCGAAACCGTACGAGCCTTCTATATATACGCATGCCGATCAGTTTCCTTCGTATACACGCCACCGAAAGCTTTCTCTCATAAATTTCTCGTCACATTTTCCTTTCACGTAGAGACAAATAAAACTGATGTTATGTCAGACCATACGATAATCTTTTTCTGCCGGTTGAATATCACATTCACATCGCGTAGTCATTGTCTGCAGTGTCCGAGTCATCTGACGAGCACGCAGTATGTCCTCAAAATATTAGCGAGCTGACGTGACTCATCGTATCCTGCATGTGATGGGTCGCATCAGCTCGCTTGCTTGCATTATACGAGCAAAAGCCAGTAGACGAGAAGAACTATCACTGGGGATTGGACATATGTACATCGTTCTACGACTAGCGGTTCTTCTACGATTAAGGGGAGAATGCCCCAGCAAAAGCGGGGGCTTTTCCGGGTGGCCGCGATCCGGGTCCTGGCTCAGGGCTCACTGCTGCGTTCAGCTTTATCGTCACTTGTCGTATCATCAAAGACCAGGCTAGCGCTACGGTCATCAGATGAAATGAGTAATGGCGCATGAAGGAACGGTGTCGTCATGTTTGTGATGTCTTTCCATTGAATGACACAAAGGAACGTGGTTCGAACGAACAGAAGTTTTTCTGCGGCAGGCAACAGCTTCTCGGCTTGATATATTTCCATAATAGGGGCAGTAAAGGGAGCGTTCTTGGTAGCTAGGGGTGACTGTCGTCTCCGATGAGCATTGTTGGTGGGATTAATTATCGTTCAAATGTACACGACAAGTGTGTACGCTGCGCTGAAGCAGAACGAAACACCGTGATTGTTTGACGTTATTCCATCGTCATACGATCACTGGACAAAAACGATGTTCTCATTGATTGAAACTACGTCTAAATTACTCCTGTTTCTCGTTGAACCTCCCTCGATCTTATCAAAGATCAGTAAGTGTAGTTTACGTGGTCTCCGCTTAAAGGTACTGGATTGCATTACTGAGCTAAACGATTAATGACTTCCAGCTGCGTACCAGTTGGAAAACCCATATTCTGATACAATGATCAGTCAACCATACTATACGGCGCAGATTACCCTCAACATGAATGGTCGGGATGTATATATATATATATATACATTTTTATTCTTGTGAAGTGGAGATATGCCTACGTGAAAACTGCGTCAACTCAGCACCATGAATCTGTTTGTATCACGCACATAAAAATTGACCTGTTAATAATACAAACGTAAATAAAACTGAACTCTCACAAAACATATAGAAGCCATGGAAAGTTTGTCCCGGTCGTTACCCTAGCGGTACTGGTTAAACGTTCAATAAACGTGGAATAAACGTGGTTTATTCCTGGTCGTCGTCGTTAGCGTTGAGCCTGCCATCGTCAACGATCTGCAAGCATTTATGTTCTCGTTCGTTCTTCATAGAAACATCAAGCACAATACCACATACCCAGCTCCCATCGACGTAGCGATCCGTTTCCCATCGGAAGATAGATATCATTTCTCAGAATATTCTTTCACTGGATTTAACAATCTATTAGATCAGCCATGTAATTTTTCCGACGGGGTAACAGCGGATAGACCCAGTTCAATTAACACTTCAATTAAATAGCTTTTCCATTGCATTTTGGCATCATGGCGCTGCATGGTTCAACTATGGGGAACTGACCCTCCTCTGGTGATTTAGTACCCAACGAATCCGGTGTTGTTAATGCTGTATTATAAAAGTTTCTATACAATTTCTATACAAAATTACACGCTAACTGATCGACTATTCCGGCAAACGGTTGAACGAAGCCGTCTTCAATATATAGAAGATCTTTTTAGTCACAACATTTATCTTGCAGGCGGACCCACCTCTTCAGTACTGAACATAAACAGAACCATGATCACTCATGGTACTTCTCACCTCAGCCACCTATTCGTTAACTTAGCATAGTCTCACTTTTCAAAGAATTTTAATTGATTTAACTTCCCGCTTTATCGGTAAAGCGTTCTGTTTCTAACTGAATATGATCATCTCCCCGTTTACTTCGTATAATTGCTTAGCAAATTTTAGTTCATTGTGTGGAATACTAGTGCTAGTATTCTCGTGAAATGGATATAAATGTATACGAGTTTTGCTGAATTGATTGTTTTTTTTGCGTTGGATATTTATCTTCTTTCAGCGCGAAAAACGGACCCCCCAAGGTCCCCCACTGGGTTTAGAGGTCGCCGCCGTCGTCACAGCGTTCAGTTAGTGGGGATGATATTCGGAACACCACAGCCTAGTGTGTAATAAGGATTTATTTCGTTGATGTAAATGAAAAGCGTATCAGTTCTACTATGTCCGGTTATTCTGCAACGGCCACTGAAGCGTTCTATGCATGAAATAATAAAGGCTGATTATTTTGGTCAGGCCCCGAGGTGGCTGAATCGGTCGATCTTCATAGGGAGCCAATGAATCCACTAAGATGGATGAGTACAAAATAAAGAAGATATGGACGCGTGCCGTAAACGGAACATGGAAGGAGCGAAGCGAATTAAGTTAACCTAAATAAATTAAGATAAACCTTTCCTCCGATTCGAATGTTAAGTATGATAAATAGGGTAATTGCACCTGAAAAAAACGCGGAGTCTCGATAATAACTGAATCAAAATCAACTGAAAGGGGAGGCCTTAGCCATGAAGTTGCTTTGTGAATGTCTATAGCGGTTCCGAAAACCGAGCACAGCCTATTTGCTTGATTTCGTACAGAGGACTTCATTCCTCATTAGTTACTTATGCTAACACTTGAAGCAGCTCTACTTACATCACGCTGATGAAGACATCAACTCTATGATCTGGTTCTGCCTTCGTGTATCGCGTCTGATGAATCCATAATGTTATAATGCTATGTTGTAATCAACAATAGATTCGTTCCGCGTCAATCTGTGCAGTGGCATATGACGTAATCAATTAGCTTACCATTACTGGCGCTGTTTGAAGTTGAAAGCCGCCTGTTTTTGAGTTACGACATAGGTTGACGCATTACTCGTGGCTGAAAAAGGGGTTTTAGCTGCTTCTCGATAAGCACTACATCCCTCGTCACAAACGCGTCTTTAGTATCTCTCCTCGAGTCTGGCGTCTCGCCACCGTCATTAATTTTGTCGTGACAGACCGTATCAGCGAATTTTACGCTTGAGTTTCCTTTCCGCCTTTTCTGGTCTCTGCAACTCCTGTTGCTACCCGATCTGCCCACTGCCTAACTGCTTGGTGACGATTACATACGTTAACGGGTACATGCCGCGCTCTGGGATGGGTGATGACGACAACTATCTCATCAGCAGCAAAAAGCGGTGAAATGGAGCAGGCAGGAGTGCCATAGAGGGATATCTTTTTCAAGATACCATACATTAACTTGGTATTTCGGATTTTACATCCGGCTCTGCTGCTACTATGCATTGTTTTTAGATGGCTGGCTCATTCTAGCACGAAGCGAAATCAGTCTACGCTCGGTTTCAAACCTAGACCCACATTCACGTGGCCGTAACTTTTAAAAGGCCAACGCTACCCCACTGCGCCATCATAGGAACAAGATTCCATCTATTCGACGTACGACTAGCCTATCGATCCAGGATGGTTATCTGGTCAGATGAGAGAAAAGATTACTATATATATTCGTAATATACAATTACTATTGTCTAATTACAGGTATCACAATTACATAATACGCGTGCATTGATCGAGTATGGAATATTAAAAGGGTATTTTTTTTGTATATAGGCCATATTATGCCATATGCTTGGCTTTTAGCATACTCTTCCGATGCTGCGTATTCTGCCAAAGACATGAAAAGCATCAAGTAAGGTTTCACATGTTTAGACACGTTTACATATATATATATATATATATATATATATATATATATATATAATGGTGTTCTCTCTTACGAGCAGTAATATCACCAGTTGCGGTGTGGCCGGCCATGTCTAAGCCTTTGGCTTTTTGCCAAAATTACTCCAACAAAAGACACTTTTTTGTTATTAACATTTCACTATTTTTACTGCTGCTGTTATCGCTAATAACTACGGCTACAACGATGGTGATGACAATTTTGTTCGACCTCTTCGCAGCTTCTCGGCACAATCAAGAAATCAGCTTCTTCACTTTGTTAGGGCAGCCGGAGTCGTTCGCCATTTTAAGTCCTGCAAATGAAAGTAAGCATTATCTCGTTGCCAATCAATGTTCATCCATGGTAGACAGATTGCGTCCGTATTCGTCGATGCATAACATTCACTGATGGTAACTCTGTGCGCCATCGAGTACCGCCGAAAGCAGAAAGCTGATGCCTGTTATATAATATTAATGTTCAATGATTGCAGCTGATTTTTTTGTGTCATCTTCACTGTGTAGTGACCAGCACAGGTAATCACTGGGGGCGATCAAGTCGTATACGACTTGTACCGAGTGACTGCCATGCGAGTGTTTGCCTATTACTGCTGCGTTTGTTGCCAACGCGGCAATAGGTGCTACTGGGCAGGATAATGAATCCTGCTGTCAGACTCTCGTGCTTAGGCACGTCCTCCTCTCGCGACGCTGATCAGATCGAAAACGGGTCTCTTTACGTGCCCTTTGCAGCTTGACGTCCGTGCTAAGATGTCACAGCGGTAAAAACCGAAAAACAGTACCAAATTATAGACAGATGAAAACTGCGATGCCCGACATCGAATAGACACTATTAAGCTGTGGCTTTTACTAGCACCATCGTTCCTGTTACTGCAGCATATAATGATATATTGCCTTTTTCTTCTATATTTTTTCCAGTCTACAACCACATTCAAACAGGCTATCCGTATGCAGGGCGTCAAATCGCTCTGCTGTGGAATAGGTTTGTATTGAATTGTTTGGAATGAAGAACACGAGGTGATACGCAGAGAGGTCAGTTTTTCTTATTAAATAAAAGAAGACATTAAACGAATAGCAAATTAAAGATGAGCAGCAGTGGCAGCAGCAGAAGCTAGCTATAATAATGGCATAAAGCAGCGGTATGGCATCACGTTTTCCTAGGGCTATCACACTATAATGTCCATTGGGCAAACAGGTAAATATGCCATGACTCATTCCAGCGTCAACGGTGCCGTTGCGACAGACGGACCTTGTCTCCGTCCATTCATCGTGCTTGTTCGTTTAATCATCGGCCGCAGTTAATGGCGTGCATGGGACGGTGCACGATGCGTGCCCTCGAGAACTCGCAAGAGCCCTATTGTACCAGGCAAGAGCCATAGCAGAGACTGCTGCACATACTGTTTTATTTTTCTCATGGTTGTTGGTGCTTCTTTGGCAGACGTTGAAAGTCGACCTATTTCAAATGGAGTAACGGCACCCCACGATGAACCGACTGTATTTTCTCGTCGTTATGGGGAGCGAAAGGTGACAAAAACAGCAAATTATTATATTACAAAAAAGGCAACGATGACGTTCGTGATGGCTGCGAATTGAGGCGAGAAAGGTTGCTTAATATATAAAGATTATTATCGCAATGCGTAGAGTTCGACCTCGTGCACTGTTTGCCGTGAGGTCTACTCTCAGATCCGAACTGTCAGAAGCGGCCTGCTGCGGGGAATGTCGATATGAAATCCTTTTCGTAGAGACATTCGGTTAAATGAAGGGTTAATATGAGAGATATTTCATACTTTTGAAAAATGATCCGAAACTGTGGAAGCAATATCCGATAAATATTCGACTTATTATCGGATACTGTTTAAGTTATTCGGATGTAAAATATATAACATATATTATATCCTTGTAGAATTAGCCCCTTCCTAAGTCAGCAGGCTCGGCTGTGTTTGCGAAGTCAGCTCACTTATCGAAGTCTCCCTTCCGTAATAGATAGCAATAATTGTACAATGAAATAGAAATTTCTGCCGTGCGCTCGCTTTGTTTGCCGTATTGGTGGGTGCACAGTGGGTGCACGCGCATGCGACCGTGCATATAGCGTCGCATCAATACAAGTACAGGTAAAAATAAAAGTAAATGGCTAGGTAGATTACCGAAACGGGCAGAATGTCGTGGCGCATTAATTTGTTTTATATTACCGCCGATTATTACACGTCGCATTGTCTTAATCGACAGGATCCATACAATACTCGACGGGGACCTGCTCACTTGACCGGTATCGTGCACTGCATCAGTTGTCGTTGCTGCTGTCGTAGTTATCACATGCAGTTGTAGGAATAGTTGATTTGCTTTTCATTCACCTCACTATGAGATATCGTACGGACAACAATCATCATGGGGCATCGTGGCACCCCAGCTCTGCCGGCAGTATCCTTCGATAACAAGACCTAATGGGGCGAGCCATTATTAGTCAGTAGGTAGATACAGGGCGCTTGCGTGGCCGGTCCTGAGAGCAAAGCTACGGCAGTCATCAGGACTATGACAACGGCGGTTATGATGCTGGCAGTGGCAACCTGGACAGAACAAACAGGCAGAACTCCAAATACTATTTGCTCGTCGATGTTCATCGAAAGTGACGCCGGCAACGTTACCGCTATTAGCTCTCATGCGAAGAGCAGACGACACAACGCAGCACCATAGCTAAGCTTATCTGTTAGAATAATCCATGCACAACTCTATCGTAATCAACGACAACAACATCAATGGTAACAATAACAGTCATTTCAACAGAAAGTGGCTACTTCTGTTCTACTTGTGTTGCCTCTGGGGCAAGTGGAGATAGCGAAGCAGTCCGCCAGTGATAACAACAGTCGTAAGAATATATACAAACTAATACCAACAAAATTTCCTCTTATCAGCGAAGACGGCTGGATCAATCGCTTTGTTGAGACGTCCGCTAGGGTAAACTGTCGTATTGACTGATATCACTTCAAATATTTAGTAGATACAGAGAAGTAAGTAGCTGGACGTTTTATAGGTAGGTAGGTACAATATATATATATATATATATATATAGGCACAAAGGTATAGCGTTCGCTTGTGTACGTATAGGCTGAGCGTAAACGCGATCGACGCCTTTTACGCATCGACAGTACGTATATTTTGCCATCAATATACGTGTCGTTCTGAGTAGTACGCCAGCCGTAATACTTCACCAATAAAATGTGATAAGGTGGTAAATCAATCTCACGTGTTTTATATAAGTACGTCATAAGCAGTGATACCGTGCTTCTATGTCAAGGAATTTTCTATTCGTTTGAAGCAGTAGCATCTCTTCCTCGATACGGGAAATATTAAGAGTAGAATTAACGATCATATGGAATTTGCGCCATGACGGAACGGAATTATATAGCTTTGTGCTCGGTGGTGTCAATATGAAAAAAAAAAAACACTGTTGTTATTAAGTGTCAACAGAGTAAGGCAGCGCGCCTGTAGAACCACCGAGGGCAACAGTTGAGCGCGACCATTGTTCCGATACAATAGAAGTCGTGTGAAGCAGGAACGATGGTAAGAAGTTACACAACTTTTGAGAACATTTAAAAACACTTCGGACGTCAAGGCAGCAACGCTCGTATCAAATCGACGTTCTAGTTCTATGAAAGGTCTATTGTTTATCTTGCATCTATTTGCTTTTGAATGTAACTTTGTATCGTAGTGAAAACCAGAAACATAACAGATGATTCCGTAGTTGCTTGTCGTCACATTGGCTTGTTGTTAAGGTAAAGTACGCCCCAGCCGCAGACAAAAACTAATGGTTTCATTAATTCTCGAATGACAAATCGAGCACAGGAGCCGAAAAATTATTTTTCCTTATTAACTTCATAGTCTATTTGCTTTTATAGAGCGAACACGCGAGCCAGCCCACACCTCGCCGCTAGTCTAAGGTCAAGTTATGTTCTATCGGCAATATCCGTGTTCTAATCTGCCATCTGACTCTTGTATTCTATCAAAAGGAACTTGATCGTGAAACACCACCAAATCATCGACGACGTTTCCGATATACACAAATACCATTGTATGCAAAGCATGGCTGCCAAATTGCTAATATCAAACGATGAGTGAAACTCACCGTGCTTCAGACGTTTCGAAATACGTCGAAGTGTTTGTCTCCCGGTGACCGAAACGGCGCTGATACAACAGTCGATGAACAGACTCTATACACCGCCTCGTTCCCATGCGTCAACAGTTTGCAGGGTCCAACGTCAAAATATGCGATAATTATAAAGGGGCTGGCAGATTGGGGGCGAACTGGGGGAATGGATACCTCATGGTATGTGGCAAGTGGGTGATCTAATAAAATTGAGTCGACAAAACAATCCAGAAGAACGTTGTTATCAAGGCAAATGCATTGTGGAATGGCCAAGGTAAATGTTGCTGTTGACAGTAGCCTATTCTTGCTTGGCCAGACACTTGCTACCGGCTGAGTGGCTGGCATTAAAGGCCCTGCAAAGATCGAGTGACCCCCCACCGTTATAAATGTATAAGGCGCCATGCAGATAATAACGAATCAGTGGAGAGATAAAACAGGCCCGACGGTATGTTTGTGTGCTGTTTCGCCGAATGAAACGCGGTTTTCGACCAATTAAGGTTCGCTGTCCTGCCTGGCGGATTGCAGATGTCCGAGTAGACTACACGTGATATACTAATGGAAAAGTCTGCAACGACGAGTAATCAGCAACCGCTGCACCGGTGATAGTGAAAGTACTGTGAATTACTATTCGAAAACTACCTTTAAATTTTAATTTCCTTTACAGCCACCCAGTAATAATGAAGCTGTTTTAATGAGGCATACGAATTTATAATTAAGCAATGGGTTCCGATCCTTTTTTGAGGAACATTCTTCACCTGTCGCCGCTTTTGGCGTCTCTTCTGCCAACTTTAGAAAGGAACTTGTCAACAGGTAAGATGTATTGACATGATTAATACGTAATATAGGAATAAATGTACATAAAAGGAACATGTACATACCGGCTGTGTACTTGCTCTCACCACATGTATAAGCTTGGTGTGCGCTCAGATTATTATTATTATTATTATTACAGATAATGGTAACAATTTTGTGTCTTTGTTTCCCTTGCTTCGTGATAGTGGCGAGGTAAGAAGGAAATGTTTGTGTAGAAAGAACTTTTTACGACAACACTGGTCCTGGTTTAGGCTTGGTAGGGAAGCGGCTAAAAAAAAAAAAGAGATAAATGATCGTTTCGTGCTGCTGTTTTCGTTAGAAGAACCTATCTACGATTATATTAAGTTTTTTTATTCGCATTGTAAAAAATGATCTGGGCTACTCCCATTATCGTTTATCAAGTATTTCACTTAT
>NW_019211457.1:27011387-27311418 GCF_002443255.2 Varroa destructor
ATCTCTAATCTCTGAAGGAGTTTCTGATTTGATTTGCAAGCAGTTGTCCTAATATTTTTGCTACGGGTACCTACGCTTTTACGCATTGACTATGAGCATAGCTTTGTCAGATATATATATATATATTACGATGTTGTTCTGTCACTATGTCTCACCCAAAACGGTTTTTTTTAAGATAACAGCCAAGGCCATGTTATATTACGTTTAGTCGACGTTTTATGCTTTTGCCTAAATAGATGCAAATGATTCGAGCATCTGTCTTGCCTCGTACACACAAGACGATTAAGGCTATCAAAATATTTGGCTATGTTTCTTTTCTACCAGATTTTAGTTAATTTCCTCTAGTTTTTGAGTTATCGTAGAGTACTCACGAAAAATGCGTTTACGTAAAGAAGGATAACTATTGTGTGCACGAATTTTTTTAACAACCTAGCAACATGTCTTCTTGAAGCATAGACCTTTCAGACGAACGCTGCCAGTTAACCTAAATTGACGTATACAATCAACGTGGTCTACATCTAATATCTTTATGTATCGGTTGATTAATGGGAACGTCATCTTTGTACTGAACTATTATCTATAAATAGCTTTTACAGATGTAATTATCATTATTAAATGCCGTTCTGTAATTATATCCCCGTATCCCGACAATGTATCCCCAAGGTGGACATACGATAGAACTTCCGCGCGATTCGATGCTATCATTGTACGGTTGGTCTGCCTTTATCGAGTACGCAGGCGAAAAAACATAGGGGTAAAGCCTGCACGAGGCTCTGACTAACAAATCTCTCTACCATATAAGCTCTATGTATATAGTTTGTGCGCATATAGAAGATTTCATTAATTAGCATAATTAAAATGTGAGTATATATATACGATGCGGTGGGCGGCGTGCAGCCAAACGTAAACGAAAAATCGTGGTCACCGTAGCCAAAAGATGGTGATTTGAAATAATTGGTTTTACAGAAACGAGGTGCCGTGGTGCGCGTCCACTTACGAATAAAACCATTGTACATGTATTTACATAGATAAACATGATGTACTCCAACAACACATTCGTAAAACTACAGAACAAAATAAACAAAAAAACAGAATCGATGATGATCGTTCATTCGTATGTAGGATAAGCTTAAAAATGGTCTTCATCATAAATCTTCAATTATTTACTAAAAATACGCCCCTCTGTAGTAAGTAAATTTTTTTAAGTAAGTATTTTTAAAGTAACGAAACTTCTTAATATGTTCAAAAACCTATTTTTAGACACGTACAGCTAATCTGCACGTCTTATTATTCTTATCGTTTGTGTCTGTCTGTTGGTCTTTCTTTATTCCTCGATTGCATATTAGCCTAGGTGATTCGGAATGATCTTAGGTATATAGAGGGCAAACATATGCTCTGCGCCCACCCATGTGCGATATATTTCAAGCGAATTCTAAAGCATGGCTATATTTTTAGTCTTTCCAACGATCGGTATCATCATCAATTCAGATGCCTATTTCAGTTTCTGCGACTCTAAACCCCTTCGGCCACTGTCAACGTTTCACTGTGTATGACCGAGCTCATTGCCTTTAGTTCCTGTTTATACACGTGCACACATGTTGTTTATGTGTTTTCGAAGTGACTCTGGTGAAACCCTAGTTTGATTAAATTTTGCGGTAGCAGTTGCTGGACAGAAATGACACCGGTGGTGTTTAGACCTATCGTAGGAAGCATTTCTTTGCCCAGATGTCTCCAGTGAATGATCGTTACTTCTATCTTCATCAACCCACAATCGTGTTGACAATTATAGCTAACGCATGCGGTGTTGGTAATAATCAACGACAAGCAGGCCACTTTAGTCAGACTCAGCCGACTTCAGTCAACAGCAGCACGGAGGCAATAAAGGGGAACCACTAAAAAAATATCAAAATGGGCAAGGTTTTTGAGTTTCAGAGTCACAACCAAAATCCGTTTTTTTTTTTATTGATCCGCCTGGCGATGTCTCTAATCGACATGCAAGTTGTCGCTGTCTAAACAAACTCTCCAAAACCTCATCCCTTTGCCCCCTACTCTCTTTGATTTAGTCTAATTCAAGGTTTTCTGATGGGTTATCAGGTTGAAGTCGTTGCGTTTGTGGCCGGGTAAAAATACCACTCCTCTCAGACATCATCGATGTGGTCAAGCAGCGAGGCAAAAAACGCTTATAAGGGTGGCCGCGCGAGCGTGCTATAGCCGTTATGCGTACATGTTCTTCGTAGGCTTTGTTGTGATTCGATGCGACACGCCCTATCAAACAGTATGTGGGTCTCAAGTCCCATAGGTAGGATCGGACGCTATTTAACAAGCAGCTAAATGGGATCTAATGAAGTAAAAAATTGCTCAATGGCTGTACGATACGATAGGTCAGAGATCGTATCTGTGAGCGATACGATCCGCACTTTGTTTTCGAAAACCAGATATTCAAGATGTTGTCTGAGTAGTATTAATAAAAAGAAGCGTATTTGTTTTTTTATCATTTTGCGCTTAAGGATCGTTCCGTACCGAGAACAGTAATTGATGGGAATTTTTACACTGCCCTGCATTGCTCTTATTCTATAAGGCGTTTAACAGTAAGATATAACAGAAGACTATAGTTCCACGAATGAATTTGAAACGCTTGGCCATTAGAGCATGTATTAGTTATTAGGTAGCTGTTAGCATGTATTTACGATACGTGTATGTCTTCTCTAGCCACTACAAATACTATAGAATTTATCTGAGGTTTTTTCAAAATCAAAGAAGTAATTAAGCGTACCTTTGGCGCGAGTCATCCACATTCGAATATCTAACAAACGTTCAATGTTTTCCTCCATTCTTATCCAGCCTCATCTATTTGCCTTAGACGTGTTGAACTTTTCCTTAATCCGTGTATTCCGAAACAAGAAATTAACTCTAATTAGAATTGAAAACAATTGCCGTTGTAACGTATGAGAAAAAGAAAAATAGATAGTGATGGATTTTCCGCAATGTAAAACACTTGCTGCCACGGTCACGTCCTAACAGAGACAGGAAGAGACTGGAGTGCTTCAGATAAAAAAATCATAAGACAGCGGTGCATTTGTGTGCACTTGCTCTAATTTACTTGATTGAAGCTTTGTAGGGACTGACGCGATTGAAAATAACGATGTTAGCTTTCACCGTCAGAGATTCGGAGGCTTCGATGTGCCGCCTCAGACAACGTCAGATCACTGGGCTAATATAATAACATCTCTAAAAGCCTGTATATAAAACCAATAAAGATACCATTTCATTTAAATTGCACACTACAAAATCTGCCTAGTGTTGTCTTACTTGTTGAATTGTTTCGTAGTTGACCGATGTCTCCATTTTAAGATGTTTCTAGCGAAAAACACACAGCGAATCCTACTACACTGCAATTTACCGTCAATCATATGCTAAAATTAAAAAAAAAAAACATTGTTATTAATTTTCGACAAGTGACCCTTTCTGTTTTTCAGTACCTGGTTCAAGAGACGTTTCATTAGGTCTCAGAAACTGTTCCAGAAGCACGTAGGCGACTGTTTAGTTTCACGGTACACATGTGTAAGATCGTTGCAAATAAGATAGCCTGTTAATAGTTAAGGAAACGGAAAAATGCATCGTGTAAAGGGCGTATATTGCTACAGGAGTAAACTATCGAATAGTTTTTCATTCGTTTATTTGTTACCATCAGTATACTGTGCATCTAAAATTGCATTAGCAGGCTCGCTTTGCTCTATTTTAGTGAATATCAGAAGATATCGGCAATTGTCGGCAGGCTTTTCGAGACTCTGTGTTTATTTTTGTCTAACGAACGTACTCTCCTTCCCTATCCGGATATTCTGGACACGTCGGTTAAATTGCGACATTTTCGGTTATGTTAACAACGTTCGTTTATATCATCGTGACCCCAGCTACAACCCCCCCCCCCCGGGGCTACTTTTGGCAAAGCGTAACACAAGCGGCATTGCTATATTATACGTATATTAATGAAATTCGCCGGTGCGCAGAGTACATATGCCTATTTCGTATTTCATTAAATTCGTTCCGCATCTCCAAACTGATGTTCTATCACTATAACCACACGTTCATATCGTTTTCACTCCATTCCCAGGTTCTAGTCAATTTGAAAAACGTTCTCCCTACGCCCATTTCTACTTTAACCAATTATTTACCATTTGATATCGGCAACAGCACTAGCGCGACGGTTTAACAAAGCGAAACCACCATACCACTGGCTTCTACCACCTTAGTCTGTGTTATCTGTCAAGGGGCAGCTGGAAGAGGGGAGATTGCCGTGTTTTTCGTGAACGATTGCTGCCATAACTTGGCGCATATAGGTAACACCCCCGCTGTTGTCAAGTGTTGCTTTTACAGGCCGATTTAATTCTCATCGGTTCTTGTCATGGGCACCCTTTGGCTTGTTGGTGCGGCCGATAAAATGGCTGAGTAATTTTCCCCCGGATACCTTTGGTTGTTGCAGTTGGTATTATAAATTAATGCGAGCATTTCCCTATGGAGTGTATTTTTGGATATGCCGTTCCCAAAGCTTGTTACCGTCTGTGAACAAAGTCAGCGAGTGTTGAATAAAGACAGTCTCTGCTAAGCTAATGCTATCTTGTTCGACAACAACTAGCTTTGTGGCCTGTGTTTCACCATCCATCAGGACAAGGTTGTTCCCAATAAGTTTCAACACCAATGGACATACGCATTATGTAAAACATCATACATTCTTTGTCGTTCTTTAAATCTAGTACCAAGGTACTTTGGAAAACTTCTCGATACAACTCGTACGACAAACAGCTAGTACGACCGTTCAAAAATTCGAATAGGTCAGGTCGATCAAATGACAATCAATCAATGGATCGATGCCGCAAGTACCGACAGTGGTACTAAACGACAGAATTTTATTATGATAAATATCAGCCTTTGACGGTCCTCCACGCATTGACGTCATAAACTGCTGTAATTAGCTGGACGTATCACAGACATGCTCGCTGTTCCTATGTATTTACATATATATATATACACACATCGTGGCTGCCTATCAGTCATTGTTAGCGTCCGCAGCGCATACACGAACGCGTGTCGGTCCGTCGTGCAGAAGACGTTCATTGAACGTAACTCAATAGGTGTTGAATACCTATGGCTTAGATAGGCGGTACGACAATCGATGATCCTAGTAGTTACTGCGAGGCAACAAGATCAAGCGGAAATCACTAGTTTTTCTACTCACTACTCCGAACATATCTGTTTTTTCAGTCGATTTATATTTCGTTTACTTTCTAGCCAGTGCCATAAACTATCTTAAATAACTGTCTAAAATGAAGCTATAAGGTATTGCTTTTGTCCGAAATCGCTTAATACGGACAGCAAGTGGATCGGTGTAAGACAGTTTTTAGCTTTTCTTTTAGTGTTAAATATTACAATCGAGCAAAACATGGTTATGACGGTTTAAGCAGAATGGTACTCCTTAATGTCTGCCTTTAGCCGAGGATGAGTTTTAGGCCATATATTTATGAGGAAAACAAGGCCGCTGAGAACATTTAGTCGGGACCGAGCGTGTGCCGGCTGGTGCCAGTGGCGTTGTTTTGTCAATCTCTGTCTGTGTTCGCTGCGAAACGAAAGGGCTAGAAGCGTACGAATGTTTATAAAGGCGACCTTACGAGGATCTTAAATTTTATACGCGAATGGTAGGCGGTAGCATTCTCGGCTAATAGGCGCTACGAACAGAAGCGTTTTTTGCGAGCTGGTTCGTTGGTGTGTATCGTATCGTAAACGAACCTGATGATCTCTTTCTGAGAACTTTCGCCCCTAAGCATTACCTTACTTTTCGGCCGTAGTAGTAATCGCAGACGCAAGGAATATGCTTATCGGCACATAAGAAACTAAATATTCCCATCAGATATGTAAGATACGGGCCACTCTCCACCTTGAGAAATGAACGTACGTAGATCTATTTTCTCAGCTTGAGCACACAATGAAACACCATCGTTGCTTTCGATGCTATTTTTGCGAACCCTTTCAGCCTTAATGTCGTACGTCGTCGTACGAAAATGAGCAATTCAGGTAGTTGCTTAAACACTGAGCTTCTGAGAATCGAATCCCGTTGTGGCCACCATCATTTCAATGCATTCTTCGACTTCGTCGGCCCCTAGGACGACGACGCGGTCAGCACCCGTGTCACAGCACGATACTCCCTGAAAACAGGCGGACGTGTTTGAACTTTAGCCTCCACTACGACCGAAACAGGACGCTAAAGGTAGAGCTTCCATCAAATAGCGATTGTCATTCACGCCTTCGCCAGCGACGTCGTTGTCAAGTTCGAGGAAAGAAAATCGGCGCGGCATCAAATCTGACGGACGTTCGACCAAATGATACAAGAATCGGGTTCACTTAGATTAGTTGAAATCAAGAAACTCCTCTTGACTCGGAGCACCTACTTGTGCTCCGGGAGAGCTTTTATATATAATATTGATGACAACTGTGTTCAGCGACGATTGACAAAAGAAAACTACTACTTTGTGTTACCTGGTCGTTGTTACGATGATGGCAAAATGAACAATTGAACGAACGAAAACAATGATAAAACGAATTTTACGATAAAGCAGTTCGACTGCAACAACTGATTACGAATGAAATGGTTGATACCTTAGTCGTCTATCAACAGTTACATAGCTTCGACCTACTTTTCTATCGAATGGAGTCGGCTGTAATTGCGCGGTTTCGCAAGCGCACCATAATCACCGTAATGTACGGCACCATGGGATCGCGGTACTTGGGAACTGCTGTGTCAGTGGAGGATAGCGGCAATCCTGTTGGCGCTTATCAAATTATTTGTATCTCTTATTCAATACTACCGCTAGAGTTAAACATTATCCAAATTGAATCATCGCCCGTTTAGATCAATTCTCCCGGCTGATAACCTTATTAGATAGAGCTTTTCAGTAGCAATTATCACAACAAGTAGAAGAGCCAACAAAACCATCATTGAATATAATAGCCAGATAGAATGTGGACGAATTCTCGGAAAATTTTTCTCATTCTGGTAATAGTGAAGGATTTTCAAGAAGTATTTGAAGGAAAGACTTCTGCCAATGACGTCCAGCTTTGAAAACGTTTATAGATGAAGCTATTTGCACGTCAGGCGAAACTGCACGTGCAGAGCTGTGCACGTATACGGTGAAACAGCGAACGACACAAGCACATGCATAAGCACGGCGACTTCAATCATTTAACATTAGACAAACAAAATACGAGGTACTGATATTATTTTTAGCAGTGCATATGGCAACCAGCACCCGAAAAGTTGCCCGGAACACCTCTGGTGGATGCTGCCATTACCTACGATGCATGGATGTGGCGATCCAGCGTTCATCGATATATCAAATGGAAAATAGTAGGAACAGTAATAATCGTTCTTGGGCTCGTCCATAAAATTATTAGCCCTATGAAAAACTTGTCGGCTTCAAACAGGTCCGTAGGAGGGATCGAAAGGAGTAACGCTTGCTGCTGATGTCGTATACGCTATTATACCGATCAATCGCGAAATAACTGCAGTGGTATTACCAGTCAATCAAAGCTGTTCGCCTATCTTCAGCCCCGATTACATATACTGTTCTAAGTGAATATATATGCTTATTACCTCTTTTTAGTTTCTGCTTAGGTCACTTGCTATAGTCTAAATAAAGTACATCCTTTTAACGTTCAACATGTTGTCGCATAGAACAATAAATATTATTTGAACTAATATTAGAAATTATGCCTAAATGTAAAGAGCTTTCGGCTTTCGGGCGTTACTTCGACCAACAGCGGCGTTTCACTATCAAGCGCTCACTTTCTCAGATCGAAAGTTTGCTACTTACCCTGGCCTACAAGCCATATTCTACAAGTTGAAGCATTATAATAATCATTTTGCAGAGATCCCAAAACCGCGTTTGTGTTTCTATGAGCTACGATTAAGCCTGCCTGATTACCTGACTAATTCATCTAAACTTTTTGACCATCGGTTAGCTCTAATATAGGATCTAATCTAGCTAATATAGGACTGGGTAAAAGAAAGCGGACATGAAGAAACACTGAAAAAATACGTAAGCTTCTATCGCCTACAGCCTAACATCAACTTATCGCCATCATGTATTGCCGGCCCGATTGCACAGTACATGTAGAATAACTTTCGCCGATTATGTAATTCCGTCCGCTGCTCCGTTCCACCGTTTTTGATTATATCATTTCCATTACCTTCGACCAGTTCGGCCGGCAGGACACTTTCCCTTAATTGAATTGACTCGTATTCTTTCTAGTTTTTCTGTTTTTATGTCGGCTTATGGTTCGGTGATTACGTGCCCACGACTTCATTGATCTATGCACCTATTTGTTTAACTTTATAAGAAATCTGCGTCGGCGCGGGAGCTTAGCTCGTTGAGCTTTTGGTTGAAAAATATCAGAAGTTGCTGCTTTGCCAGCGAGGCGGTAATGTGCTAGCCTAGGCATGGCGATCTGTGTTCGAAACCGAGCGCAGACACACTTTTCTTCGTTCCGGGGAACGGCCAATCGTCCGAAACTTTGCTTAACGGCAGTACCATATCTAAAACTCTAGGACCAGCTGCTTCAAAGAACGTTGTACGGGCGTACTGGTTTGTTCTGTGACTGCCCAGTGATACTCCTAAGCAGACTGGCTAGCTGGTCGGCGCATTGTATCATACCGGTACCTCTGACGACACAATGAATATAAAGTCGAAATAATAATGATAGCGGCAGAGCTAGGGAGCGCAAGGTAAAGTTAGGCTGTGAGCAGTTTGTATTGTATAGTACGTCAGAAGTAAGAGACGATTATCACCTATATCGTACTGCCATAAGTATATCTAGATTGTCTATAGAAAAAATTCTAAATATTCTGACATAGTGGGTTACGGAGATTACAATGTAGTCGCCATTTTCGAAGGTCGATTGTGAAACGGATTTGCTGCTAAATTTCGCCTGTCGTAACACACATGTTTCTGATAACAGAACCAAAAACCAGCTAACGCAACTTGTTCCCTTGTGAAGAGCCTAATACAGGCCGCATGAAATTTTTCAGATGCGCCCACAGTTGGAGCCTCTCAGTCCTTGTGTTTTTTTTTTTCTTTTTTCCCATGAAAAAGTTCAGCTTTTTCTGCTTTGTTCGATAGACTGTTATCAGCATCTTCGAACACAACTAACATCCGATTCAGGCCAAGGCAAAGAGCGATCATTAAGAAAAACAAGCGCAAATCCACATCATCGGACTCTCCACCCATAGTAACATTCACTTGGAGTTATTTTTCAATGATCCTTACAGACACAACGACGTAAACAGAAATGCGGACGCTTATAAACATCAGGACAAATGTAGTGTCAAAAGACCACCAACAGTATCACTACAAGACAACTCCCTGATCACTGTTAGTAGCTACTGAAATTTGCAAAAAAAAATTTAACTCGAACCTGTTGTTGGTGGCTATGTGACCCAATTGTATGATTCGACTTCCCTGAATATAGTGAATAAAACAGAACAAATTAAATTGTCAAAAATCGCAATGTCATACGGTTTGCAAAAAACGACTCACAAACGCTGAAGCTTCTCCGATTGACCGCGGTTCATCTGATTTACGGATCGTTCTCTGAAAACTGTACCCGTTGTTTCCTTCCTGAGTTTGACTGATCGAAGCTGCTAATTCAAGAGGTGGTAGACGATTAGTCACTTTTCTAACTAGGTCTGTTTCGAGTTTCGCTGGTCTACCCTCTGGTCGATTAAGAAACTACTAACGGCCATTTTTCTTTACAGTTCCGCTATAAGAACCCACTACCTCCGCTTCCTCTCACAGCACAAATGCTGTTATTGCTTTTAGCAAGGCAAAACACCCTGTTAGTGGAACAGATGCCAGCTTTTAAAGCCATTGCACTCTAAGGACAATACGATGCAGGACAGGTGTACTGTCTAGTCCGAAAAACTTCAGATCATTGTTTGGACTCTCAGCACACCCTATCAAGCTTTTCTCGTTGTAGTGTTCTGAAATGCTACTATGGTTTGAAAAGCTGATAACTAGCGACTACAACGAATATTTATCTAATAATCCACTAACAATTAGGTACCCTGACATATCCGTCCGGACGAAAGCAAGCTCAATCAGATCTCGTCTCTGCACAGAATGATGTCTTAGGACGTTCCTCACGAAATTGCACGACGTCTCTAAACTGATTTCCGTCTATTTAGAAAGCTAAAGGTGTGAGACCTCGTTACAAGAAATTGAAAATATATGTGCGTTGAAATCCGTCGTAGTGGGGTAAACGGAGCATATTGCTTCCGTAACCAGCTACATGTATGGATTTCTGAAGAGCAGTCACACGATTATGCGTTATTGAAAATCACGATTTTGCTCTCCGCGTCGTGCGCTGATGATTTGAAAGCTGAGGGGCATGGGACAAGTCGAGATCGTGTTCTTCTAGGTTTCCCCACTTAAAGCAGTTACCAAAATCAGTTGGCAATAATTGGTACTAACGCGTATTTACGCCTGTACAAGTTAATTGGGTTTACAATTTAACTGTGCACTTTTTTAAGATCGTGTATATTTGTAATGAGACTTATTTTGTTTGCATTTTATTAGAACCAATAAAATCTTACAGTGAAAGTTACTTGCTTTGAGATCTCTTCGTTCTAGTGCGAATATCGCACTCAGCACCGGCCAATCTGCTTAGCGTGATCACAATGAGGGAAAAAGC
Organism: Varroa destructor; assembly: GCF_002443255.2. Classification (NCBI taxonomy): domain Eukaryota; kingdom Metazoa; phylum Arthropoda; class Arachnida; order Mesostigmata; family Varroidae; genus Varroa; species Varroa destructor. The sequence continues at coordinate 27,022,125 of NW_019211457.1, forward strand.
CAATACGGATCTCCTCTATTGTGTACGCCTTAATTTCGTTACGTAACGAACTATCATAGTTAACAGACTTTCGTGCGGTGTTAGTTATACTTTGAGAAACGTATTTATCTCTATATGTGCATGTGATACCCCTCTTTGCTTATTGACTTGAATGTAATCTATTATTATTATTTTTGTAACCGTGATAACTACCAAAATCGTTGGTGACCATCTGTCGTTCAACCGGCTGATGGACTACATAACGATTTGAGGCTCGAAACAAATGCCGGATGACGATTCGTGCTTTCCACTAGCGAGTACCGAAGCGTTCTGTAGAACGTCATCTATCATCCTGAATTTCGTTCAAAAATAATAATAATAATGATCACTGAACAAAATCTATTTCGAAGCAGCCACGGCATAGAGCATACTTTTACGCTCAATAAACACCACGTAGTGTGGATGTTACAACCAATTTTCGAGGCACCTCTTTGAGCGTTTAAGCAACGAACGATAGCAGCTATTAATGACAACATAATATTTTTCGAAATTATCTACTTGCTTTATGTATTTTGGGCGCTGTTATCACCCAAAGCCGTTCGATATAAGAATTAGTTACTCGACCGATCCCTGGCCATTTACCGCCACTGAACGCCGCTGAACCGAAACTGTATCTGGAGTCGATATGTCTACCAGAGTCCTTTAACAATAGAAATAATTAATGGCTACATCTAGTTTTCTATTTCAGCAGAACCGCGCAACGTTTTCATTTAGCTATTCTCATAAATTAACTTTCCATTACTTAACTAATGTCTCGCTCGTTTTTCTCAAAGCGTCCAGTAGTAAGGTATCGTTCTAGCTACAGTCCGCGTTAAGCGTCCCCTTTTCAAGTTACTCGGACCACACTGGAAAGCTCGAGTAATCGTTGCATGCCTGACACACCTGTAATAACATCCACTGGTTACATTGCCTCTAATCGTCGTAGACTAGCAGTTCTACCAGGTGACTACTCGTACAAAACAACGTTAGTATGGGCGTAATAATGTTTCTACTAAGCGACGTGATGACAGTATGGGTTCTGCAGCACCGAACCGTTTGCCGGAATCTAAAAACCATTATTTTCGTTTATTCATCTGGTTCAACAGAGTTGCTCGGCTTCAAAACTACTGACAACGAAGACTCGGGAAGCTTGAAGATAAATTCGGATACTGCGATAGTGAAACGTCGACATTTCCTCCGTGCGGCTTCGGCCGTACTCCGGGTGTGTCCCTGCAGACATGTCCAAATGCATTTGGGAACGACGTTATGGCTTCGGTAGCTTTGTTGTTCGTAGTTGCTATCTGATAATTTCGCTTTTTCTCCAACGGATCTGCCGGGGTTCACATTGTCGTGCACGCGGTCCGGAGCAGAGTGCTTGCCGCAGGGCTGAGCCCGTGCCATTAAGAGACTTTATTTGGTAACATCTAATCTCGCTGGCGCCTGTAGCACAGAGCGGTTCTCGGTGCCTTGTTGGACTGACGCAATATGCGGAGTAGAGTAATATTTATATATATTTACGTTGACCTGGTGTAACCGTTACACACCATGTTGACGGCGCTAACTATTGTGGCCGAGACTGATATACATCTGAATGGCGAGCGGCTTGAACGGCAAATTTACAGCTTCGTGTACAAGTGAGACGAGACAGGCGAGCGTTCCGATATGACAATAATGTTCGATGTACTTCACTGAGAGTGGATGGTTGGACAGAGTCCGAAACGCTTTGTCAGTCCATCTACCAACAAATAATATCTGCAATTAATGTAAACGTCCACTTTACCGCGTTTACCCAAGCGAAAATTACGTAAAGCTTGGTTCTAGCCGGTAACTTCTACTCTTGACCAGCAGGGGCATGCGTAGTACCGTACAGGTAGTCTTTAACATGGCAATTATTCAGAAACGTTTTTACGAGAAACGTTATGATCAAAACTTAAAAGGAATCGCTAAAACGTACTCATTGCGTACGGTGCGTTGCCCGAATAGCGCTGAAGTGGCGTTTTCTTAATGTCTTCAGAGCGATGGCGTCGATCGGTACAAGTACGTGCAATAAACTTATTGATTATTTGCTCGCCAGCGCTACATATTATTACGTATATATGGCTTCGTTCGTACGTCATTCAGAATTATCAACATTTATTGCTACTGACGATAACAAACCCGCTGAATTTTTTTTTATATGCATACATATATCCCTAGAATCAATTTGCTAATAGGAGACAAATGTCGGTAAGTGTAAGGGCTGTTACGCGGATAAAATAAACGCTTTGGGATTCCAGCCAGCTATATGGCATCACTTTAATTTGGACTCGAGAGGACAGGCACGAAAGTTACGAAGCACTCTTCGGCCAAGTGCTCCTCTGCCAGACTGCACTGGCTGTTACCCAACTCGCTCGCGTATGCTGGCAGGAGGAAACGTTGACAGTGCAAATGGTCGGCCAAGTACAAGAATGACGTTAAGCTGTTAAATTCTGCACAACATGATTACAGGCATCGATTAGCAACTGCTGTCGATATATGTTTCCGTTGTAAGGTCCAAGTGTTTAATGCCGTCGGCTATGGCTTCATCTGTTCGATTTTGGCTTTTTTTAAAATTTTATATTTTACTTAATTAATAAATAATAAAGTTTCGGTTTAAATAAGAATAAAGAGTTTCGGATTTGACGTGGACAAAGCGTCACCGTGATCCGAGCATGGCATGTTGCACGGATAAGTCGTATTGAGTGCCATCCCCACGTACGCGTCTGCGTGTGCGGGAAATGAAAGCATACGTAAGAATGGCACGAGTACAATCACAATATAGACAGTGACTTCGGTTGCTTCACACACACGTACATTTTTATGTATGTAGTATACACAAAAGCAACACTCAAAAGGTAACAAACTAAGGCTAAATGAATACGCGTGAAAAAAAACGACGTCAAGAAGAGAACGGTCCCTCATGACATCATTAAAAGCCAGTAGCTGGTTTCACGAACTAGTTGCTGTCCTAACACTGTGTAAACGGTTGATTTTCTAATATATTGCTGTTCTGGCGGTGAAATTACTGCCGAAGTTAGTCGTTTCCGAACGTGCCACTTTACTGAAGGGGTAACGTCCTTGACGCAACCAAGTACCTTGATTCGTTGTCTAGCAACAGGCCCTTTTACGGCGCAACGATGCTCAGCTCATTTCTCCAGCTGGCCGACTCCGACTTGGGCAGAAACCGACTAACATTTACTGCAACGTTAACCTCCCAAGGCATCTATCTACTTTTCAAGACATCTATTAGCCCGCGCCAAAATTCAAATCTATCCAGTGTTTACATGATTCGTGAAGCACTGCGCTCAGCAAAGTCACCGAAAATCGAAAAGCGGGGCAGGCTAGTTTGTCGAATGTTCCTTAATAATGGAGAATGTTACTACATTTGCTATTACGTAAGAGCTAAGAGTACTCTAATGGAAACACTATGATCAACCACGTTGTGGACGCGTGGAGCTACGGCGACAGTGAAAAGGCTCTAAAAGTACCTATAAAGGCAGCGATTTCTATGGCCATATGCACCGTGAGCTCCATCTGGAGTATCCGTTATGGATAGCTGACGTTGCTTTTGCCGTCTGACGACAACGAATTTCGGCGGCAGAGTCAGTGTTTTACCGACCGATGAAAATTGGGGTGCTGGCTTATTTAGAGTCATTCTCAACCGATAGTGAAATTACTTGTCTGAAACAGCTCATTTTCTGATCTTACGTGAAGCTGGGGAAAGAACTCAAACGTCATTGATAATACAAAAGCAAACGGGTGAAAATAAATTGATATAATTGTTAATGGAGAATATGGCGCAAACAGACATGCAAGTAAATAATTCGGTGGTTTGTTTCGTTTGTAGCACCGACTGGATGATTATTTAAACGGCAACTGACATCGCCCAAAAACTAACAGAACGTACGATTGAAAGTAACGCAGTTACCACTGCTCCGTCAGGCCATCATTTTAAGGTCTGTAAAATTTTTATTACATGTAAAATCCTATGCTTTGGAGCAAAGCCGCTCTCCGAGCATAATACAATAAATAATTCAGTATCTATTACTCGTCGAAACACTCTGTCTAAAAATGTCCAACTATTTTCTATATGAATAATAAATAAATACATACGTAATAGTGCAACAGAGCCATGTTTCGAATAACGATCACTTTTCGTTTGTTTAGATGGTCACTCACTTAATCTATGATGTGTAAGGGATCGAGGAGGTCAGACTGGCAATGGATAGCGGCCGCAGTAACTATCAGTCATCGTTGTCTGGACATTGGCGTTCCGCCCCAGTTGGACTCCACTTGTGTGCGGCTATTACAGCAAGCAGGTGGGTCCTTCACTACTGGCGCTAGTTGATGATAATGATGACGTTGGTTGTTGGCTTTTGGTACCCCCAAATCTGAATAGGAGTCGAGGGGAAACTCGCCAGTAATATCCAACGCCAACGAACAGTAATATCTGCAACGGTTTTCTCAAGCGAAAACGATTTCCACTTTTTGTGACTAGCCACTGGCTGGCCGACTCAACGCCTACTCGGCCTGGCAAGGCCATCGGATCTAATGCATCAAAAAACTCAAATACGTTTCGATAAAATTAAGGAACGGTTGGGAATTTATCTATGAATCAGTTTCAGCACCGTGGGTACGTTCTTTATGGGGTACCTCGCCGTAACCAAAACTCGAACGTTGATGTATGTCGGCACGTATTCGTGTATCTAGTCTATATGTATGTAGTCTCGCATATACACACCCGCGTACACATGAAAACGCGTTATATTTATTTACTCCAAACAAATTTGTGAGGGAACTGTTGTAGACAATCTATAGATTTTCACGTGAGTAGCCTAACGGACTGCGTTATATGACTATTGCCGAATCCAGTCAGATCCACTGTAGTCCAATTAGGCTTACAGGGTATTAATGGTACAAGCCTTTTTGTTCAGCGCGTTTTCTGGGCTATCAAACTTTTGGCTTTCGACCAACCCTCGCCAGTATGCTGGTGCTATAATATTTTATTTAACAACGCACGTTTACCATAATCATCGATCTTCGTCCGTTGTTGTTACGCGCCTTCTTTCACCAGCTCGATTGCATCCTGACAGACGTCATTCCAGCTTGCCTCTCTTGAAGTGGACTTAAATCCTTACCTCTACTCTACCCAGTTGACAGCCTCGTATTTTTTTGGACGTACGTGGTATTTTCGTTTTTATCGTTTCCCGCCGATTTCAGCTTTCCTCTTTCTTTGTTTCAAATTTGAATGAATGGCTATGTGACAAAAAACAGATAGGGGACGCAGAACGGGGTCTGTTGGTTTGCAGCGGTCACGGTGTGGCTTTCCATGTGGAGGCGAATGCGAGCATTTCTGTTTGGCTGGTCGCTTTCGCTTCTGACGGGTATCCCATGTACAGAAAAGTGGACAGGATTTTTTTTGGCCTTTTTCCACTGCAGCTGAGTTTTGCTGATGTTCTCGAATATTGCCTAATTCCACGTCACCGTTCGTTCCAGTCGTAAAAAGAACAAGACAGCAATCTTCATCATCGGAATACTCGTCGCGGCGAAACCGCTATCACCCGAGTGCGGTTGAATACTTCCTGCCCAGTACTCCAGCCGCAGGGACGTGGCAATAAACACTGAATGTGCGTAATAAACCGGTTCATTGTGGCCCGCAGTACTGACAGCCAGTGCAGAACAAGAGCAAAACATAAGTCATGGTGTCGCCGCGTTCTTCGTCTCTTATCTAATCGTGGTACGCTAGGGTGTTTCTAAATGCTCCTGTGGAACACAGACGCGAAAGCATCCAAAATCGTCGGCGATTTCGGGGGTCTTACTCCATACGATTCCGCACGCTATTAGCGGCTGTTCCTTTCGAAAAACGAATTCCGACAGTAGCAGCAGGTCTCTCCGTTAACAACTAACTCGTCTGCGCGAGTACCTGAGTGTTTGGCGTCGACAATGCTCATCTACGGATGATGCTATCTTTGGTTCAGGAATACCGTTCGGTAGTTTGGGTAAATTCCTCGTGGGGTAGCCAACGGACAAAACAAACAGCAAGGATTTTTACTGATTGGCATTGGCCTGTTAGTTCAGACAAATAACCAGTCAATGTCTCCATCTCCGTGAGCGGTATCTAGTACCAGGCTTTTCCTTTCTAATCATGCATTCGTTGGTTTGTACAAAACGTGATGCCTGAATCCTACATGTATTTAGTGCTGTTATATCGCCTTCCAGCTAGATCTATGTGACTCTTTTTTGTTGTCTCGCTTTCACACGACGCACACTACACGCACACAAATTATGACACGGAACATAGGAAAGCACACACGAATTACAGCAACAATGGACAGAACGGATTGTAGGGGCCATGTTGGCGACCATCGCGGCATTTCGGATTTAGAGCTGTAGTCAGGGCTGTCGGAGTGCCACATGTGCGTTCAATGTAAGCGGTGCTTGTCTCATGTCGTATTCAGGTGGACACTCGTAGGATACCAGCTGTCGACTACAGTTTAGACAGGGCGGTGGACCACGAGAAAAGCAGAGGATGCGTTATGCGTCGTTAAGCCACTGTTGTGACCCATCTTCAGGTTGTGCGGTGTTTGACAAGAAGAAATCAGCGTCATCATAATCATACAGCACTTTTACAAAAACAACAACGCTTCTGTGACGAAAATGCCGCTAACGATAAGGGTCACCTGCTTAGGCGCGGAAATATCTAGAGGTGAAAGGCCCAATCAAAGCGATTGCGCAAGGATGGTTATTGGCCTAGAATAATATATGTGGCTCTGAAACAACTATGAGACAAAAAATCAGGTGATATCTAAATCAAAATCTGACAGGTAACATTCTAAACACTATTTAAGCATCATCAGACAAAGCTTTAAGCGAAGTCTAGCTCAAATCTAGAACATTAACTAAACAAGGCGTTTGTGTCATCATTTAAAGCTACAATGGCCGTTCACCCTACACACAATCACATGCGATAGCAAACTATCTTGTTTTCTATTCAATAACTTTTCTGGTTTCGGTGCTCACAGCGATGCGAACGAGCGCGTTGCACCGTTCAAAAGCCCAATTCTTACGAGTTCAAAGGCCGACAAACCCAACTATGCACTGCTAGCAGCAATGGAAATAGTCCTGCAGGTTTCAAGAAAGATCGGTTTAACAGACGATCCACGCTGCGCTAGCATAAAGGATTCAAGGAGCAGGAAGAGGTTTAGGTGACGGGACGCCAGGAATATCACTCACAAAAAAAGCGAACGTTCGGTAGAAGCCTTGCTTTGCCCAGCCCGGTCCCCCTAGAAAGCATAAAAGCACTTAACCTAAAACGACTCAGTTTACCTTCGCAGATCAACTAAAAGGAAGGACGGCCGTGGTCGTCCTGGAGCCACGCCGTAGAAACCTAGGTCTTGAAAAAGGTTTGGCGGACAGTCGTGCCAGTCTACAAAAGCGATTTTGCTATCGGGAAGGAAACAGAAAATCTTTGTCCAGTCTTTAAAGCGCACTCGACAAAACGACTACCCGTATGATGGCAGCATTCTATTGAAGGGCAAGGCCGCTTACAGTTGCTATACGCTAGTCGATTCCAAAAACCTACAATTCACGGAAATAAATCATCAATAGATAGAATAAGAACGAAATCGAGCTAACGTGGTTTTATATCTCAAATGTGTACTGGAACAGAGACAGGTTGACAATATACAACATAAAATTTAAGTTTATATAGTAAAAATATTTCTTTCCGCATAGTGCTGAGAACCTTCATTTTGACAGACCGTTTTCGGGGGGAGGGGGGGGGGGAGAATTTTTTGATGGAAATGTACGAATTTTACAAGCACGACGAGCTTTCGCTTGAATTCGGTTTCAAATGACGATCGTATCCCTTTTAGAGCAATAACTGCATCTGGTCTCTACACTTCGAACAGTATTAACGCTAGGATGTATATATTAGTGGTTATATGGCGTCATTGGCACGAAGCCGACGGTGAGTGATCATATGATTTCGATAGTTGTCCCCCTGAGAGTTAACGTTATTGCCGTCATCGATGAAGAGATTCGATAATCATGACAATGACAAGCTAAGGAAAAACGAGATTTCCTTTTGTCCAATGACGCCGACAGCCTGAACAATAACAACACCTGTCATTGTCACGGTATATGGCTTTTCTACCCAGCCCTTCAAGCTCAAGGCCCAGCTATCATCTGGGCAAAGTTGCGTGTCGAAAGCAGATTCATTCTTTCGCCTCCCATTTGCTTTTCGTTTCTCCTCTCTTCCCTTCATAGTCACCGTGTACAATTCTTAACAGAAGGAACTGCAAAGAAGGAAATCGTTCTTCTAGCTAGCTTAAACAGAGTTAGCCTGCTTCGACTTCAACTAACTGCAAGGCCCATTGCCAGACAAATTGCTACTCTATTACAATTTCTTGGTCGTTAATCGCCCCAAAAATAGGATTAGTTACGCGTTTTAGCAATGCAAATAACAATACAAACTTCAAAGTTGTCGCACTTCAGAGGAGCACGATGGCTATTAATAAGTAATAGCAGAAGTAGCTACAGCAACGCCGACGGCAAACAGCCCGAGTGAAAATATCATCAAGAACTTTTGTCGGCGATCAGGAGAGCAGAGGCTGGCGTAGAAAAAGTAAAGAAGTCAAAAAAAAAAAGGTCTTCAATTTAAAACGTATTTGTAGAAGAATAGGTAATGTTAACGGATGCCAATATTATCGTGCTAATGTAAAAATGTCTCTGTTGACCGGCATTCGTGCGGTTAGACACGACCGTGTCTTGTTCGTTACAGCCATTGGTCACCATTACTAAAAGCCAATATGCCCGGGGGTCTGTGATGACGTTGTCCCTGCAGAGGCGGCTTCTATAGTAACTTGCAATTGAAATTAAGTGGCGAAGAAAGCCACTAGCTAAAATTGTCATTGAGTACGAAACGAGAAGGAGTAAACGACGAAATAACACATATATCTCATAGATGAGTATTTTTTACATTTAAGTTTATCAACTTTACGAAACTTGAACTACGAGGCTTTCACCATATTACGAAACAACGATGTCTAGCGTCTAAGTTAGCCGATAGTTCAATGCACTCTTCTCGGTAACATAAGTTTAAATAGGGAGAATGCATTTTATATATAAAGTTCAGGGCCGTATTGTACTCTAGGTTACTTACATCATTATCGCTAGGACATTATCGGGTAAAAAGCGAAACATTTTTGGGGCAGTCAACGCAAATTACTGTGCTGACACGATGAGTTGGCGGTGAAGTTTCTGGTTGAAATCAGACCAGGGGCAATTCGTTCTTCAGTCCGACTAATGATACGTGACGCAGAATTCGTGTAAAATAAGGAAAAATATAATTATCTGTGTAAGATAGAGGCAGTCCATTAAGAAGGACTCAGCTTTTCAGTAAAGCATACTTTGAATGCAACTTTATGTAGCTGCCACAGATTCCACAATACCCGCTAGTATAAATTACCGAGCCTTCTTTTTTTGTAGATGACAATTTCACTGCGGCAAATTTGTTGCGTTGCACTATTCTATGCCGATACCGTTTATTTGGGCCCTAAAATAATGAAGCATTCCCAAATAAAATATAATTTGACAACTAGTGTCGGGTTAATTTTTTTCATCACAGCCAGATTTTTTTTTGGCTCTACTTTCAGCGGAACTAATACAACAGTAATAAGAAGGGTACTGTAGGCACAGCAAATGAGAAAAATCCCCCTCGGAACAGGCGGCATAATATTATACGTAGGTCTACGCGCAGAGTTTAGAGAGTGAACCACGCGCGAGCGTTAGCTCCTTCGATGCCGTCGTACCCCCGTCACTTTGATAACGCCACCCTCACCCCTCTGGGGCATTAGCACAAGGGTAGTATATGGCGCGTGGCGCCGTTCTCGTTGCCACTGCGTTGAGGTAAAGATCTTACGTATTCATAATAGGCAGCTTCGTTCTCGCTTTAATGCTGCCTAACGATAGACCTAGCCTGGATAGATTCACAAAAGAGGTAGGGAGTTTTGACACGGACTAACTCGACTTTGTGAGCTCCTACGCCAGCTTTCACTACAAGCCATCACAGCCTACTACTGAATAAACTATACCTTGCCTTGCTCTACAGTACACAGCATCCCCAAAATATACTCGGGCGACCAGCCGGCCGTCTTTCTTGCGCGTCTGTACATGCACTTGATGGAGTGGCATAGTCTCCTTCGCAAAATGCCTCGCTTGCGCCCACATATCCAGTAGGGCTGCTGGCTAGCGCTAACGTTTCCCAAAGATTCCCCTAGCAGGATACAGCCCCTTCTCATCTCGACGACTGCAAGCGTCTGCGTGCTGCTCTCCCCCAACGTCGCTTCCTCACCGCCTCTTTTCTTTACCCCTTTTACCGTTACCATGTACGAAGCAACCGTCGGCCAGTTGATTAGCTGCTAACATGCACGAGACTAAAAAATTTATCTCAAGAGGTTTCGCCTACATCGCAGATTTAGGCTAGTGTCTACCGATGATGCCGCCGCCGTGTCCGCCATCACAGGTGCAAGACGTACTGCGAAAGGGTTGCGTAGCCCAGGTCGTTCAACCGCACTAAATTATCTCTTGTTTTCTTCAGTCTCGTTGTTTCAAAAACCCCTTCGTTTCGCCCTGAGCCTCCTATCACTAGACTTATTTTGCCACTCCCCTCAGGGTCGTCTACATTCCGTGATTCAGCCAACATTCTTTCATCTCAATCACTTGAATAAAGCGATGCATTTAAAGTTGCTTCTGCTGCTATTGGCGCCGCGTTACCTTCCATCTTCAAAATAGGCCGCCAAAGCAGACGAATCTCGCCCCAAGAATTGCAAGCATTCCAAGCCTCATCATTAAGTCTTACACAGTATACGCCACGGTACGCGCATTTAAGATGAGCTAGTTAGGGTTGCTGATAACTGTGTAACTGATAACAAGTTCTTAAAGACTAGTTGACGGGGGTGTGTAAAGAAAAAAGGGAAGGAGGAGAAAGGAGCAATGGTCAGGGACCGTAGTCGGGTAGTATAGGGGATAGTCCTTCCTGCATCTGCCTACTCTGCCATTGTTAAGACAACCTTAACGTTATTCAACTGACAATTATCAGAATTAAGCACTGGAAGGAGAACCCTGAAAAGAGGAATTTCGTTTCGTAGCAGGCGTGCTTCCAAGGGGAGTGAGCTTTGGCGGCCAAGTATCCCACTTAGCGACAGTTTCTGCTGATAGCGCTACATCTAGGACGTGTATAGTACGTGCCGGCGATTGCTAACTGGAACTCCTACTAGACCTAGATTAGGGCCAAAGCGTACATACGACACAGGTTGCCTTGAGGTTGAGGTTGCATTGAATTCTGAAAGGCCTTCATTAGTGGGACGAAAAGGCTTTGGATAGTGGGCCGGTTCGTTGGCGATAATTGCCAGCTAGATCCCAATGCTAGATTTTATAAAATCTCATGCCATTTTACTTCAGATGTGTTCTCATATAGTGTCGGGTGATGGCCAGGGGACTGTGAAGAACGCAATGGTATAAAAAGTGCTCGGCAATAAATTCTCGAGGAAAACGCCAATATCTAGGATTCACCAACGACAGTTGTGTCTACATAAAATGGTTTGTCTTTAGCAACATTTAGGTGACTGTGGCCAAATCCACAGCATTATTCAATCTAAGAATACATTTAGGCTACATCACTTTTGAGGACTTAATAGCCGTCTATCTACGTATAACTAGAACTTAAAAGAAGATGTGCGCATGTGTAGTGCAATAGCTAAGCTTTTACCTTAACTTAAACGGTTTGCCGTTCGATTTGATATATATATAGCGTTCATCATATGAAATGAGCTCTGCAGTGTACAAGAAAACGTGACTAGAAGATATGTAAGATTATTATGACGATGTAGCATCGTTCGCGCATCGCTAGGCCTTAGGTATATACCACTAGCGCCCGCAGTGGCTTCGTGTTTTTCCTATTTCTACTACAACTTCCACCAGCACGGAGATCAAGCATTGTTTTGGTCAGTTCTTTGAATGGCGTATGCTTTGTACTGGGGCTGATACTACTCTTCTGTTCCGTTGGATCTCCGCGAGGACTGATGTCCACAGCTTTATTTTAGTCACAAACAAACGCACACAAATAGAGAACATGTAACAGAGCCAACGCTCACTAGTATATTACTTAGAGTCAATGTCCATCAAGGAGTCTGTAACGGTCACATCGCTTATTTGTAAGGCAATTGAAATAACATAAACTCGCTCCTAAACTACTAATTATACGCGTTCGGTATATAACATAGTAAGCCCTGATTTTCTCTTGGTTATTCTATGTTCGATTAAAGTATATATGTACATTATTTCTATTTGTCTGTCGCAGATGTCTGGGAAGTTTCGAGAGACAACTGCTACATGTATGCCGAGTGTGATGGATGACATAGCGTCTCCAACTATGTCCTGCATTTTTGTTATGGTGACTCTTGCAGTGCAAAGTCAAGAGTTATCTTGCAGTGGTGTGTTAGCTCTGTGTAAAAAATATGACGTTTTGATTTTTGTTTCCAACTGATAGCAGTGCACTTCAATTGTGACCGATTCATCAAGCTGCATCAACCCATCATTTACACACCACTGCAGCTGTAAATTTGCTTTAAGCTAATCTGTCAGCGGTTCAATCGCGTTCACCCATTGACCTGACTGTCCGCGATTATTGTAGCAGACCCATTTTTATCACAAGTCACAGTTTAGTACTTAATGGTAATGTGAGAGAAGCAAGCCTCTCTACCTTACCCATTTGTTGAATTTTTTAACCTATTACCGAGGTTAGCAGGTACCGTATTCTTATATACATTCACCTAAGTGTACTTTGAGATGAGAGACTTCCAACACGGCTCTCTAGCCTTTAGTACTTGCCTTTGTAGTGGGTTTCAAGTTGGGTTGGAGTTTCAAGTTTGCTTCCTGGCCTTTTTGAAATAACGGCTCACTGCGTTCTAGTTGTATAGGACTTTTACTAAGGGCAAAATGTATACGGCGAGTTGAGATAACTTTTATTCGGAAATTACTTGAATCTTCTGATTTTCTAAGGCTCATCACAACTTGTCTGCTAAAAGCCCGAGTGACGACATCTGAGCGAAAAGTCTTCGATTTCTAAAAGTACATGTACATTTTGAGTATAACGTGCCGTAAAATGTTGCACTATTATGAAATAGCACCAGCCTGACTTACAACATAACATATATCTAAAATCTAGAGGTTAAAATAAGATATTGTATTCAAATATATATATGAACAGTAGCATTAAATGTAGAACATTCTGGCTTGAAATAAAAAGAAGCTCCAGTGGAATAATAGTACTGCAGTAGTATATCTGCGCAAAATTCTCAAAATGTCGCTCCTACCATGAATTGTCCTTCGAGTTGAATTTTTTTAGGTTATGATATTATAGAAAAAATCAAGAACATGCAACGCCTTACAGAGCTAATATACAATATTGTTCAATAATGTGGCATCGGTACTCACAGTCTATGCTGGGCTGAGCTAACGTGACGCCGATCGACGCGATGATGATCCCCACTGACACACACACTACTAAGGCAATATAGGTCCCTAGATATGGGGCGCAATGGAGAAGAATCTGTTTTGGACGCATGTTTTCCATGCGCGCGCCCCACATCCACGGCAAGATGATATTCAGTAGCCACGCTGTCAGCTGCGCACCTTTGGCCCACACATCCTACCGCGGATTCGAGTACGCTCCTAGGCTATTGCGTGGTACGAGCTTCACCTAATCTTGTGAGGCAAAACTTTCACGAACAGGGAACCTAGCGCGCTAGTAACGTTGATGTTGACTTCCTGTCCAGGCGAAAGATCTCAAACAGCTGATGTAATTTTGACGTAAAATCACCGATGAAAGTGTTTTCCTCTTTTGTTTAAGGACACTATGAGTCGCGTATTCGGTGTGCATCAAGCCTGAGCGGAATATCGCGAAGACGCGGTGTATCGCGGGCGGATACTGCACTCACGATGAATGGACGTTGCTTGCCACTACCATGATCAAAACAATGAAGCCAAGAAATAACATGACACGTTATCTAAACGATGTACGACTTCTGCTCCTGTAACCTGCACCCAAAACAAACGGTCGTTCACAAATAAATATTAAGAAGCAGGGTCATATCATGCGATCAGGTAGACTATGACGCTCCAACTCGATTTTATAATAAAATACTCCCTTGGCTAGAGCGAATAGTTAAACAGGACGCTTCGAATTTTGGATCACAATATAACACCACTAAGGAGCTGGCGAGGCCTCGTGGGCCTTTGGCGAGATGTACCATGACGATATAGTTCACGATAAAGAGAGCAAACCTATAATGTTTTCATTGGCGGAAGCTATACAGAAAAAAACTCTTTTAGCTATATACGGCCCTTAGCCCACTATTTGATACAGCTGTTTTTAAAAATTTGAAAACACAAATAGAAGAATATTATAAATATACATAATGTAACATTGAAACAGAGCTTAACATTAGATTTGTTTATATATTCTGTATAGCCTATCGTGTCTGTCTAACATGACTAATCTTTAAAGAGTTATAACTACAGGTAAATTTTCAATAGCGTTTCGATGGCGTAAAGTTCAATGAGGACACAATAACGTTTAAGTGAACTTGTAAAGAAGAATTTCTAATGGCCAAATTAATTAGTGGCAATCGAAGCTAACATGTATTAAGAATATCACTTGACAAATCGAAACACGTCATACGTGACGTGACGTGACGCAAAGCTATCTTCAGTATAATGTTCGATTCGCAAGCTAACCAGACAGGTGATTTCATGTCCGCCAGTCGCCTTCTATTTAGGCAGCTCTTTGGCCCGCAATCGAACTGCTCTTACCGTTATTCCCCGGCGTTTAACTTGGGTTGTCTTGACAGTAGATTTCAAATCGTGGTATCCTGGAAGTGTTTTATGTCTACATAGTGTTTACAATACATCTTTAGTAGCCAATATCTCTTGTGCAATAGCAAATACCCATAAAAAACTGCTTACTCTTCACGATAACTTCGCCCACATCGGTCGAAATTATTATTAAATTTCGCTAAAACAGCGGGTTGTTCCGTCCATTACAGTCAACAGTGGGTGGCTACTGATATTTCGGTTTAATTCATGTCAAGCGGGATCAAACCCAGGTGGGCCAACATCAACTTCCGGCGACAGTTACTTACTACACAGCATCAAGTTACTTTTTCTCACGGTAAACTGCAAACGAAAACAGCGTACAACTTTCTTCCGAATCATATCTTTCAAATAATAATACCTAAGACGTTTGAAAACCGATTGGGTTGACAAATTTTTTTTTAAACATTCTGTAAGCATAGCGCAGTGTCTCACAACTTAGACCCATACTATTTTCGGTAACGATAGAAAAAGTACTGTTGTTAATTACATATTAAGCACCGTCTGTAAACACAGACATATAATGTTGTATGTATACCCTGTTTACGCAAGATGGTACGTCCATGTAAATCGTTTACGTTAAACTAAGAACGATAGAAGTGGTCACAATGACAACAACAGTATCAGTAAGACGAACGCGTCAACTGAGGTCCAATGGGTTGCAGGTGACGCACATCTGCGTGCAACCTATCGGTCAATACGGCATTTGTCGGAAGGCGGACGCAGTTCCCTTTGTCAGTACATTGTAGTAAACACGACGCGCCAGCAGAGCTCAAAACGAACAGATTCCTGACAGGAAAACAGGTGTTGGAGGGCCGAACCGGCGTTCATCGTCTCGCCGCACGTGCATACGTCATCACACCGTGACAAGAACACTCTGGGCGATGTCGACAATTTACATCCCCGTAGGGGCTGCATTCGAGCAGTAGGTTAACAACAAAAAAGACCTAATCTGCCTTTCCAATCTGTCGGTGCTGGTCAGGTTCCTATGAAAATGATGCAAACTATAATAAGATCGGGATCGGCTATTTACCATAGATGTGACTGTAATAGCTGGTACGATGTTGGATGATCTGGCTACAGCAGGTTTTTCACTCCCGAAGGCAGTGGACTGAAAAGTCAATACGATTGTACGATGATTTAACAAAATACTGCCTTTTTCTTCGATTGACACCATAATGATTCTGCTATTTGACGGCTTGGTGAACGGCCATAGACAATAGTATGAAGGGCGAAAATTGTGGAAATGTTACGCCCAGCAGACGATTATAAATAAACGCGACAGACAAGTCAATGCGCTCAATTCCAGTTCCGTAACATTTGATGAGTACTATGATTCTTGCTTTGCTTTGCTTTACTTTTAGAAATCGTTAGCACAATGGTAAAAACGATCCGTCACGAGTCGGACGCGTCTACTTTATCGGGGCCAACGGGGGAACGGGATTTGAAATAGACCCCATCTAGTTGAAGATAAACGATGATAGCTTCGTATCGTATAATAGATTTACATTAGCTTTGTATTCGCTCATATATTGCCACTACAGTTATAGCGTTATTACACCTCGATGAAGTTCCAAATGGACCACGCAGATCTTCAACAGGCACTTGAACAGGCAAAGTATAGGCGCACGTTGAGTGATCTGAAAACAATTTTTGACAAGAAAAAATATATTTTCCCCGAAATAATTTAGCAACAACTGTCGAAACGTCAGCCCCATCGAAATATAGTTATATACGCGATTTGACCGGATAGTAGAACGTGGTCTTCTAAACAGTCATAGATGAACATTTGCCAAAAAAAAATCTGTACACCGTCTGTTGTTGATGTGAAACACCTACGTTTGTCGGCACGCTTCGATCGATTTTATTGTGATCTCAATGAGTGAATGAGGTAATACTGATTTAATTCCAGTGTGACAAGCGGCCGATGCGGCCCTCGGAGTTCGATCGAACGAACTTGACGACTTAAATTCGACGCCGATTGGGATTTGCCCTCTGTCCTCTTTGTAAGGTTGATTTCTTCAAAGAGATCTTCTTATGGCAAAAATCCGCTTTGGACACCGCCTTTTTTGCTGTTATTATGAATGGAATCAGTAATGCCCAGTTGGACGTCATTGAGAGAACCGCGCAATTAAATGCTTGGCAATTTTTGATTGTATAGGAATGACTTTCGTCGGAATCAGGCACCACAGGCCACATGCAGAAAATCAGGAAGCCATTGAATTCAGCTGATTGCCTCGAGCTGATTTCGGTAACGTTTCAAGAATTACGAGGATGGTGGTCACGTTATTTCAGTCAGTACGAGTTGGCCAGCCGTTCTATAAAACCCGAGCGCACAACGATTTCTCAATAGGGTAATTGTCTTTTTACTTCATATTCCACTTTAATTAGTGGTACTTTAAGTAATGCCATGAAAGCTATTTATGAACGCGTTTGCTAGTTGGTGGTAGGGCCTAGACGATGCAGGCAGGCAAGCACTGGTAATCAGCAAGTGGCAATGCTCAATTTGTCCATGGAAATGGACCGAGACGACGGGACAACCTAGTACAGTAACGATATGATCGTAGGCTCACTTGCTTACTTTGCCGAGCGCTTTTCATAGTGCTCTATTAGGTCTAATAACAGCCCGCCAGTTCGACCCAGTATACAAGAGGTCTTCTGGAGCTGCCTAGCGGGTTTCGATCAGCGCCCGTAAATAGTAATGTCTGCAGTAACTATAGCCAACTTCAACAGCACGATCACTCCTAGCGCAGCTCGGAGTGCATCCAGCGCTCGGCTGCTAGCATTTGTTCGTTGAGCGGTGAAAAAAACACTGCTCGACACTCGCGTAAGCGTTTATTACGGACGCAGTGAGAAATCGATCGTCGCAGCCGACCGGTACGCTGGCCAGCAGTACTCGCAATGAACTTCGAAATAAATAGTGACACAGTTCCCTTTCTCTCTACTGCCACCCTTGTGTTTCCACTCTGTATTTTCTGCTGCTGCTGCTGCTTCCGACTTCGGACACCGACAAAGAAGGAAAAGACTTCTGGCAACAGCAGCAGCGCAAAGGCACGGATATTCCCAGCAACTCAATTACCGCAATGCATCAGATAAGATCATGGCGGCATACCAAGAGCTATAGAAGTGATGGCAGTCGGAGTGAACCGGGATGGTCCGCTCGATCGCAGATCGAACCGGACCGAAGTTAACCGGCGGCGCATGACGGAAACTATAATAGTCGTCATGACTGCCAGCGGACAAAACCGTGGAACGAATAGGAATGGCCATGTCCCGAAGTTTGAGCCGAAGGCCCGAAGTGACCGCAGAAGGCCCGTCGCCATCGGTGTGGACCTCGTCTGGGTCTCAGTCGGCATGAGCGTGTATGTACATCGTTGAAATATAGTGGATTTCCTGCATCAACAATAGCAGTTACCGTATATCTATCGTGAAGCTTTTGAAAACGTGATACAGGCGCTTCTTCGATGTTCAGCTACTTTCAATAGACAGGTATGCACATATACTTCTGCGGGACGCACAACCTTATAATATAGTAAACGCATATTCTTATGATTAGTACGACATTAGAGCAGCACGGTAGCCATAGACTAATGGGCTATCATTGTAGATACACATACATACATACATCAGGCCTAGTAGCAGTGGGTCACTCGGATAGAATCGAACGAACGGCTGAACAGAAAATTCGGTATTAATTGAACTCAATCAATCGCAGTTCTGTGCTGATTGCCGGTTAAGGTTTTTGGGTATTTTTTTTTCTTGCTACCAACACCACCATATTCACCACCGTACGATCCTATTGTCATCATCGTCTTCGCTTAAAATTGACGTTAATTACGGTACCTATGCAGTCGTTATAACACTTCTGCTGTGATTGCTGAAGTCAATCAGCAGAGACCACTAGCCGTTTCGATGGTGGCCATGATGCCCACTTCGAAAGCTAAGTGCCACACTGATTTTGCACAGTTACCGTCGTCTTCCACTCTAATCGAACTAATTGGGGTAGGGCGTACGCTAAATGGGTGAGTCGGGCTGTTTCTGCCGCAATTAAACCTCTGAGGCGCAGGTAAGACCCCGTCGTGGCTGTTCGACGTCGATGATTTAAACCAGATATACGAATGCATGTGTACAGATTGGCAGACAAAGACCCAGCAAAATCATAGCAGACTCGCCATATGTGTTCATGTATATTGTGTTCAGAAATGGAAGTAGGATAGAATTTTTGGCCGGATTAATAGGGGTTAAGTTTTCGAACATAGCTTAAATCTTAGCGAATGGTATAAATTAGGAGAAGTCCCCAGCCTATAGCAATTGGCTACTGTGCATCCGGGATTAGAGGTAGTGCTAAAGGAACTTTTACAAGGCCGGTAGGAAAATTGGAAACAGTTAATTTTTTTGAAGTGATTTGAAGGAGCTGATGAAGGAATCTCTCGAGGCCATGATATAGAACACTGCGGAAGAGTATGAGAATGTATGTTGAATACTAACGAGCATACATACAAAGTACAGTCTTTTTAGACTCATTTTTTAACGTTCTGTTTGTTTTTTTTTTTGTGATGTGGGAACCGTTTAAAATTCTACAACTAGATTTTAGGAAGATCTAAAAGTATTTTTTTTCAAAGCGAGAGACAACGTCACCGCAGTTCATTATGATTCTGTTGTGATTTTGCATCTTAATAAGATCATTAGTAGAAGTAGATAATCCTCAAGCTCCGTAAAGGCCTGCGCAACAATCTCTAGGCTTAATTACTTTATATGTTGCTGCTCGTACTATAGAAGTACACACAGAAACACAATTTACACTAGAACAATTTGCATGCAAGCTACCCTTGACCAAAATTCTCTGCATTAACGTATATCCTTAAGGATGCCTGTGCCACGCGTCCAGACTTTTCGAGAAAACGTCATAAGTTAACGATATCATTTCATTGTATTCAAGTGAAATAGTTACGCAATCACAAGTTATATAGCACCTATATTGCACTTATTTATGGTCCATTCCAATGGCTTTGTAAATTACGTGAGGGTATGCTTCTATTCGTCTTCCTCTTTAGAGCCTTCCGAAATCGAAACAACGGTAAGAACTGTTGATGGAAAGGTTACCATTCTTTGTTGGTATCTTCTACATCCGTTATCATTATGCGGGACAGATCGCCGATACTCTTCTAGTTGTGACAAGCTCTGGTCGACATCGGCTAACACCAGCGGGCCCCGGAGCAATGCGAGACCCCAGCAAAGCCTAGAGCAGAAAAAGTAAGCACTAAGAACGACCCCCAGCTGGTGTCACCGACATCGGAACATTCATTGACGTGGGTATTTACAGGGGACAGAAGAATGTATGACCATTTACATTGAGGGTAATGCGTCGTCAGCAACGGTGAGAAGTTTAGAATACCTGCCTTCCATGTCTTTGTTCTACTTCCTCCGTTGCTACAGCCACACGTATGCCTATTTATTGATAGCCGACTGCTTGAAGAGCATACGAAGTTTGCACTTGTTCCTGATTTAATCGTGTAACTTAGTTCCCGAATGGCGTAGTGCCTAACGTGTTTATCTACTAAGCTTAAGGAACACGACGCCGTCTACATTCGAATGCAAGCGTTTCGGAGTCGTCTGACGGAATGCGCAATAACGGTGCTGTACATAAAACTTCAAACATTTAGCCATGTAACCTATTTTTGCAAGGAAGTAAATCTCTTTTGAATAAACTATACATAGTAGTATCCAAAAATTCGGTGTTCGTAGGCAATACGTTTAAAATAAAAGTAAAACTTATTCAATTTGTTGAGGAGAGTCAGTCGGTGCAAGCGACTCCAAATAGTTAATGGGTGGATTGATGCAAAAGCTGCCATCTGCGAAGTAGTTGACAAGCCTTAAGCATGACCTTGTCAGCAAAAAGGAAATAGCCTGGTATATACAGGTTACGCACCTACAAACATTGGAGGGCTGTTTGTTGTATGGGCATGTGTTCTTGGTAACAGAAAGAAGTTAATCTTTTTCTTCTAGAACAAAACAACGAAACCATTCTTTCGGAAGTCGAGCGAAGGTCAGCTATTATTCAATGTCTACGGGTTGGACAGATTTCTTTGTTGGTCCCGAATCGACAATCTACGTTATTGCCAGTTTTCACGGCTTCTGAAATCTGAGGAAGGCCTTCATGAGGCACACAGGAAAATTATCAATCTGATTTAAATTTAAAGGGCTCAAAAAATTAAAAGCGCTCAAAGAACCATTTCTGATAGATCTCGATTTTTTTTTTCCTATATACAAAAATGAACGGCCGTTTTGAAAAAAAAAACATCAACTACCGATTTAGTTTTTCAGATAAGGTCGAACGGTCTTTTTGCGGCTTCTTGGCCGTTTCGAATACTTGCATTCTTGTACTTTGGCCTGTTAACAATCCAAAAGTTCATTTGTTTAACATTCTTCTTCCACGTGGCTTTGTCTAGGATATTTCAATGAGTTTACACCTTTCAATAGTTCTTAGAACATGGTCTAATAAAAAGTTATCTGTAGAACTAACAAGCGATTCATTGAAGATACGCAGTAGCCCAAGTCCTGAAGGAAAGCTCTAATCGTACCCAGTCGCAATGAACGGCCGTTATATTCAACGGATATGACCACTGGGTCAAAAATGGTCTTTCAATCAATGGAGAGAGAGAGAGAGCCGTTCAAGGGTCTGCGTTTTATATTCGGTAAAATTGCGATATAGCGAAATGTAATGTGGATAAGAGCTAAAAAAGTTAAATAAACACTTGTTCAAAAATGCTGTGAGACTATCATTCTGCCTTATATATCTGTCTATATACAGCTTATCAAAGGATCGAATTTACAGGAAATGTAATGGTTCGGGCGGTCTTTATTCTAATGAGCCTTGAGATTCCTTTAGTTCGAGAAGAGTAGAGTGCATACTTCCGCATCGCGTCTTTACGTTCGCTAACCTCCTGGGCCGTTGAAACGTTCACGATCGCCATGTGACGCCTACTAGGTTGCTATTTCTTTGAGTCACTGCGAAGTTTGGCCGTCGCGCCTTAACGGGTAACGGGAAACCATTGCGATGCATTTTGATTTGTCAGCGGTCAGTGTCATCAGCTGATGACTCAACTGGCCACTTTGTCGGCCAGGCACATCAGCAGTAGTACAGTTCAATATTAACTGATGAAGGTAATTAGCGATGTCCTATCAGTTTATTATTACCACCCTACTGGCCTCTGATTTGCTGTACACATTCACATCGATGCATAGATAAAGTTTATCCATGTTTCGAATGAAAGCACAAATACGCGTTCGAACAGCTCGTCGTCGTTCTTGTCGCCCTAGTTGTCCATTAGTTTGTATACGATAACTCTCGATGACTACTGGAGTCTATAACTATCAAGCTAACTAAAAACATTGGTAGATCTCGAACGGATGGACGTACGTTCGTGGAGTTTGTCAAGCAACAGTTTCACGAGGAGTGGCCGTGGTAAGCGACACACTTTTGTTTTCAGGCCTAGTGCCGGCCCACATTATCGCAGCTCGTCCAGGACGGAACAACAAAACCAAACAACGTTAAAATACTTCTCTGAGCGTCCTAGCGTCCTAGACTTGGTCCTGCTAACCAGTGCGAGCGCCGTCGCTGTCGCCGCGGCGCCGTCGCTGTCGCTGCGGCGCCGCTCGCATTGGTGATTTCTCTATACGAAACCGAACAGCCGAGTGAACAGCGTCACTGACAAGGAGCTGAACAGCTGCCAAAGCTTTGTAGCTATTAGCTCAGCGGGCCATTCAGTACTCGGACTATCTGTTTGTCTCCAGCATCCGCTAGCAACAAGCAACGTCTAGGTCGGGACGAAGACTGGAACAACAATAACAAAAAGGCCGAACGAACCACGGGCGGTAGTAACATTCGCTAGAGAGGGACATACAAAAAAAATAGAAGATAGTTATTGACTAGCAGCAGTAGCATCACTACCGTGAACGGCACCGCTATTACGACAGAGAGCAAATGATGGTGACGACCCGTCGATGGTCAACGGAAGTTAAGTAAAAACAATATTAGCTCGCTAACACATTGTCGTACTTCTTCGACTACGACGATTTTTGTGACAGAAACGGAAAGCCTGCTCTATGCCGACAAATAAAGCCTGCTGGCTCGCCGATGTTCTTGTGGGTCAAGAAAAAATGGCCGGTGTGTGTTTATCAAAACGTATGCGTGTATGTGTGTATGTGTATGTAGGAATGCCTGTGTATATGTTGCGATCCGAAATTCGAAGCTCACCAATAACGACAAATGATACCGTTTTTTCGAGTATATTTTCGTTTGACGTAGTAGTAATTTTGACGCTCTCTGGAAGAACAGCAGAAGCAGGGAGGAAGACTGTATCTTCTAATGAAGTAAATCCTGTTAGAAAGCGGGTAACAATAACAAGTAGATGACGAAGATCAGCTAAGCACGATATTCACATGTGCACAATGTGCATCAAAATGAATGAGAGCACATCGGCGCTGTAGTGCACACGAAAAGAGGCCACTAACTAGATGAGGAAAACAGGTCGCTAATATCCGTTTAATAATATTGTTCGGGAATTTCCTTCTGTTTCTCGCTCAGATGCTGATCAATCCCTTTCCAACTGCCCTCATTCACTCAATTACACTGACAGATTTTGAGGAATTGTCGACGAAGTAATCCACGGAAACAAGCACACCGCCGCGAGATGGCTCTCTGAGTTCCCACACTTTTCTGACAGAGCCACCTCTCAATCAAAGTAGCTTCTTCACCACGCTTTTTGCACGTCAGAGTCTTCTATTTGCATAGACGACCACAGTAAAATAATTCTAGCATTATTGATGCAACGACCTAAGTTGAATAATGACGAAGTTGTTATTTCGGTTTGTCTCTGACAGTTTGAGGTTCATCGAAATCCGTACTCCTTCGCCATCTCCAGTCGCCCGTTTGTCTATGGCGCCGTCGCGAATCTGCGGTGCAGGACACGCTACAGACGACTTTCCGCCACTTCTTCACAGCACTCGCACATTTAAACTGCAGAAGACGGCTCCTGCTTACCGTGACCGCCTTTGCCGGCTACGATAAAAAAACTACTGGTTCGGCTGCCGCCGTCGCCGAAAACGTCCTTCTTTCCCACTTTCTGCTTGGCATCGTGGTAGTTTTTGTTATAAGCAACGCTATTAACAACGACGGTGGCAGCAG
Organism: Varroa destructor; assembly: GCF_002443255.2. Taxonomy (NCBI): domain Eukaryota; kingdom Metazoa; phylum Arthropoda; class Arachnida; order Mesostigmata; family Varroidae; genus Varroa; species Varroa destructor. The sequence continues at coordinate 27,046,282 of NW_019211457.1, forward strand.
CAGTAGCGATCGTGCAAATCCGCAGCGGCGACAGTCGTCTCCGGGACAGTACAGACTGCTGTTGATTCCGACAGCGGCGGTCCCTCGAACAGCGCAAACAGATTTCTTAGTATAGAGCAGTGATTCGGCCGGCCAGCCAGCCAGCCAGCCAGCCAGCCAGCCAGCCAGCCAGTCAGTCAGTCAGTCAGTCAGTCAGCAAGACAAACATTGCGTCTACGGCGGTGGACGGGCGGCTCAGCCGGAACAGCAGCCGCTTGTGCAGATCCTTACCCTTCGCGCACATTCTGTGGCCGCCTCCAGCAACGGCGCTCTTAGCAACTGCTATTGACGCGGGAAAGTACGCATGGTACAGAAACCGCTGCAGCCATTGCCGTCGGCGTCTTCAGAGGCGTCAGCGTCGTCTGCTTCGAAGAAGTTGCCGCGGGTAAAATCCTAGGGCGCGTCGGGTCAATCGGTGGACGGTTCGAGGCTGTTCTCGGAGAAAACTTATACGTTTAAAGCCAACTAGTAACGAGCTCGAAAGGAGTAAGAATGAGGGCACAACGATCCTGATAAGGCGCGGCTAGACGCTAACGCGAAACAAATACCTGGGGCGAGTTCATGTGCCGACTTATAGTAGCCCGTGTGATTGGCAAAATCGGTGTACAGACAGGTATTTGTGGACTGGAGTGTTGCGCAGTGAAGCATTGGTACTGTGGGCATTGTTTATGACGATGACATATGTCGAGTCTAGCGAAAGGGGGCGAAAAACGTCGACGTTCATACTAACGTAGCAGCAACATCGTACGCGATTAACTACGCCGCTACAGGTAACGAGCATTAATGGTTAGCTTGACAAAGATGTCATTCCAAGAATTACCCCAACTATAAAGCTGCAGTAGCCATGCTAGACGCGATAAGAGCAACGCGCGTGAGTCATTCAGCGGTACTCCGCACAGGACGATATTATGAAACCCATTTGCCTTGTTACAATTTCTGACAAGGTAAAAAAAAAGAGCCTTAACGAATAGAAGCCGTCACTTTCTTCGGATAAGCAATTCACTGGGAGATTCTCCGGGTCTTCTAACAAAACCGAGGACACTATAAACGATAAATCATCTATGCATATAAAGCGTTGGCAATCAAAGCAAAAGTACAGACCGTGGCCTCAGTCGTTAGAGTCACTCATTTCTATTTTTCATGAAGTATTTATCTACCAGTGCCCTTTGATAGATTAATCGTAGGCTAAAAAACTCTGTCTGTAAAATGTCTGCATCCGATAACAGCTCAGGGCATTGAACAGTATATACAATAAAAGACGATATCACAATAAGTATTGTTTTCTATGAAAAGACCTGCCCATATTCGGTGCGTATTTAGAACGCGGATTAAAGTTCAATGGTAGCCAAAAGTTTGTCACTTTATGTCATATTTTCCAGGAGAAGTTAAGGATAGTTTTGGCTTACCTAAAATATTCACTACAAGCTCATTAGCAGACTACCAAACACTATAAATCAACAAAAATCCACCCCTATTTTTCATAGAAAGATTGCGTATGATGGATTTGGGCTCACAGATGTTTTGGGCCGACATATCTTGGAATTGGGTGCGTGACGGAAAGGCTTGTCTTGACGACCCGCAATGCTTTATTATTTTATATGAATTTTGAACAACGAAAGCGCCTCTGTAACTATTCGAAATCGGACGTTGACGTACTTCATTTTGGGTTAAAAGGGACGAATCGTTTGAAGCGATGCTTAATAACAATATTGTTAAAGTTGAAAAACTTATTTAGATGATGGTGGTCATCTGAGATACACGATCCTAGCTTGGAACTATTTTTACGATAAAACATTATTTCCAATTGGCATATTTGGTAATGAGCAGACAAACGAATTGGCAACGCCTATTGAACCTTGAATCAGGTTTCTGCATGCGTTACATAATGAGTACAGCCCGCTCCACCTTTCAATTGGCTGGTAGTTCTTTTCGAACTAGTCATCGCCTCAGTGGGTAGCGTTCGCTCCCGAACACAGCACAGAACGTTACCTCCAATGAGATCCAATTTACTTGTGGGACTTCGAAACGAAGTTTGGTTAACTTGTCTATTGTAGATGACTCAGTTTACCTCGTACGATCCGAATATTGTTGAAGATGTTTAATCAAGAAACTTGCCTTCCCCTAATTGTCGGCAAATTGTACAATATTAATCGAGCTCTCCATTTTTCTATGCATATATATATCTTTACGAGAAAAAACATGATCTATGGCGTTTGTTATAAAACTTTTTATGATCTCCACGAGAAATCCAAGGGAATATTTATGAAATACGCATCAGGGCAACAGGATATATCTCAAATGTAAAAAAGATGTGAATGTGTGAACGTTGTTGAACATTCATCTTGTAAATATGCTCGACGTGTGCATATTGTTCTTATGTCTAGGCCTATTCCAGGACAGAAACACGTAGTCAGTAAAATCAGACAAGGATAATGGCACGGGAATACTACGGCTACATTTCCTTTGCAGCTGGATGCGTTTATCACCCGTCGATGATAAATCGGCTTATAGTTTGCGATGAAATCGAGTACCACCAGCCCTGCCGACCTCTGCACATCCAGAGTAGACAGAGAGAAATTTATATTGTATAGAGGAGTTTCCGATTTGCTAGTATTATTGCAGTATATACAGCATTTCAGGAAAATATGTTACTCAAGGGAGAACAAGGTGTCCAATGTAGACTCCTTCTTTGTTCTATATGTAGGAGCTGAAGATTCACAAACGGTAGCAAACGGTCGCTCGTAGATGTTTTGTCAGTATAAATTTGAGTCAGGCGGCACCAAGCGGCTGCTCTGTCGCCGTTCAGTATTGCGTACACGGACAAATATGAGTACGAAGCTTGTCTGGGGATTGGTACAAGAGGAAATATGATTTTTTATATTGGTTTATCGGTTCAATCCCTTAATATTTAACAGGTTTTTTTTGTCTGCTTAGAAATAAAGCTATAGAGGATACCTGTAACGGGTCAATTTGGCTCACCTTAGCGAGCCTAATAGATTTAAATACGCTATATAATAACATCAAATAACCCTGGAGAACGTTTGATGCGCAGTGCTCGCCTCGTGTATCCAAATTCGAACGTTGAATATTTCCTGCTTATTGTAAATGGAAGATCCAATGGAATCAGAAAGCGCCGCTCACTGTAGTTAGCGTTAATATAAATTCTGGGTTTTTTGTCGGTACTATATGCTACAGCCGCTAAACCCTTAAAAAACGCAAAGCGCTCCATCTTGATTCAAGATCGTATCCTTCTCATCCTGTTTCACCGTTCCCTGATAGGATTAACTGGAGAACGTATGCGATGTGTCTCACCTCTAGAAGGACCCCGCCGGCTCTAAACGGGAAAAAAACATCCAATTTCGCAACGGTTATCCAGCTCATAAATTCGGGTAGATTTTAGATGGTGAATAAGACTCCAGGAGGTTCTCAAAATTAGATCGTAGAATGCGTGTGAGATACACTTATTAGACGAGCTATTTCAAACTAAAAAGAGAATACTTACTAAATGTCTATCATTGTACGCAAACGAAAACTCGAAATGTGGTTCTCTGATGTACGTACTTTGCTCTGGTCTGCAGTGGGTTTGAATCGTGTCAAAACACGTACAGTTCACGTTACCTTCAACTTACCAGTACTCTTAATGATGCTTGCTTAGTTTGTGCGTTATAGTAACTTCTGCTTAGTCTCAATTAAAGTTCAAATGATTACTCTGAGTCAGAGTATCACCCCTTGGATGGCACTAATCTTCCAGAGGTCGCAAATCGCAGTTTATCTTCGGTTTAATCAATTATAGCTCCGGAGGTGTGAGTAAAGAGTATATTATATTGTACCAATAGATTATACCTGCTGCTATTTTATTTTAGCCGAGAACAACGGTAACAGCTTTTACCTAATCGCTGATAAGGGAACAAAAACTGTTTCTGTCGCCGTTTATCCATAACATATCTGTGCCACATCGGTTAAAATAAGCCACCAGATATTCTGGCGCACATAAGAGCGCTCTAGTAATGTAGTAGACATATAAAAATGGTAGGACAATCTGTGAATAAAGCCACACGTATGAACAAGATCTGATCTAGAACTGACTACGTAGAACATGCCGTACATCAATATAGCTCTAAGATTGAGTCGAAACAATGTCACGCTCTCTTTTAATCTTTAGCGTAGGAACTGCACGACAACGTGCGTCTACGTTGAATTTGCTCACGAACAAATCTCTAGTGGAAAACAATTTTTTTGGTGGACTATTTTTTTGGTGCAAATTTCTAGAAGGATTCGCGTCTCTGGTACCATAGATCTAAAGATTCATTCCTGTGCGATGCATCCACTCTCAGAGGTGGTTCGCAGATATACGAGCACCCCAGTTGAACAGGTCGATGATTGACGAAAACTAACGAACACACGTCTTCGTTAAGCACACGAAAGTAATGACAAAAATTGTATTTTTTGCACCTAGCCTCAAGCACAGCAATATCAGCAGCGCGCAACTGACAAGCCAACGTTGTTAGCAGCTAAATACATATGCTACTAATATGGATCGGACATGTTATCAGGGCTGTGGTACGACTTCGCGTCGTATATCGCATTATCGCCAAAATTATCTTAGAATCATATGTGGAAGCCATGTTCTAATCTGACGGTGGCCGCTACTTTCGGAAAGAGGCAAACCCGCCCGAGTTGCGTAGATCTACCTTGAAATTTCATTTTTTCTACGTAGATCCAATAAGCGGGTCGGTCGGTCGGTCCCAATGAACAACATAAACCTTGTCTTAATGTTGATTGCTGAGCCCTGCAGAGATTTCTAATGAACTAAAACATGGATGAAGGGTCAGAAGTGAAAGATGCGGCTTATACCCATAGGAAAATATATGAAATACGTGTTGGTGCATTTTTATGCCGTTTCTTTGATTCTACACATCGCATACTTCACTAAAATAAGTTAGATAGTATTATGCAATAGAACTAAGTGAAACCGTCAGCTCTAAATCCGAAGCATGTATTGTAAGTCGAACTTCTATCTGGGAATAACCGACATCCGGATATGTGCAGGTGAAGCTCTTACAGACATTCTGACGCTCTAGTAAATGAGTATATTATGGCTTGATGCTTATATAAGTTTTTGCTGGCTTTGAGAGTTTTTTTCTTCAGCTTTCCGGAAACTCCCAATACACGCCGCGGATCTCAGCCACAGATCTGCGGTATCGTTATTAGTGAATACGCAGGAAAGACTAACTGGTGTAACGTGGCCATCAGGATTTATATCATTTTGATAACTAACTCATTCGACAACCTAAATCACGGTGGGAACAAACTTAACGCTAGCAACAATAGAAAAGATCGCTATAATAGTTACGTCTATGCGAGGTCTTCTAACACTTGTCCATTTGTGTACATGTGCCTAAGTTATACAGCAGGAACACAAATTCTCTATAGAACACTTATCGTTTGGACTCATCAATCGTAATTAGTTTAAGATCTTGTTGCATCTGGGCGGAAACAGTGGCCTGTTAAGTTCCCAGTCAATTGGCCATAGTTACTTACGCATTCATTCAGATCATAATAATGTAGCTATCGCACGGTGAAAATAATCATACAGACTATCCTGAAAAATGTATACGCTGTAATTTAATTGGCAGTACGGCGACCGTTGCCAGCTGCTTGAATTTGCCGCAGGAACCTGCTATACCAGTCATTCAGGACGGACTTGGTAAAAGTGGCGAATTTTTTTCTTTACAGGACGGACCACCTGCACATTATCATTCTGACGTAAGAAGTATATGTTGATTAGAATTTTCAAAACGTACGGGCTGGACGAACGACCCGGCCCGTTCTCTAGAACTGACGCCGATAGATATTTCCCTATCACAATACCTTAAGCATAAAATTTACGCCAAAAAATCGACGACACTGGAAGCTCTGGCGGTTCCCTAGGGTGTACGAATCAACAAACCAGTAGTGGTGAATTACTGATTGTGAACTGATTAAAGTGGCAGTAATTGTTAGTATCCGCGCTAGAAGAGGAAGCGATTCATTTTGTGGCATTGCTTTGTTATCTACATACGTAGAAAAATAAGAAGTGAAGTAGTAATTATTTAAGCTGTCTATCTACTTTTGGTGGACAGCGGCATCACTTCGTAGAGCCTTGAGTCCTCCGTCCGGGCACGGGCTATCAGCCCGGGTTTTCGTCAGCCGCTGCCCACAGAGAGCGCGTTACACTGGACTAGTCGACAAGAACTTCAACTAAACTTACTGACTGAATAATGTCTACGACTAAAGTCACAAAAAATGTATACAATAGATCGCTGGTGTTGTGGTCGTGCCAGCAGCGGCCATTGGTAACGCATCGCCAATAAGGGCAGCGCCGCCATCAGCGTCGAAGACATCACCGTTTCGACCCAGATCTCCTTACGTAAAACCATTACGGCAAAAACGTCGATGATAATAATAGCGCCAGCAATATGACGATGTATAATCTCATAACATACATACTTGCAAAAAAATCGTGCTTTGTATGATTGTTATATTTGTATCATAGTGCTATTATTATGGCTGTTGGGCTTTAATAATCGCAATCGACAATCTTATGTTGAAATATACGCCTGCAAAAACTCAGTATTAATGATAATGGTAACGATTGTTGGCACGTGAGGCTTGACATAATAGGACCGGTGTTTTTTAAACCTTCGCTGTGTGCCACCCTAGCAGCCGGTCACAGAATCGTAAGCAGGTAGCCTCAGCTAGGGGAGTCATTGTATACTTCTATAGAGCAGTGGCGCACGAGATATGCGACGTTTATCTAAGCACTAACGATGAAACGGCGCTAAAGGTTAACGGCGGGTGGCTAGACGTAGGGCTGTCCCCTGGTGGCAAATTCGGCGGGCCGATAAGGTTACCTCGTGTACGAGGTGTCAAGCCCGACACAAAATTGAATCTTCAGAATATTTAGTATTCGACGGTTGTGCCCTGATAATCGCATCGGCTATTTGTTCTGTGTTCCTTGATAACCGCGTGGTAGTATGAAGATTTAAATTGTGCTAATATGAGATGAATTAAAACGGCGTATCAATCGCAAGATAATTTAGTAATTCAAATGGCTCTAATTATGTTTTATCATGATCACAAAAATGGACGCCTTTTATTCTATAAAGCTAATATGAGAGCATGTGTCTGTCTATTAACCCATGTCGGCCTTCAGAATGATGCTTTCTACCTGGCAACATATGCCGTTAAGAAATCCCTCTGCCGAGTGATACCGTATCTGGTCAAGTAGTTCACACTATACGCGTCCTACCCAGTGATTCTTCTTGGACCACTTCTGCTCCGACTGACCCCTGGGAAGTCAGCGAAAATATTCGTGAATTTCGATTGTCTGGATCCATTTAGAACTCCCTAAAACAAATCCTTCCGACGAAATCCAATATCACATCAGAGAATAGCAGTTGGCCTTCATAGAATACTCTGTTCATTTCGGAAACGTAGAAACCGTGATGACTTAGTGCCAGTCCGCTTGTCTAGCGGTGCTCAACTCTAATATTGTTCACAAGCCTAATGAATTCGATCGAAGAGAAAGATCTTTCCCATCGACCGCAGTGATGTCTGCGGAAAAGAATAAGGTAAACATTAGTATTCATAGAAGGATAATTTACTTACACACGTAATAAGTAATTATTATAAGCGGTTATCATTAAACTTTATTACTACTATAATTTTTAACCATCCAACCGCGGTTCAGTTAACTTAATCAGTTAGATTTATGAATTTCATTCATTGAAATCCCGCGACTAAGGAAATATCTGTCCCTTGGCGGCGGATCTTTGTCCGGCTTTCTACCAATATTTTATTTCGAAATCATTGAGCAGATCGATAGCCGGTGAGAGGTACGTAGGAAAGTTACGCAGTCGTAAAATTAGACTGTTGTTAGTTATTAGGACGGTTTAATCTCTGTTGTCCTAGGGAACAACGATAGCCTTTAGCTATATATACGACCTGATGAGAATTATTATTAGTGTGCTTTCCAGCCTATGTACCGTACTAGCCTCTCTACAGTCATTATATGTAAATACATAAGGGCAAGTAACAATCTATTATTACGCCCCGTCGCTAAGGGCTATAAAAAAAAAAAAAAGAAAACATTAGTTACGGCCCAATCTAGAAGGGCAAAAAAGTATCACTACTTTGTAGAATGATATTATAAAATGAAGTTTATTTAATTACACAGATATCGTAGTACGTGTTATTGGCGAGATTTGAAGCGGCAATCCTTGGAACGATACTAGATAGTGCAGTAAACAAAGACCGCTAACTAGATAGAACGTTCATGTACAACGTTAAATACTAGCACATTTATCAGCGGTAGAGTAGACGCCATTACGTACCGTTTCACGGCGTTATCGCGTGCATTAAGCAGCCAACATTTATCCACAAAAAGTATACACACCATTTTATGTATATTTATTTACCCGTGTATATATAGCCGCATAGAGAATATGTTACGCAAGAGACCTCTATGCAAACCAAAATGCTGAGCTTTCTTTATACTTTTACCCGAATTTGTGTGCATATTCGTATATGTACAGGTGTTAAGTACTTCTATCTTCGTGGCTATAAGCAATGCTAGAAACAGTAGATATTTTTACAAGCATGGTGCCAGTCATATCGCCACCAGCTAAGGCGCTTTTACTGAAATCGAAAATTCGCAGAAAATCGTTCATCTGTGAAGTCGCATAGGGATTGGTGACGGACCAACAAAACTCAGACAAAATAAGTAATTTCCATATTGATTGTAATCATAATAATCAACACATAAGTGCATAACAGATTACAAGTAGCAAGAAGACACCGTCCTGTATTTCACTCGAATTGCATTACGTACAGACGGAAGGGACATACGGTGGCCTGAATTAGAAAGCAGACCTGCATGCGCTTTGTGCTAGGACCCAGCTGTCCGTAGTAATGCTCAATTAACCCGATACCGGCATAACACTTAAAGCATTTATTTACGGCGAGCCGTAAGTCAATATTCAGGAAAAAAATAAGTTTACTCTTAGGACATGCAGTTGGCTGGCACTACAGGCAGTCTCTATTTCAACCCTAATGCAAACTTAATTATGCCTTATCTTTTCCTATCGCAGTTCTAAGTCTACTTTTGCTTCCCGCCGTTTTATTCTATATCGATCCCACCTTAAACATCCTTGAATACGGTCCTAAACTCGCTGTCCTGTTCTGTGTTACCTTAAACGCGACCCTAAGGCGGATCGTCTTCAGTTACGAGGTGCTCTTTAATCACTTGGACAGGGGCATTCCCCTAATACCGATGCGGCATATTTGTAGAGTGTCACAGCTGTTTATGCAACAAATAGACGGACGATTATAGGATTTAAAAAGACATAAACCGCAATGTTAATTTTGTGGCCGAAGCTCTCCCGCCAATTGTTCGTCCCCAGAACGCAATCGCTCGGCTGGCCGATGCTACAATCCATAAAGGGACCATTGTCAGAAGACAAAAGGTCGAGGTCTACTGAGACTGTAGTTAGTCAGTGTACAGATTTGTGACGAGTAGAAGCACCTTTGAATCGAATCCAAATCCTCAAACTGTACAGTTAACGAGATGAGGCAATTCCGATCGGCGTTCTGCTGAGGCTTTCTCCTGCGACGCCCTCACCACCCTTTTTTTTTTTGAAGTATCCAAACCGAACTATATAGTGCACCGAATTCTTGTCATTACCATTACTATGTGTAAAAGGATCAGACGTGTCGGGGTCTGTTTTACACCAATGCGAGACATGAAATACGCTTGAAGTACTCGGGTAGATCTTCAATTCATGATAACTGCATAGTCTTCTTAGGCTAGGTCGGTACTGATGCAGGAAATTGGACATATAGTCCTCGAAATCAGTAGAAGTTACCTGCAAGTAATTTAGGCAAATCCGGTTGACCCGAGTGAGGAGCACCGTGGCATAAAATCTCATACTTGAGCCTTTGCGTCCTCGCGGCTGTTCTAAAAACATATTGGCGAAAAGCTGAATCGTAATTCTGTACTAGACGAGTTAATTACGCTAAGTAAGACAACTAGACTTCAATAGATGAACACAGTTTTGTAGTCAAAGTTATATCAGGTTCAGATACCTCCGAAAATACTGGGCTTCTCTCAAGCAAAACATAAAACAAACAACAAGTACTTGGTATAGGCATGTATATAAAGCTACACCGGATTCGTTATACAGCACATATGAATAAACTAGTTGGCCATTACATTATTTAATTGCAACGGTACGCCCATCGGTACAATTATAATCGCGTTTTCCTCTACGGCACTTCGATGTTTCTTCGATTTCTTCATAAGACTAGAATAAGATTCTGTCTAGATACTGCCTGCGCTATTGGAAGGCTTATAAGTGAAACGTTCTTAGCCCCGTATCAATTCGACTAAAGTTTCCCCGATGGGAACTTTTATTATTATTATTATTATTATATTGAGGACCTTATACTGAGGATACAACCCCAACCTTCCTGACTTAAAAAAAGCACTGTCGTAATGTATGTTCCCGCTGGTGTGTTGTGCAAGTTTTTTTTAACTAAAATATTGCGCCTCCATCTGGAGGTTCTGCGGATCTCCCTCGGGATCTGGCGTGAGCCAATTCTAGGTTCATTTACCTGCAGTAAAACTGAGGGAATTTTTATTTTCGGCGCCATTTGCTAATAACAAAGCACTTGCATAGGCAAAAATGGTAAAAAGTATCGTAATTGAACGTCTATTTAGAGGGCCGCATGGACAGTTAGATTTAGACAATTTAACTTGCATAACAGTCGACTACATTTCACCCGCCTAATTACTAGTCTTTCTCATGCCCGTTTCCATCCGTTCTAGGGCTGGAAGCAAGATAACTATGTTCAGCTGTTATTATTACTATGCAAAATGTTTCTGTTTGTGGATAACGCCCTCTAGGATTCGCAATTGAATGTGTTGCGTAAGAACTGCATATAGTTCACGATAGTCTCACGCGCACGAATAGGCGATAGAAACAGAAAATACACGCTATTTAGCTATAACATTATATCAAATACAGACGACAGGTACATTGGTCTCGCGTCATATCCTGCTACTGCTACGAATGTCTATTAGGAAAGTTGCTATTGTCAACAACAAAAGAAGGTCTCGCCAAAAAAGATACACTACATAACATAACTAAACTAACGCTAACACTGGAGTGTGCCCATGTCCAATACGTCGTTGCTACAAAAACGTTTATTGAGACACATCCATGTTTAATATGGCAGTAAATGTTCCATTGTAATAATTTAGAAGCAACCACTAACGTAATGCGCGCTACACGACGTCGCTCCATAAACGAGCCAATGTAGCTTTTTTACGTTTCTTTAAGCTTTTGAGAGGGACGAAACGTACACGTAAGAACTCGTTTTATATAGCAATTGAATCGAATGAATATATCGATATCTGGTACAAGCCTATATTGCCTTTGATGAGACAGGTTGGCTGAGGTTTATTATTCCTAAAGAACGATTATTTGAGTAGGTCAGACGTTTCGTTCTTCACTCCATACAAATGCATACAAGCGCTGTATCTTAAAGAAGACCATCGCTTCTGGATGATGGCTAACCTTTTGCGCTACTTTTTTTCTTTTACATTCAAACGAAATTGATGGATCCAAACAAGTGAACACGTGACCCGCCGAATCCTCGGAGCCTCTACGAATCGCTTTCAACGCATCAAGTTTTGGTAGTTAATTTGGAGCAAAGGTAACCAGGCCGGAAACACCTCGTCACAGCATGAGGCCCAAACCTGGCAGGAGGTCCACAGTCAGATATGGCGTTCAGCAGTAATATTTCGAATAAAAATGAAACATTCTATCAACGACTAGTCGAAATCGAGCCGTAATAATATACTGTAATCATCATTGATTTGCCCTGGCTATAAACCCGAACAACAGACGAAGTAGAGCAATTCGACGTATACACAATGCCTTATTCACGCTACGGCGAAACTATCTGTGCTTCTGATGATCCTACTTATCCTGACCACAAGCGTTATTCTTGCTCGATCGGGGTGAAACGTAATGAAGACTTGGCCCTCCAGTAGATTCCGGATGGTCTGCCATCTACTTGCTACCCCATCTCCATCAACAGCTCTTATCAAGCAAATGTGACATTAGACGTGATGTCGAGGGATGCCCATGGCGATGAGCCCATTTCTATTTTTACATCTTTTCTGACAAAATGACCGTTACTACCGTTATAGGCGCTCGACTCATAATTGGCGAATAAGTAGGAACCGTTCTGTTGCCTTGACGTGCTACGGTTCCGATGAAAACAATCCTGTACGGCAGTTGACCCCAACGATCATTTAGAGGCAACCCCCTGATCAATGTAAAATTATCAAAATCTATTAGATGATATGTTATATATTAGGAGTGTATAGCTATTGCAAGCAATGAACGATAACAGGTGCCTACAGAATAACAACAAAGCCTTCGCCTATGTCAGTTGGATTATTATAAGTTCGTCATATAATAAAAGCTTGACTATTTAAAGCCATATCCTATTTAGTAGTTACAGTATATAGAGAACAGTCGTTTTTTTTTTTTTTTTTTTTAATGAAAAGCTGTCGGCGAGATAAGAAAAAATATTCCGACTAATTTACATAGGGTTGATTGCATCGTACCCCTTTAACGATCCTTGACAATATGAGTCAAAAAATAAAACTACTCACTCGCGTTTTTTGCAAACATTTATATTCATATCCTATAACTGTGTATCTGAACCTGAAATCGAGTAGAATCGGGAATGAAATAATACCATAGTATATTATATCAATACGTTAAATGGTTCATCCAGGCGATTTATTTCTTATCCATAAAAATAATACTCTGAAAAGACACAGCTAACGTGGAAACACGTCCGACTTGGAGGGAAAACCAGGTTATCTATGAAGTTACTTGCGTGAATTCGTGTTATTTAGCCCTATTCAGCTGTAGCGGGAATATCGATTCATCCGGTCACAACGGTCGGTTTTTGTCGCACTTTTCGCCACGAAGAAAACATCTGGACAGCAACAAAATTTAAAGAGAAATCAGCCCCTCACTTTGCCGCTGTACCCCTGTCCGTCCCTATGAATTCCTAAAGGCGCAGAATGCTGATTGTGTCTCGTTACTTGTTCTTCGTGTTGTGCTTAGTTTTTGTTCTTTGTTACGTCGAACTCTTCGGTCTGCCTGCCTGCCTGCCTGCCTACCCCCAGTTTATTCTAAGTTAGTAGCTGTATGGTCTTCTTTCTACTGCTCCTATGCCGCTTCTTAGGATAAATGGGTGTGGCGAAAAAGGCAAACGAATGTATATATATATATAACAATTTTATTTTGGACAATCAAACATGTCGTGCAAAAAATCTTAGTCAGTTCTTTATTTTCTAAAAAGTCCCATTTATCTGGTTTAACCAAATTGTTACTCGGTAGTAGAGGAACATTGTCTAGATAACTAAGACATTTAAATGTATTCTTTCTGAAAATACTACTGAACTTGACAATCACAATCTAACGTTAAGCTAGATAAAAAAAAAAGGGACTAGGATATGCAATTGTTGCCACATCTTTTCAAAACATTGTAATGATATCGTGTGAATCAGCTGTCTCGGTATAGGCAAGCTTAACTGCTATAATTAGATAAACATGCGATCAATCATAGTAGTATAGGTAGCATTATATGTCACCTACCATAGCAATGATCCCCGAAATTGTGTTCATCTAACTAAGAAGGAAGGATCTGCCATGGTTAGCTCTCAGCGAATATCGCCTGCTATGCTTTGAGCAGATACGAATCCAAATTTGTGTTCCGAAACTAAGAAATTGGAGAAAAAATATTTTACTTGCGCCGCTATAATTAGCTTACCTAAATGTGACTAAATAGAACAGCAAGCGTTCCAAGGGAAAATTGGCGTTTTTTTTTTTTTTTTTTTATTGAACACAAAACGGCTGTGTTAGAAGGATCGACTTCACGCACAATCGCGCAGCTTATCGTAGCGGCCCCCTTCGAGACGATTACCCCACATAGACACAAATATAACGAAATGTATATTAGATAGCTGATATCGAAACTCTATGAATGTCGAGCTGATCTTCAAGGGGCTGGTAACAACAACAATCCCTTCTTTTGTGTCCGAGGCAAAGGAAAATGAATTAGCGAGGAACTACTTCAGACAGTGGTCAAGTCTTATCAACGAGATTAGTTTATTAAGCGCTTATTGTGCTCAGTGTATTGTAGCACAGCGCTGAACGGATGAGTAGAGCTTAAGCTACATCGCGGTATCAAACTGTAGTTGAGCTCCATGGACGATCTTTTTCACCAAAACGAAATCAGTGAAGTGGCGAACTTTATTTATTTAGATTTTTCGGTTTTCTGCCAGTTGAAAAAAATAGATACATTTCTTTTTTAGGCATAACAGGATCGGAGCTGTTAAGCATGACGGCATTAAGCAGCGAGCGGCTTGCCAAGTATCACCTAACGTAGTTTTTCGATGCAATTCCTTTAGGCTGTCTCGTCTGTACTCGTCGTGCGGCGCACACATACCTGGAACAGTAACTAACATGTCCCAGTCGAGCTTTCGTAGAACATTGTTCCAACAAAGTTTTACACTATAATATACTGTTCGTGTCTGGAATCTGCCTTTGACAAAATAACAGAGATCCTTTATGCTATCGTGGGTATGCGCTTTATTTGAGACATTAGTGCTCTCAAAGCTAAAAAAGTGTTTTACTGTATACCGTTCGTAATGGCACGAGATACGTGAGGTTTATTATTGGCTAGTCCAAGTCGAAGCCGTGATTCTGAATGCGTTTAGCATGACTTCAACATCGTAGCCTTCAGTTTGGTGATATGAACCCTTTAATTTCGGTAAAATCGCACAGAATAACCTAAATCATCTACCAGAACATTTTTAAGAACCGTCAGTCAATTAAACTTAACGATTTTTACTTTTTTTTGATAATTTACATTTTTTTCCACGGTGATCAAATCGACGGTGGTACAGCGTATCGACATAAAAGATAAAGATACAAAATATTACGGTCAAACTTTGACCGAAAAGACCACCAAAGAACGAGGCCTTCTGATACTTTAACGGGTGAAAACGAGATATTATACTGCACAACATTATTTTTTGATGTTTTGTAAACAAAACATTAAAAACTAATGCTTTTAAAACTAATGTTTAAAATGTAGGGTTTCGTTTTCTGTTTATAGTATATATTATTTTAATGATTGGTACTGCTTATCAACTATTTACACAGAGAAACCAGCGTTATAATATCTATAATTAATAATAAATAGAATTGGTGGTACGCGTCAAAAATCGAAAATTTCAGTGGCCAAAGTCGACTTCCATTGGCAGACAGTTAGAAAAAAGCGCTGTCAAAACAGCGCTCGTTTAAATGATCTGAGCCAGAAAGCACGAACTCAAATTCCTACAATACGTTCTCTGTGCTTTGAGACTACAATGGGTTTGAATCAATGGAGCCTGCTTTCTCACTGCAATCACTCGATAACAGAAAAATAGCGTGGAACGAGGTTATGAGGCAATCTTTCGCCATCCTGAGAGAAATTAATAATTAATATGACGACTTACTGGCCTTGGAAACTGTAGTTGCAATATCCTTGTTGACAAACGTTTGCATGAATGAGACTAAAATCTGCACTTGGCTCAAAGAGTATAAACCTCTTAGAATCAGATTCCCTGCCAAGGGTCTGGCCTGGAGCGCAGTAGGTAATACTACAAATCCAACAGACCGCGGCAAGCTGCTGGCAGCTGTCCAACACTCTGCAGTCGGTGTCTGGTCTTTTCCAACTGAGACATTTCCAGACGATTGCACTACACGTATTAGTACTCTTTTGTTCCCGCATATTTTTGGTAACCCGTCATACGTGTTAGTATGCTTACCCTGTCGACGTGCCTAACCGGCGCGGATTGGCTCGTGTCAAACGCTGAGGGGAGGGCCGTGAACACTTTCAGATCAATGACATTTTCGTTAAATACACCCTCATATCTGCCTAAGTTCCGATTTGTAAAAGCCGACGGGTTTACACATATGATGGTGGTTGGCAAAAACCAAGCGGAAAAGCATCAGTTCGGGACATGACCGAAACTGAAACTCTAGTCGTATAGACGCAGCATGCGATCATCCGCGTACCTTCACTGACAAGCCAAGCTGCCTAAATGTTTTACTTTGCAAAACGAGTGTGTGCTTCATTTGTTGGTCTTAACCGGAATAAGCTAAAAAGTACAAATCTTCTACAGGAGGTCAGCGATAAGCTAGAAAGAATTACTTGGGAGTCACAGGTTGGACCCTTCATATTGCAAGGTCTCTCAATGGATGCACAGCCAAAGTCAAGAGGCACCACCAATGTGGCGTCGATTATTCCACTTTTGTTCGTGCCTCATAACCGTAGTGCTTTCTATGATAATAATTTCTATCTAATAATGATGAGAGAGTCAATAAATTCCAGGAAATCACTAGGTCTCAGCTAAGGATCAAACTCGTAAATTCATGGGTTTGAAACCAATGCCCTGCCCTCTTCTTAAAAATGTGATAGAATAAATTGGTAATGAATTGACGTTCACTATGTTCAGTTTTATTTTATATTCCGTTTGATGCGTTTTCCTATCCACTTTGATATATTGAAAGACACATCGCATGGGTTCCTTGTCTTCGTTCGCTCATACCATTTTTTTTTTTGAAACTCAAGTGTTTGAAAAAGACGACAAGGATACTTGCGTAGAGAAAACCGAAAATGAACCAAAATACGCAAAAAATCACCTCACTGTCAACGATATTTTTCTTATTTAGCTATAAACTGTAAAAAATGTAACACTTCTGAGTTTTCTGGCTCTGACGAAAACGTCTGAAGCAAGTAATTGTTGAAGTAAAGCACAGGCTTGGTCCTCAGTCACACAATATTACAAATCTCGTATACGGTCGTATTACCAATTTGGCTGCTCAGAACATATTATACGACGTTGTTTCGGGGAAAAACCAACAACAAGGCATTTTTTCTTATTGAGACCTTGTCCTAATCAGACGTCGTGGTGCCTTACGGTAGTTCTGACCGTTTTTTTTATAAACCAAAAACCTAATAAACATTGAATTCTGTCTACATCTTAGCTAAATAACTTATGGCCGATAAGGATTCTAAATACCAAAGGATCTTTCACCTTTAAAAGGCCCTTAGGTTTCCTTAATCGTTATTCCACGGTAGGGCATCTCATATGAAATGGATTTACTACAAAACTATTTCAACGAAAATTAATTAAATTTCACGTTGAGCCTGTAAACACATATTTAGAGACCACGTGTTACGAAGAGACAGCAACCAACTACTCAATTTGGGCTATCTATTTTTACGTGGACAGGTATGGGAACGCAGCGAATTTGACATTTTTCAAACATTTATTCAAAATAGAATCCTTGTTGGCATCTCTGTACGCTTATGCTTCGAATCGTGCTGATGTATCGTTTTGCCAACGCGCGCGTGTGCTTAGTAACATCCGTTTGTTAAACCAATCACCGAACCTCATCAATCAACGAGGTATTTGCCTACCCACCACCGAGACTCAACAGCTTGACAGTTTGTATAATCTGTCTGCCCGTTCTAAAAGTATATAATAGGATAAAAACAACACCATCTTGATGGAAAAGATCCTACCATAGCACAGCGAAGTGACACACAATCGAGACGAATCATCACTAACCGAAACAAGAATTAGTACTCGTACATTATACCATTACTTAACACCATATTAATTATATAAACTATATTAACACAATACAATTATTATTATTATTACGAACATACTTGTAAACGAAATAACAATGTAACGATCATTTTTTCCCTTCTGCTTTCCCTTTCACCGACTGGCTTAATTATTACAAAATTTCTGGACAATTAAGAGGTGTGTTCGCGAGGCCTGCTAAGCGAGGAAAAAAGCTTTCTAGTTACGGTTCATCGCCATCTCCGACGTCAAACTTCCTACGAAAATCACTGGCGACCGCTGAAACGATGTTCAGGGCAGAACAGAAGCAGGTTCTGGTTGTTGGGACCAACCCATCGGCAAGTTTTGTGGTACCATTAAATACCGGGCCATGGGTGAAATCACCATCCAAAACAGCTTAACCGGTAACCAGTATATATTATCACGGAAATAGCTAACTAGTGTCCGCATACCCTTGTTTACCACCGTCGCTGTTGCCACTTCACCCATGCAGCTGAATAATCATACCCAACGGGATGCTTTTCGTCACATTTGAACAGTGCGGTACCGGACACCGTATGAACAGCAAATACTTAAACGTGACTGCGATGACACGTTTTTTGACGTAAATTGGCAAAAAAAAAAAAACAAAAAGCTGCTTTTGAGGATCGCAACACGAGGCTCGTCGATTAGTGTGCCGAGAATACGTCTATAACTGATCGTTTCTTATGTGTAGTTGATCACTCCTGTTACTGTTCCTTTCGCTAGTGCGTTATCGATGCAACATCGTACCGAAAAGAAAAAAAAAGATCACCGCACTGCAGAGCGCATAGCTTTTGATACTCATCATCCACAGCATCACTTCATACACTACTACTGCTACTACTACTACTACTATTATAATCATCCCCGTTTCACTGGGACATCATTGCCATGGTGGGAATTCCGGCCAGGTCTACGAATCATATCTTATCATTCGGATCGATGGTCGATCAGTTAGAGACGATTCACCGTTCCGTTCTGGCTCGGACGAACGTTGTTTGGCCAAATCGAACGGCGGAACATCGACTCACACGATATGAGTACAGTACAACCTCTAGGGGGGGGCGTCATCAACAGAGACGGTGGTTAAAGTTGACAAAACACTGTTGGCAGATAGTGGCAACAACACGCCGATCGCTGACAACAGAAGAAGATGAACGACTCTGATGATGTGGGCTCCCAAGCACCGGAATGCCAAAGCGACGATATCCGTTTAGTGGATTGATCGCCGTTGTCACGAATAGATCGCTATAGACATGTCGTTGTTGACCGTGCCGATCGCTGTAGCCTCTGCAGCCGCGGCAACGACTCAAGCGTTGCAAAAGATAGTGTGAAGAAACCCCCGTCGCCTCAGGCAGAGTCTGCTCATTGCGTATCGTATAGCGAACAAGAACGTCAGCGTAATGCATCATCGCAGACGATGCTAACAACTATGATGATAATAAAATGATAGATAAAAACAACTACAATAACGGAAGCAATAGCAGACGGCAATAAAAAACAAAAGCAGAATACATAGGTAAGAGAGGTTCTAGATGAAATATCTGTTACTGGTAAAGTTACTTCTACCGGGTGGTACTATATTATGTACTTTGCAGAATATGCCGGATAAGAATTTCTATTACTAGGGTATGGCGCCCAATGTATTACCTACATTTACTCATATACAAAGCTGTGAATTTTCCAATGGTCGTTCATCTCTGCACAGTGTGCAGCAGCACTGTATTTACTATTTAGACTATTGCAGGCGTGATACGAATACGCCTCTTGAGATAACGGTTGCTATTATTCCAAAACATATGTTTTCTCTAGATGTATTCATTCACACGGGATGGATACTTCAAAGCTGCGTAGTTTTGAAACCAAGCGCCCGCGCCTCGAAGGCTTCTGTGGCAATGTCTAGAAAACTCCACAGCCGAAAAGGGGCACTCGAAATGGGGCACAGCCACTAACCAAAAAAGTATTTTTTCATTTATAAAATGGTCATTGAATTGACCCGAGTGTACAGGTACCACGACCAATGCTTTTCTGCCTACCTCTCTCAATCTCGTTAAAGTCTCTCTGTTAAAGTCGGCGTTGAATGTAGCGGTAAAATCGCATCGTTATAATAGGAACAAAAAATAGACACGGTATTAAATGCCGATCTGCAGTTGGGCTTATCCTTGGAATACGCCCGGTAACAGATTTTTCCTACAGACGAGTGTCCGGCGAGCTGTGTAGGATCTGATGGGGACATTGCTTAGCCCGAAGGGAACTACTAAGCTTTATGGAATATCCGTTGTCGGTCATGTACACTGGCGTTGGCCATTGTATGGTGGCCGGAAAGTTCAAAGAAGATCTTCGTGTTCCAATGGAATAGTTAACTTAGCTAATTTCTGTAAGGAATTATTATAGTTATCCAGACATACATCTGCTGAAATATTACACATTGCTATGATCGCTGTTTTTCTAAAATGAGGTGACATTGTATTTTTCAGATATAGTACTTGGAATACTTTGGACAGGGTAGTGATCCAGCAAAATCGTGCTATTTGCCTTACTTCATTGGTTGCATGCACAAACTATTGCGTATATGCTTACCGCCAAACATATTTTCAATTTGGACTAGCTGCATCAGCTTTTTGTTTCATGGACCGACCTTGGGTACACAATTGGCCATCGAAGTGTCCTCTGTGTTGAGGACTCGTTCTAGTTTTGCTTAGCTTAGGTCAGCTAAAGATACTCCCCATCGGCATCAGGATGCCCTGCCGTGCATTTCTTACAGAAGGTGAATCGCATAGAGAGGCACTTTAAATGATAACGTTGTCAGGTACGAACTGCCACGTTCAACAAAAATCTACCGAGTCGAATTATCTGAAAGAACTTCTCGTTCATAGCTGCATGCATAGAGTAGAGCATGGTTCATTGTTATTAGTCGGGCCGTATTTGAGATGTCTTTTACACCTGCCACTTAAAACGTAGCTTCACGGCGATCTGACTATTAGGACCGATATCGCTCAGTTCTCCAACTCTACAGAGCCAAACCTGATTTTGCTAAGTTTATTTAGAAGCCGACTACTAACTTTGTTCGACTCTATCCTGGGATCTGTTCTGATGGGTCAAGGAAAGCTTTTAAATGCAATTGTGATTTTTTGTTCCTATTTAGTACATTTCGAGTAGCACAAGGCCCAGCGAAGTGACGACAAATCAAAGGTTTATCCATGATTACTAGGAATCACTGCGTTGGACTAGTCGGAAAACTAGCTGGCGTAACAGCTCTCTGAAGTTCGAACTTCGAAGTTCGATCCAGCAGATCAGCAAGAAATAGGCTCGAAGCATGAATTGGCACCGTGTGCCAACGCATCAGTTCTATTTCCAGCAAATTTAATTGTACGGAAATATATGCTACACGTAAGAAGATGATCTTTGTGTCTCACTCTGGCTAACAATAGAGAACCATGGTGATTGTCAGAGCAACCAGAGGCGACGCGCAGAACACTAAAAAGAAGAAAATGCCGGAATAATTTGACAAAAACTATAATCATTCAAGAAGTTCTTTGGCAAATACGCCCGGCTGTAGGTACGACTGTGCCGAACAGGCATGGCTTGCTGATTGCCGAGTCAAGGGAAAATTGGAAAGAAGCACGAATGGATGATTCATACAACAGCAGATCATCGTGAATTTAGCGCTCCTTCTAGCTTTAATGTCCAAAGTTGATATGGTCGTATTTGTGCCGTATGAGAACTGTCGTCTTCTAAGACAAGAAGGGTTAATCTCCTCCCTCCATGCGGATGTCGTCTCCGATATAAAGTAGAAATACTTATTTTGAGGACCTTTTACAAAAACATATACCGGTATAATTAAATGAAAATGTCGCTTATCATATAGTGCGACGTTCGAAAACGTCAGCTGTTTAAGAAGATACGGAAGAAAGTCGTAAATGTAGTCTTCAGGTTAAATTTCGAGAGAAAATAAATAACCTATTCTGAGCCTTCTCTTTTGCTCTCTTTGTTAATCTTATTTAAGCATAAACTGTGGTGCCGATAGATATACAAACGCACGCATAGAAACAATCTTTCGTGAAGATCATTAACAGATTATTACTTTTATCTGTCGACCAGCGTTTTAGCTTTCATGTCGTCGGTCGTTGAACGTTGGTCTTCCATTTTCGTATCTGTCGAGTTACATACATTTGTGTAAGTGTGGATATTTCTGTTATTATGATTACCATACATTACTACTATCATCGAAATTACCATAGATGCAAATCTGATCTTCTCGAACATATCAGTGGTGTTTGTATTGGACTGTATGGTTTGACTTTTATTGTTTGGCTATATACACAAATTAGCGGGAACAGAACAAGACCAGGACACAACGAACAATGTACTTCGGTCGAATTCGAACAGCTGGAAAATGAGCGAGGACCTTTTGTCCTTCGGAGTAGATGCTATTGGTTGCTATAATAAAAAGCTGAAAAAACCGTGGCCAATATTCTGTGTTCGATTTTACTTCATTCTGACTGAATTGTCCAGTGAGAATCGACTGTAGCTGTTCATCATATATGAGACGTTATTTTAATAAGAACGTGTTTAGAGTAGATTCAAACCTAGACTGCCGCGTGCCCCTAAGTTTAGCAGACAAACACGCAGGTTACCACTGCGCTATCACAGGGGCAACATTAAGTGAAGTTCCTTCGAGCGGACAAACTAGCGGACTTCAACGTCAAGCGGCCTCTCAAGTCAGCCCCTCGACAACACGAAGGCTGAGGTTGCAAATGGCACCTTTGATTAGCCCGTGACTCGCTATACTTGCCTGAATACGACCACTTTAGGTATGCTATAATGAAAAGACCATGATTTAATTTCTGCTACATTTTGTTCTAATTTTGCGCTAGCTAATGATCAAAAATAGATATGGGCAAACCCAACGAAATAAGCTAAAAAATAAAGAATGATCTTAAACCTAGAAAGACCTAGAGATAACGAACGAATAATAATAAAAAATAAGAATGGGGCCCAATGATGATAAAGCGTATTTAGTATGTCCTGATCGTCTTTAATAAAATTTTTTTTTGCAATCTTTTTTCTTTTTGCAATTTTAAAATCTGTAACTTTTGTCAGCTTTTCGAAACTTTTAACCAGCTTTGTCACAGTTTTTTGAATATTTGAATTGCTATTCTACGAAATGTCGAAAATGTCACATTTAAAAAAAAAAGCCAAAGCCATATCCACTTTAAGATCTGCATTTTGTATGATATCTTTTTATTTGAAGTCACCTAAGCGAAGGAAATCATTCGCGGTATAAAAAAAAGTCAATTATCAGTTGACTAAGAATTAAAAAAAGGGGGAACCAATTGTATAATAGTTATCACATATAACCTGTTATAGTATACAACCGGCAATCTAACAATCAGCTCAGCGTAATTCGCGTACCCCCTGCCTGCGGTACCCTCGCTTTGTTAGAACGTTACATACCAGTTCAGGGGATCCGTGACCGTGTTTAGCCTCATTCATAAACATAAAGCACCCACCATCCTGAATTCTACAGTAATCTATTACTTAGCCGGACAAATCTACTCTTAACTCTGCTTCACTTATTTTGAATGCCAGTGTCTTTTTCATCATTACACGCACCCGTCACTGAATTTGTTAGGGCTAGACGACGTTTTGCCCAGCACTAAGCAGGACGCATCTGTTTATATTTGCCCAAACAAGCATAGGTCGCTAACTATTGTTGGAGACAATATGCATTTTTATTGGGTACGTAGAGGATGCAAGCGTTAAAAACACTGAAATTATCGGCAACCTTGAAATGCATTGAGCTCTATAGGCAATATATATATATATAGATAGGCAAATACTATACGAGTTTGGTCTTATTAGATATCTAGAGGATGAATAAGTTGTAACTGTATTGTTCCATGCACTTGTTGCTTTAGTCGTTAACACTTCAGACAAGGCCACTTGAATTGTATATGGCTCAAGTCGACTTGAAGGCCACTCGGCACAGATAAGGCCTAGGAAATGGGTTGAATGCGAATTTATGAAAGGATCTTTTCGGAAAGATAATAGAAGAGGTACGGTCCTGATCGACGATTGACACTCGTATGAAAATCATCAAATAAGGCATATCTATTAGCTGCCGAAATCTAATACGCCTTCTTTGGCAAGGGTAGATCTATAGTTATTTTGTTTACGGAATATCGAGTTCTAAACTAGAACATTTTGGGAACCCTAGAACAACTCAGTCAAGAATCATATGTTATTATACTTACGACTGGCACAGGGGGGTCAGCTGTTTACAAAGTCGTTAATTATTTATATTATAAATGTGAATTTTTTGTGTTCAAACTAATATTAACTGCTTTAAAGATTTGTTGGTACACTTAAGTACTGCATCAAGCGTAATAGGAACACTGAGTGCGATGAACTCGACCAATCGATCCCTTATTCCCTTTAGTCCGTAACAGCTAGATCCGGGTCGCTAGAAGCGTAAATTGCATCACCCAAAGAGAACGAAAAGCGCATTTGATTAAATTTAACGGTCTCATGTAAGGCTCATCGTCCTAGAATTTTTGTTCGGTGATGGCTAGTTCCCCTCTATTTGTCCTATCTATTGATCCTGTTATTGTGTATTAATGGTCTATACAAACAAAACACAGCTAATTGTTATTATTCGACTTAGTCAGCCATTTACCGATCATAATATGTAGTATACATTTAATAACAAGTTTCGTCTTTTTAAGAAATTGAGAAAATTCCTGAATGATAATATTGCGCTGATATGTACTATTTCCTGGTCCTAGTTGCACGAACCAGTACAACCCTACGTTTGGCCATGTTTACTTTAACGGATGTGTATACCTTTATACAACTACGACTGTTGCTAATTGCGGCCTCTTAAGGATACTTTCGGTAAACAGCACACCTTAATGATTATTGCAAGTTATTTATTTGTATAATTGCTAGAAAGTTTAATTTTTGTCAAAGTTATGGCAAACACTGGCTTGAGAGCACGATGCGCAAATTACCAATACGGAAGTTAAGCTTCTTAAACCCGCAAATGTCTAAAATACGCAATGCCGATACTCGACATTGAGTCTACCGTAAGCTCCATAGGCTATTATATGAATAAGTGCTATTCATTTTGAGAATTCTGAATTAATAATACCTTACGGAAGAACCTACATAAGTAACTGTTAACATCAAATAGCGCTCTACTTGATTCAGCATTTCTTGCTCAAATGAACCTGATATTTTCTAATTAGGTATTCCATCAAGGACCCTAATGCTGGAAACACCTTGTTACTCGAATCTAATTTTGTTTACTAGGATGGGCATCGTGATCAAACTATAGTTATGACCAACTTTAAACGTCAAAAAACACACACAGCTGTGTAACGTTAACGTATGGTATCTACTGCTTGCAAATCAGTAAAGCTTTCTCTTTAGGTTTCATAGATTGGGAAATTGGTAACGAAAAGCAAGCTTTGAACGACCACGATAGCACAGAGCATATTTATGGAGTTCATCGTTCCGTCCTGAACGTATGGAGTTCCTTGGATGTGTAAATCAAAGATAACAGAGCGGATAAAGTACGGTTTTCTGGCAATATTGACAAACTTTGATGATACAGTGATTTGATCCGTAGTGCCGTATCATCATCATCAGATGACTATCCCGATCATAAGGAGGAAAAAAAATGCTGTTCTAAGTAAAATTCTAAAGGATTGTGGATTTACCTTTCGACAATCATTTAAACCCAATCTACAGGGAGACCATATTTGTAGCAGTAAAGAAGGAATACGTATGATAAGCTAAGCAGTCGTGCCGTTCTACATCATCTGCTAGCCACCATTGATTAGATCCTTGCTATTTTTCTGCTTAGTTCGCAAAGTAGATTTCTGTACAAAACTACCTTTAAACGAGATGTTGTTTTTGGTTCTACTTAGATAAATATGCCACAAAGTTTAACCGAAACTTTTTTTTGACTCTCCAAAGAGAGAAACGTTTCTAAGGCAAGGAGCAGAAGAGAGCATGTACTCCAACAAACGTTGCCCAGCCCTTACAAGTTTTTTTTCTTTTTTTTTTTCCGCCTGACTCTATGATCGTATCCATTAGATTAATTAATTTTCGCATGCATCCGATTTACTATACTAGGACATAAACGTCACGGACGGCGCATATATCTGTCGAGCCTTGCAAATTGTTTTCGACCAAATGATCTCAGCGGAATTAAGAAAGGTAAAACGTTGCGTTCGTATGGCTAGCTAGCTGATATGGCATTACCAAGCAGTCTGAATAGTTAGACATTTTGGGTATGCTCCGATATGGTCGGTCATGTTGCATAATGAAGCAGACAGAGGCGCGTCCTGTTCCTCGACAATGCCGACTTCCTGTAGAGCGTTGAGTAGAGTGCTGTGTGCCTGTTTATAGTAGTGGTGAGCTCATACGCGGCAGGGTAGGGACGTGTTAATGGGCTCTAGTTGGAAAATGAAATCCTGCTTAAGAAGCAAACTGTGAATTCTACCTAAAAACATCAAACATTTCCGTAAACAATTATTCCTAATTCTGCTTTGGTTCCATCTTCTTGTGGGCTTCCTCAAGTTAGCAGTAGATTAATTGTCCACGGCGGGTTTAGGCGAACAGCGAGATGATCGAAATGACCTGATGTAAGGCCCCATCTGGAGGGTGACTACGGTGAAACCTAACTAACATTTAATTGAGTTACTATCAGATAGTTTTCTTATTATGTACGAATACATTCTTTATCTAGTTCCGCAGTTGACTGAATTGACCAGGATTATACATAGCATTATATTTTATCTAGGAGAATAAGCAGCCTTAATTGTATACAACAGAATTACTACGCTGGACTTAAAAATTGAATTTTACAGATCAGCTTCACTAGATAAATTATTTAACACATCTCAGGGTAAAAATTTACATATCTTATTCGTTCTATCTTAATTGTAAGAAGTTTATGTCAGCTTGGTATAACAGTGACGTCGACTTGAGGACTAATAACTCTAACTTAAGTTGTAATATCCAAACCGGGAAGAACCATTCGCGCACAGTGTAATGCTATATAATATTCCAAGTTCATTATAAACGATCCATAGAAATCGAACCTGCTACCGTCCTTCTAAAATACAACGCCTATATGATTAAAATTATGCTTGTTGGGACGAATAGTTAACTGCTCGGTAACTGATAAAAAGTTTTACTCATAAAAACCTAAAATTGTACTTTTAGAGGCATAAATAATAGATTTTTTTCGATTCTAGGAGGTGTTTCGTTTATCAGAAACACAGACCTTCGTAAGGCGCAGGAACCTTGAGACGAGGCAAAAATGCTTATGCAAAAACAAAATAAGGGATTAAGCACAGACGAATATCGGAAGCAGTAAAAAAATGCGAGCACAAGTGATTTGAAGACGCGTAGTATTCAATAACCTGTTTACTTGGCGCGCAAGTTTGAACGCCCCTTACGAACCTATTACATATTGGTGTGTTTTTTTTTGTTGTGAAATAAAATGTATGCTATTACTTTTATTGCGGTTAGTAGCAGAAACACTAGATGTCAACTTGAACAACACAAATGTTGTAGGACCGTTCAAGCAACTAGCATTTGGCACAATTCATAAAGACTATAATTCTTGACTAGTCGACAGCAGTTGCTCGAAATATCTGAAGAGCCCTGTAATGATGAATACGTCCATAGCATAGATAACTTGCCCAACGTCTACTTAAAGAGTTGGATTAAGCGAGTAAGCTTCATAATAGTGTTGCTCTAACTACGTACAAAAGTCACTTTCTTAAACTGGTCATGCCTATAATTTTCCTATTACTTACCTTACTTTCCTATAGAAGATCGATCTCAAATCGTTCTATCTTTTTCCGATGTGTGCCGAAATGTTGGGTTCGTTGCGCTTATCACCCCGAAAATTATTGAAGTTACAAATTCGCAAAATTTGCCGGTCTCTATATTCCGACTTGCTATAATTCCAGCCTGTGGCGGTTGAATATTTTCTCCCTATCGGTTGTTATACCGTGTTCCGATTTTCCTATGCGACGGCATCGAAAAACAAGAGTTGGTCGACAAATTTTCCCTCGTCTACATGACAGCTAGCCTCACCCTTCAGCAAGCTTCCTGACTTCAAACTTCCTCTAGTTTCCGTAATGGTGATCAGGAGATTGCTGTAGCTCAAGGACGTTTAAACTTCCGGTTCCCCTCTATACTTTCACTCCGTTGAGACTTTGCCACTTTTTAATTTTAGTTTCGCTCGGTTCAGATCTGACCAGCGTCACCCGCTCAACGAAACGTTTTAGATCATTATCCTCTTTCCTCGGTAACTTATAGGAGGAGAAAATGGAAAGGTCGACGGGGGCGGCGGCAGCAGGGAGAGACACAATTTGCATATATAAAGATAATTGCGTCACACGTTACTTAGGGTTACTCAAATACACTTGCTAGCCAGTCATGATAGCAAGAAACTTTACGTGGAGATCGGAAGGTTTGAAGGCGTAGGTTCGACTTTTTTTACGCGACTGCGAGAAGAAAATATGTGAGATCTGCTGTATCGGTGGGTAACTTGAACAGCAGTTTAACACGCAATTTACCTAGAAGCAAGGTTATATGGCACATAGCGATTAAATAGGGTATGTGCGGTATTCGAAATATATGTAGAAACTTTGAATAGAGCAAATTTCCAGAGTTGAAAGTACATATAAATGTATATGAATGTGGGTGTACATGTTTCACTTTCAACCTTTAACATTGAATAGGTTAGACACTAATTGCTTGAACTTAGAAAAATGTATATATGGAGCTGTTTGCAGTCAGTTCTGATTATTCCGATACGATGTACACAGGTCGCTCCGGATTGTCTTAATCAAGCGTTCCCGATTCTTAAAGCCTTCTGAATTCATCGACAGAGGCTCATCACGCACATTTTTATGCAAATGGCAAACCTATTTGAGACATGAATAACTTATAAATCAACAGTGCGCAAGCTATTTCCTGCAATTAAAACAGGAAATTGGTCCACTATTGAAAAAGGCAAAACCATCAAAAATTACGGCTACTCCTTCAAATCTAATCAACAGCCTAAATCAGAGCTTTCTTTCACGTTCGACTGGTTTGCATCGCTTCTGTTCAGGCGCTGGATTCGTTGGGTATAATCTGAAATATTTTGCATTTCTCGACAGCAGCAGACCCGATGAGCGATCTGTGACGCCTCTTTTGTTCTCTTCACAGGGTGCCTCCGTTTGCATTTGTTTGTAACGCACTTTTGAGTGGGTAACTCGGTCATTGAGTGAATTTTTTTTGTCGTCATCAAACACCGAACGAACCAAAACGCAACTCGAATTACAATTCTCCAGGAAAACAGATGGCAGAAGACTAACAAACCTTGTAATTCTGCCGGCGTAAACGAATTGAGCGAGAATCATGAGTTGTGCTTAGGGATGGCGCCGAGATGCAGATACGCACAAAAATGCACATCTTTTCATGGCCCAACCTACATGATCTGTTAGTAAAACCTCTGAAATGTCTCAAATGTTTTAGACGATCGTAGCTTAATCAGCACTTATTCAACAAGTCGACGAGACTCTCCTGACCGACTGAACATGATGTGGGGTAACTTGTTACTGGAAGTACCCACATCTCTACTGAAAACGAAGCTTAGCTACTGGGCTTTCCGCAGTAATAAAGAAAATGAAATTGAAATACGTAGAGAAAGGAAGACATGTACACACGGTGATAATAACATTTAAACACACACACACGTAGGCACACACCATTGACACAATGGACAATTTCGTAAGAGCTGCTACAGTTATTATCTCCATTTTTAAAGCGTATTTGTTTTCGAGATTTTTCTATTTTATGCCCGCTACGGACCAGTCCGTTGTCAGTCGTCATATCAGTTGTGATTTGAAGGCAGTTTCTAACAAACGACATTGCACTACACCACAATGATCGACTAACTGCAGCAGACAGAAAAACGACGACGAAAAAATTCTGCCTGAGGAGGCTATTAACTTGCGCCAGTTGTCCGCGCAGAAGATCACCCCCGAAGAAATTGCGGAAAACGCTTTAGATTTAGTCGAATCTGTTCCTCGATGCGCGAAACTCTTGACGATAGGATGGATTTCTGAAAGTGTTGTGGATCCTGTTTAGGCAGAATAAGATTTTTGTTAGCAGGAAGATGTAGGATCTCTTTTAATGCCATTACACTATAAAGATGATTAAATTTTCAACTGAATGGTGTAATATGTGATGTTTGCTGAACATAGGCAGATGGGATTAAATAAAGGTACTGTCGAAAAATGGGCCTTTTGGCTTTTGTGATTGAAAAGCCTAGTTTGGTAAACAAGGTGATGGGCGAATAGCGTTCGAATGTGTAACTTTTGTTTTTACAGCTCATCAACGTCATTGAGAAAACATGTACATTCATAGATCACGTGATAAGAACACTTACCAATATCTGTCAGTTTCAAGGATGCTAAAATTAGTCTCTGTTACAGAAGCTACTGATCGAATTTTACCTGAGGATGCCCAGAGCTTAATGGACCGGCGAAATCGCTATGTCTCCTTTACTTCTTCTGACTCGTCATAGATATTCAAAAAGTTGTCCCATACACAAACGTTTTTTCGTGCGGGTTATATTGCAATAGCGAGTGGGTCTAGAAGTAGTCCCTTTTCAAATTCTGTTTAAACCAGCGCCATTGACGGGTTCATTTGACTTGTTTCAATTATGCTAGGTATCGGTTTATATGAGTATGAAATCTTACAAAGTACACTTCAAGCTCAACGATAATTGAGCTTTAAGCAGCGGCATACTTTCTATGGTGTACATACAAAAGTACAATGAGAAATCGACACAAACATGAGCTGTAATTTTCTACCTCTGCGGACATTCGGCCATACACCATAGTTCTTAGAGGTTCAGACAACCTTCTTTTTTTTCATGCAATCCCACCTCTATCCGATAGCGTTATTTTTATGGGTAATGTTTTAACTGTTTAAATGTTTCGAGTTTTGCATCTGATATTCTGAGTTGTGAGCTGGCTCTTTCTCGCGGAGATCAGGATCTATGCCCTGTTCGCAAAGATAATGAAATGTATCATCATCATCTCATGTGTTTTAAACTTTTGTAGGCAACTGCGTCACCACTGCACCTTCACGAGGGGCAGGGGGGAGGGGGGGGAGTGACACGAAAACCGTTGCTAAGACATGAATTAGCTCCTCCCTGAAACCCCGCTGCCTATAATTGTGTCTGATAAGACAAACACATGCTTTCAGGAGATATAAAGTTACTCCGTCAAGGATCTCACGAGACCCGTCGAATATGTGAATTGCGCTTCAGACAAAAACAACCCCAGAAGGTAATGAAATCTGTTCGCCCCTAATCGTTGACAGGCAAAAGAAATATATCAAAACACTGCATTATTGCTTTCTCACTCTACTAGCCTGATATGGAACTTTTCACTTATAGCTTGATGGCGAATAAAACCTAATACTGATAGACTGAAATATTGCCTAGTTACATATGCATGGACGAGAACTTTGAAGATCAAAGTACTTAAATGGCCAACATTGTTCTACAAGCGCTTATTCATTGGCACCATCAATTAAGCACCATCAGAGCTTTCAAGCAAGCAAGCAAGCACCTACACAAATAGTACTCGCCCAAAAAAAAAGTTTGTCCACTAGAAAAATCTAGAAGTAACTTTTACTCGATTCATAAACTTCATTGTACCAGCTGGGTTAT
Source organism: Varroa destructor (assembly GCF_002443255.2). NCBI lineage: Eukaryota > Metazoa > Arthropoda > Arachnida > Mesostigmata > Varroidae > Varroa > Varroa destructor. Next base: position 27,077,874 of record NW_019211457.1, read on the forward strand.
GAAACATGTTCCGTCTCAGTTCCGAAGATTTGAACAGATTTTTCCGCTGTTTTTCCCTTCCGTTGACTGTTTTAACTCTAGTTTTAACCTAATACACATTTATCACTGACCTTTCTTCTACAGCAATATTAAAACCGAATATATTATGGTTGAGCCATTAAAAGAGATAGGATAGTGTTTTTAGATCAAGTTGTAGGAATAAAAGATTCAAAGTGAAACCTGTCCTATTTTGTTCCAGACAGCTAAATATGAAGGCCTCCCCAAACAGCGAGTAAATGGTAACATAGAGAGTTCTGAATGGAGTTAAACGTTACAAGTTATCGGGCAGTATCTTATCCTATCGTTAAGCTGCGTAGCCAGCCACTGTTAAGGTTTGAAGACGGCCATAATCGACAATTGTCGCCGAGTGATAAGGTACAAATATTCGCTACTAGGCAGACGTGATCGAACGTTTCCACATATTCGAAGGTCATCGAATGCGCCTTCGCGTAAATTTCGTTAAGTTGAAAGTATTTCTGTGTTCGGCGAGTGGTGCTCATCGTGCTACACCGTCGTAATCCTCTACCCGATGCTTAGCGACAATATTACATGGTGGGGTCAAAATAAATACGTGTAGCAGCGGTGCCTGTATCATGTCACGTACCGCGACACTCGTCGGTAGCGTTGTGAAACGAGGTCTAAACAGTGCAGATGTACAGTCACATTGTAATACATTTAGCGACGACGCCTGTTTTTGACCCTAACGGATAGCACGTGGCATTTCATTCTCCTGATCCTTCTGTTTTGCGTTCATGTTCGTTATACTTAACATGGTCGTACTAACGTATGATTGTCTTAAATCAGTGTTTTATTTGAGAGTGTCTTTATCTCAGTCTCTCTTAGTACAGCCAACATGTACCGATCGGGAACGCATTCGCTACTACACCATGACGATACAGCGGGTAAAATTTTTGAACTGCCGACTCCTTTTCGCTGTTACCGAAGGGAGCTTTAATCTTATTTCTGTTCACCATCTATGAGGTCTAGTATCAGGATGCGGTATTTCGCGTGTTTGACAATATATGGCGACTGCTTAGAAGAATAGAAACTCAAGTATAATAGCGTGATAGAACTGAGCTAAAATATTCGAAAGAGCCATAAGGAAACCGGTATACTATAGAGGTATGGTGATGGGCAAGTTGCCAGTATCCAGTATACGCGACACAAATTCGTCAGCAGTCGTCGGCTGTGGCTGGCCTTACCATAGATCTAATTTGGTGTTTCATCAATGACGTACGAAACGTTCCACACTGAACCAAAATAGTCTCTGTTCGATTATGATTTTTTTTTGGCTTAAGTAGATCCTCCGAAAGTGCAAGCTGATTATACGTTATAAACCTATTTTTGAAAAACCATTTTTATAATAGCATTTTTTCATATGAGCGACTTAGCATCGATACAAGACAAGTATATCTTTCTGAAATTATATTTCACTAACGCAAAGAGAGGTCGATCCTCGTAGAGCCGCAATGTGCCAATTAGTATCGGTTTCTTCTATTGGAGATATTGGCTCTGAGAACTCGCTACGGTCCCACCTTGCATCCATTAAGGGCTTTATCTGCTTTCACCGATAAATTCTGTCAGATCTGACTTTATACTAGATCATATCTAATTGTGCTCTGTAAAGAGTACCAATAAATTTGTTTTATTTTTTTTTTTTGTTTCTTAGTTCGCTTGAGGAAAAGTTAGAAGTTAACTTGATTGGCAGTAAGATGACAACTTAACCTTCGAGCGCCCGAATTAAAGTCAAGCATTACAGTTTTCAAGTGTAAAGGCTTGTCCTAATGGCGACGAACAGCGGTTGGATAAAGGTAGCTCTAGTTAGATATTGTGTCCCCGAGATATCATTTATATCTTTCTCTTTCCTGTATTGTGCTTTGTTAGAACATTACGAGTATCTGACTAGAAACGCGATAATAGCTCATAACTGAAAGCACGTAGGCTACGGACACAAGTTTATGTTTATGTGGTGTTTACAGTTTGTAGTTTTCGATGTTTGACCGAGATTCATCTTCGATTTTTTTAGGATTAGGTTAGGTTACATTACTGTAAGAAAGGATGTATTTCATGGATTTAATAGGCCATGAACGGATGTCAAATGAATAAAGAAGGCCGACCTGTTTATCTTTTTAGACATTCGGTGCTATAATTTCCTCATGTCTATACCGTGTCTGGTTCGTAAGTTCGTAGTTGTTAACTAAATTGCACTTTATACATATACCGTAGTTATAACATACTGGTATTAGCGTAAATGCGGTGTCACGCAATTTCTCATATTTATATAGCGGTGGCGACGGAAGTATTCTACGGACCTAGAAATCGGAAATGTTCGCCACTGGAAAAATCCGTAATTATTTAGGTCCTCGACGGTTCCTTGGTGTCATATGAGGCTGATATTTAGCTCCTGTAAATAAGTTAGGACGTACGACGCTTATTCACTTATCATTATACCAGTCGTAAAAGCTGTCGGTCCGTTGAGGTAGCCGCTCATAACTGTATGGAGACCACGTTCCGATACAATGTTTAATTTAGCTTAAACATTAGAAGATTTGATGTGAATTATGAAGTAGACGTTTAGCTACTAGGGCCAGGCCTATGGGCCAAACCTGCAGCCATTTGTTAGCACTTTTCCAATCATATCCGATAATGTGTTGTTTGGTTTCGTTAAAGTCCGCCCTGTCCTGCTCAATGGCCGCCGTTGAAAATTTAGCTATTAATGTAGCTCAAGACAGCTGTCTCCCAGCCCCGTGATTGTTTAGTGGGCAAAAGTTTGCCTATCTACCAAATCTTGAAGACACGTTTAGCATCTGCCATATCATAAGAACACGTTGCGGTCTAGGACTAAAACAGACGTAAAACTTGAGAAATAAAGAAACGGCTGGATTCTAACATGAAACGAACGGTCTTTGTGCGCGGTTTCGAGATCAGGACACCACTGTACCTAAATTTACTGGGCGAATCCGCCATTATTGGGGACTTGGAAAATAATCCATCCAAACTGAACTGATACTTTACGTTGATGAACACTACAGACTATTATTTCGTTAAAGCAGTTTTCAAATGATCATATCATCGTTGAAACTCGTTGATTTGCCGTTACTCTGTAGCTATTTCGAGTTTTTTTTTCTTCGAAATTTCTAATCCTCCCCCTGCGCCCTCTAATTGGAAAGCAGATAGTGCCTTGTTCGCCATCGTTCGATACCTAATTCCGCTAAGCGCGCCTCCTTGACAATGTAATGGTAAGCTCGTTTCGTGACCCATGTCATCGATAGACCGCTGATGCAAGGCGCTTAACAAACAGACCCGGTGAGCAAATCGAGACGTTTTCTCCATAGCGGACTTTTTATTCCCAACGGATCAGTTCGTTTTGCTCTAGAAATCCAGGAGAATCACGTTCGCAGACTCGTCCCCGCTATCGATAGTCGTTTGGAAAGTAAGTAGCATGTAGTAATAGTTGTTCTCGCAGCGATTGCTCTAGCGGTGCCAGCAGTACCTCGTAATCCCGAAAGGACACCTCGTAGAATTGACGCGGCTGCGGTCTGATGCCAGTGTCCTTAGTCCCACGACTCAACAACCGCTATGAGAGCAATGGACAATGAGACAGAAACAGACCCTGCGAGCAACCGATGAGCCTAGACTAAGCCATCGAACAGTTGTACTGGTTAGATTACTCGATCGATGCGCTCGGGCCAAGGACTTATCATAAAGTGATAATGATTGAACGTGGCTTCGGATAGGAACCATTATTATACCAATTGTCGTGTGTGGGTATACGACGAAGCCATCCGATGATGTCGGAGCCCAGCGTTTAAGACGATTTGATTTAATGTTAATGATTCGATTCTATTGTTAAAGGTTGGGTGTTACTTGACAGTATCCCAGCCCAACTGAGGATGTATATATACACACATATCTAAAAAAAAACTAAATACGGCATATACTAGAACCGGTCCTAAACCTATCTTTAAAATGCGCAAATAAGAAGAACTATAAAATGACTTTACTTGAAGACATGTTTCTGTCTTTTGACTGCACTTTATAGCTTGTTTCATTGTATCCTTTCGAAATTTTTATTCAAAGCGTATTATTATATAGGCTAAGAAGACATAATGGTTTTCTTCAGGTCAAGCCGTTTGAACATACACACCTTTCTTTTTACGCCATCACTATTGTTAATGGTATAAGCGGTCACTTTTAGATTAAATCATTTTGAATTATCTGTTGTGAGACAACTCGCGTAATATAAATAGCAGAATCGTGTGTAGTTCATGAGGATCTTATGGACACATTGTGCTCTAGGTTCGAATCCGTGCATAGACACACTTTGTTCCGTGCTAGGAGCCAGCCGTCTAATGGAATACCCAACGGCCATACCGGGCGTACGACTTCAAATATAGAAAGGCCAATTACCTTCGAGCCAGTTTTGTCGATAATGATTTTGTTGATTTTTTGGGCCGTGTACCTCCCAGATGGCTGCCGTATAGTTCTTTTAGTAATTCTGTTCGTAGAGGTATTGGTAGTACAATCTTATTAACGAATAAAAGGCATTTCGCTCAAATGGATGGTTGAACTTGCTGGTTATATAGCAGGACGATTCGCTACGATCTTTTAGATAACTGGTGATTCTGAAATGTATTATCATTCTCCGTTTCATGATGATTTTTTCTCGGTTCATAGGTACAGAAACCTACTTTTAAAGAAATTTAATCATGATCTTGTACAACCTTAGCTGCAACTTCCTCTTATAGTTCTATGCGGTTTCGTTGATTATATGCTAGATTTCATAGAACATCTGCATTACCGAACTTATAAAATGAATATGTAATTGGAACGCTGTCTATCTCTGGATTCTGTCTGTTGTATAGGTAGACATTTACCAACTGTAGCCCAAAGTAAGTAGGCAGGCAAAAACAAGGGCCTGGACTGCCCTTCAATTTAGGCATTAATTTCGTCGCGATAATAGTATCGATGTGAATATCTTGGGTCGTATTTCCTACTAGTTAACCCGGTAGGGGACCCTGAGACCAAATGAGCTGAGAAGCGTATGCCCTGAGGCCTAATTGTGGCCCTTTACTTAGACGTCTTGACAGTTAAGACATCAGAATTCCTCTCTCGGCTTTTCTACGCAAATAATCCATCACGAAAATAGATAGTGGAAACTAGAACCCATATCTTTCAAATATTTAACTCACCATTAAACTAGATAGCGCCAATCATACTGAGGTTACTGTTTGTCGTTTGTGCGGCAATAGAACGAAACTTTGTGATGACAGAGTATATACGAACAAAACTGGGCTTATATTGTACAAGCCTGTGGTAACGCATTGCATCGTGCTCAATTAGATATGGTAGAATATCGTTTGTCCACCGTAGCTTACCTTGCCATCGTCTTGATTTTCACATCTACCAAATGATTTTTAGTGCTCTTACAATCAACTCGGCGCATTGCAAAGGTCCTAGAGTAAACGCTGAAACTTAGTCATTGTAGTAGTGGAATTTGCTGCCCTCCAGTATTGTCATCCACGGGACATTCTCAAATGGTCTTTTCCTTAAAGTGCCTGTTTCTATATGTGGACGTACTTCGAAACTAGAAGGCAACAGCATGGAGAGACCTTTATTTGATTAGACATAGTAGTAATCAAAATGTAGGTGCGTTTAAAACATCGTCCTCGTTGAAACTAAATTTAAATTATACTATTCAAATTGTAGAGGTTGACGTTAAGGTGCAGTGGCAATGTGTTTGCCCACTACACTTAAGGACACGTTACGTTGTCTACGTTCAAAACCATGCATAGACAGACGTCGTTTCGCTTATTCAGTAATGTCCAATAGCAATATCAGACGTCTAATATGAAACATTAAATTCGATTACCTAAACTAAGGTCAGCTAAATTGAACATTGCGACGTAAGCTGCCGCAATAGCGAAGTAAGGGAAGCCGTGAAAACTCATAGACATAAGATAACAATGTAAGGCCCGAACTGCGGCACGGCACTGTTTCTAAAATCATCCGAGTTTTTACGTATCATGAGCTTGAACAATATTATACTACCTTTATTTTTTTAAATTAATCCCAGTTTTGTCTCTTTGAGCATCAATGGCGGCAGCTATCGGCTTTGGAAAAATAACAATGTTTCACTAGACCATGTAATCAACTTCTTATTATCCATTATATATCAGTAAGAGTATGACCTTGGCAGTATAGCCAATCTAATGGACCACGAACACTTAAAACTCAATACGCAGTGGAGTCTACGTTCGTAAAAAATCGCTCTTTATTCTTTCTTCGTTTTTTTCATTTGTTAATTATCGCAGCTATTGTAATAATAATAATAATCGTCATTATTATTTTACAATATATTAAATACAAAGCAGGAAAGTATTAACACAAATGCCGCAATCCGAAGTTACAGATCTATTTAATGATCTGAAGAGAACTCATAACGACTGCTTGTCTACGACAATCGGTGGTGAACTGCAACGCTTCAATTTTGTATGTGACCGTATGCCTTCTCAGACGTCTTTGTACCGTCTATCGTGGTCCTCGTTGATTAGAACGCGGAAATTATCACGAAAAAAATAATTTTCCCTCTTGACAGTCAATCAATATCTCTGCATCGGCTAGCAGTCGTTACGAGCTTTATTGGAAAGACTAAAATATAGATTTCCTTTCGCATTTGCTTCTGTCCTATTTGCTTTCTTCCTCGATCTTTCTTTCCGCTTCTCATTCTGTTCGTGTCAGGTTCTATATAAAGTTATTATCTCTCTCGGCCTCTACTTATTATGTACAAACAGCAGTAAGAGCAGGTGAAAAGTTTTTAAGCTCTTTTTTTGTTTTAGGTAAGTAAAATTCTATTTGAAAAATAAATCAAAGCTCACATATCATGCAATCACTGTATTAGTGGTAGTGTTCAGTCTCTACGGAATAGCAGTAGTTAAGAACATCCTAGGTAGATCAGTTACCAACTGGCGTACTTGGAATTCATGGCAATACTTCGAACTTCGAGCCCCCGACAATGAAAAATAGATAAATGATAATATTTCCGTATTTTGCCGTGTTGGAAAAATTCACCGGTTTACGTTTTCTAACGGATAATTATGACGAAGTCGATTTCAGCTATATGAACCACCGTAAGTCACCATTATATACGATTATTTTCAATCAAATAGTGGAAATTAATCGTATATCCAAAGTTATACCACAACTGCTAACTGGAATTTTTCGTCAAAGTAACTTTTTCTCACTAATTTCGTGTAAATGTTAAAGCTTCTATATTGGCTATGTGTTTTGATAATGGTACTGCGTTTTTTGGCGCATTCTAGCCAGTCTTCGTGTCGATTCCGAGTGTGCAATTGTTTCATAAGTAGGAGAAAATTCGAAGAATTAGTTAGTCGAACTTCCTACGGCGTCGTATTTACTGTTTAATAAAACAAAAAAAAAAACGCAGCGCATAGCAAAACCCTATACAGTTCGAGCTCTTTTCAGCGGTTTAGCGGTGATCGTGGCAGTTGCTGATTCAGCAGAAGGCAGAAGAGCGTTCTAAGGACCGACCAGCTAGACCCGCTCATCGACAGATAGTAATTAGCATAGAGACATCACACAAATTTCGCTCTATAACTTACTTAGTAATAATAATAATAATAACTTTTGGGATTAGAAAGGCTCGAAGCTCTTGTGAAATGAACGTACACGGTAGATTGCTCAGTATGAAATGTCTAACATATAATATGCACAGGATTTTAATAGGCTTGTCCCATTTCATACATGAAACGTCGTATGGTCTATTATGTGAACTGGAAGCGGGTTGTTTTTGGTAAATTTATATTTAGTAGATTGCATTTGTTAAAAAATCGATTTATTTCGGTCTATTTTACTGGCAACATATAATAGTTAAACAATAAAAATCGACTTTGTAGTCGCTATATAAATGGTGAAATCTTCCCAAATTACTCACGGTTAAAGGCATCTTAATAAGTCACTTGGCAACTAGACGGGATACGGAAATGGTTTCCAGCGATTGGGTATGAAAGAAAGCGATTTTGTTGGTCTCCAACATTACTAATGTACTGAGGTTGCACATTTAATCTCTGCTTTCGTATTACCTTGTATAGTTGTGTTGTGTTTGTTTTTCGAGTGTGAATAACTTTAATAAATTCACATAAAGTCGTCTGAGTGACCGGTTTCTACTAGAAACCGAGCATAACAACTGGCCTGAAAATACACGATTTTCAAGCACAAAATAGATTTCGACTCGACCTCGTTTAAACGAAAAAATATGGAAACTCATATGGTTGCAGCATATGACCCGGCTTGGTCCATGTCTGTAAGTCTGGTTGATGGGCGAAAGTTTAGTTCCTTTAGGGCTCAGCCAATGAAGAATACAGTAGAACGGAACGACTGCAAAAACGTAGCAAATGCCTATGTCTAGCACTTGGTTGTGTTTTTACGTCTGCACAAAATACAACAAACCATGCGCTCACCAAACTCTATTACCCATATCATTCCTTAATGCGGTGGGCTAGTAGCTCTCTCTCTCTCTCTCTCTCTCTCTCTCTCTCTCTCTCTCTCTCTCTCTCTCTCTCTCTCTCTATCTATCTATCTATCTGTCTGTCTGTCTGTCTGTCTATCTATCTATCTCTCCCTCGTTATCTCTTATTGATTTGATTAAGCGAATCGTCTTTCCTGCCTTACAACCATTGCTTAGCTGCAATTAAATATCATTTTCTATCATTCTCGTGTATTTTCAGGCTCTGTGGTTTTCACAGTGGTAGAAATCAATCATGGAATAATTTACTATTATTGTTAATAATAAATAATCTTAGCTTAGCCATTGGCTTTCTTCAATTTTTTTTATCATTGTTTGTCATCACCGTCCTTTAATGTCGTGGTCTTGCATGCTGAACGTGTGACGTTTCCATCTCTAGTTTGCACTTATTAGAACGAAAAAGCGATGTTTATATTGGGCAATTCGCGACCTCTGGCAGGCTCTCATGGTCATTGCGACATCGCTTTCTCATTCCTATGGCGTCGTGGAGCGCACAACGTATTTTTTTTATTATTAGTGTTATTATTTTTATTATTATTCTTATTTATCAATATAACCAACCTTTCAGTCATTATGTACAGTTTGTATGACAACATTCGTCTCTGGCTCTGAGGCTGATTTCATGACCTTGATATACACTGACGTTCACCCCCCTTATTCTTGCGATTTACATTGAAGCTTCGCTATCCGGAGGCATTCGCCTACACGAAGCTATTTCGCTGGTTCAAGCGGCAGTTTTTTCTCACATACTGAAATTAAATTATAACTATGGCATTTACCAATATTCCATCCTGAACAACAGTATCATACCATTCTTCTCGTCAATCATCATCACCAGAATCTCTGAGTTAAAGCATTGCACCATGGGCTTGTGTATCTGTCATCGTAGCCATTGTCTTCCTTTAGTTTTTCTTGTTGTGTTCGTCTATAGGCGTCGCTGTAGGCGTCGATGTGTGTTTATGTTATAAATTTGTTTGAATTTGTAGGCTTGTACCTATGTGTGTTATTGTGACTTCACGCTATTTGGCACCTCAATGAGCGAATACTACGCGTTCATAACAATGGGTGATAGATTCGGTATCCCGGCCTAGTGTAGACTTCTTTCCTACGACATATTTAGCGGGATCTTTTCGCATATCTTCCAGAACATAAATAATTAGAGAGTATAGTTGAGGAAAATAAAAAAAAAGGACACCGATCAGGCCTTTTTCGCTGCCTGGGCGGTGGGACGGAATGATGTCTTCAGCGCAGATGGCCAAACAGAAACATAGACTACTCGTAGAACGGCAGATGACGTTGCACTGTTATGGACACACATCGAGCTTCTCCGTAACTTCAAAGAAGTCTCACTTCAATTGGCCCAAATACAGGCGTTCATGGTTGGATGTACTATGAAAAAGAGCTAGATGAAAAGTTAAGCACTAGCCCGTAAAGAAAAGAGAAGCGAATAAAAATATAAAGTGAAACCGATTGTTTTCCTGAGTAGGTTTTACAATGCCTGCTCAATCGCTCTTGAGTCTAGAAATTCAAATTTGCGCGGGATGTGTGACGTTTCAGTTAACGCTCGTGTTTTAGGTCACGTATGGTAATTTCCGCTAAAATGTGTCCCCGGTTAATTGATTAGCGGCACTTTATAAACAGTTCTCTCTTCCCCTTGCTTTAAGATATTCTATACATCAGCGATCTGACCGCAGTGGCTAGTGGAAATTACTGTCCGGATATTGGCTGAACTGAGTAAGCTCTTTTTTCTCCGTTTGTGAAACAGGTTCGTACTCCCCATTACGAAGATGCTGGTTCCGCTTGAAGAAATCCATCTGAAACAGGCAAACAAAATGAAAATAAGCACGTTGAAACAATCGTACTTTGGCCATCTTCCATTCTAAAGTTTAAAAGAATCAGGAAGTCTAGTATGTCCAATGGCTATATCCCTTATACTGGTGTGTTCGGCACTATTCCTTTACGCTATGTATAATGTGTACACATATATGAAAGAGATGTTTCCTCTCCACGTTGCAGTCAGTGTCGAGTGGTTTTGTTTGCTATCTAGTTTTTCCCCTAACGAATAAACGTATATACTACAACAATATAGACCACTTTCACGCTCTCATATATCAATAATTCATGACTCTGTGTATGTACCGAAGCATGGAACAAGATGTGCTTGTAAAGTTTAAAATATTCTGTACCTTATATAGGCAGTAGGCGATGGCGACTAAGATGAGGATACCAATAATAACGCCGAGGGCGATCACCCACCATGGGGCACCCTCGGACCTCTGATAGAGGCTGGAATCCGGATAGGCCTTGGTTTCAGCCTCCGCGTAGTCGTTGGTCGTCTTCTGCCGAATATCAATTTCTGGATCCAAACGAATCTCCGCAAATGAGAAGATGCTGACCTGATCCACCCGGGGATAATCCTGAGAATGAGAAAAGAAATCATAGCATAACGCCATTGTATAATCCGCATGTTGTGTTGTTATTATATTATTTATATTTATTGTTATATTATTTATTTTCCATTACCGCCTTTAACCTCGATCGAGTACTATCATAGTGAAGTTTCATTCCGATAATTTTTTTGTGCACTGTAAAAGGAACAAGAAGTACCTACACACGGATTTCCACTTGTCGATTATTTAAGCTTTATTCTTTATTTTAATAAAATATCGCTTACCTCGACAAACGTAGCATTCCATAACCTTGACTTGATCGTAATTACAGCACTGTTATGTTTTTGCAGATTAGTAACCGTACAGGAGAAATCGACGCAACGAGTATTCTGGTTGCACCTCATCTTCACAACGTTGAGCACGCGGCCGTCGACGCGAACGCTTTCTGCTGGCACAATCATATCTCGCCGAACTCTTGTGTTACGTCCATATGACGAGACGTACGTGTAGTTCCGTTCGGTGATTACTTTTCGAGCGTAAATCGTCCTAGAGATTGATTATGTATGAAAAGATGACGTTATGTTATAAAATTAATTAAATTTTTAACTGATACATTTCTACAATGTGATTACGGGACGTTTCTATTGTTCGCTGATTGCCATTTGACCTAGACTGATTCCGTCGTCGGCACGAACGTGATTTGAATCGGCCTAGCCGACATAACTCACAACGTCGTTTGATTCTGTGCGTTGGTTGTCACCTAAAGTTTTTTAAAAAATATACAATGAATACTTGTCCTTTTTGTGGAAAAAGTAAGATCTTTCTTCCTGAAGCTTCACCGAGACCAAAACGAGGAAAAATACTGTTTTTGAAATTTATGTATAAGAATATTCATGGCACTTTGATTTAGATCACTGGGAGCTTTCGATTGGCGCCAACAATCCCCCTCCTTTTCAGGTAAGTATTCCTTGTTCCAGTATCACACTTGCGAAAACGTCTAGTTTTGCTTGCCTTTTTGTTGCGCCAAAATATTTATCTATAAAAATGTATTGCATTTTACTTAGTTCCTTAGGATTTATCGAATTATATTAATTGGCGCCAAGGGTTAAATAACTCATATAGAAAATTTCCCGTTTGACATTTCGAAAAAAAACTTTTACCTAAAAATCTATGTCACACCAGCTGCTACAACTTTTCATAGACATTTATCAAAAGCTCACTAGCAAAAGCACTCAAAAGTAGCTCGAAACGCGCTGTTACACGCATACAGATGCATATTGAATATCTTTTGTTCTTTGCGGTAAACCAAGTTTAGGTATAGGGGCACCTTTACTCCGTTCGTCGAGATCTATAAACTGCTAGAAAAAAAACTTTTTATATAGAACGCCACGCCAGATGTTTCCCTTTGAGAAGCGTTTTCTACTTAAAAACAAAAATGTATGTATATGAAAATGCATGGCATTTTGATTCGGCTCGATGAATGCTATCGATGAGTACCGAAAAGACAGCTTGTTTACATAGCTTTCTACATGCAATTTTTCGCTGACATTTTGACAGAAAAAAAAATGCTAACCCAACAAAATGTAAGCTACATCAACTTCTACAACTTTTCAGAGTTCGGAACAAAAACCTTCGAAAATAAAAAATGCGTGCCATTTCCGGACAGATTTTTCGATCACCAGTGTGTACAAATCGTATTATAATTCGACAAGCCTACTGCTCTTTTATGCAAGTAGATTTTTTTCAATGTGTTTCGAAAGTCCTCCATAGCGTTGCCCATGTAGCACCTCATCGTAACTCAAACAAGATAGAAAATTCCTCGTAAAATTTATATGCCATTACAAGACATTTCAAAATACAATATCTAGCAGACGTGCATGTTATGCATGAACATTTCGCTACGTACTTGTTAGGGTCAGGTCATCAATTAGATAAGGAATATTTACTTTGGCGTTGTTGTCGTAGTTGGCCTGGCTTCCCCATAATCAGCATCATAATCATAATCGTCCTCAGTGGTCGGTTTTGGGGTGGTTGTCGTTGTGGTTCGACGAATGACTGGATCAGTGGACTTTTTTTGAGGTATACGAAGGGTGCTGGGTCGCGAACGTGATGCGGCTGCGGTAGGCGCTTCCGTAGCCACGATGGCTTGCTTATTCTATTGCACAGAAATGAACATGTTAGATTGAGTATTTTAGTAAACTGAAATTACCATTGTTTATATGATATTATATCATGTTCTGTCAATTCAAATTAAATGTCACTGCCCGGTATCTAGGTCCGGTTGTATGCAAACGACTTTAGCTCAAGCCGAATAAATGCTACTGGTGCAGATTTGTTATGAATGCGATAACATTTATACTTACGGTAAAGCCGAGAGGGTCGACTGAGTTATCTTTCACAGCCCGACACGAGGTGAGAACACCGTTAACTTGCACCTTTGGCAGTTCAGTGAGATAAAGTAGGTACTTCCCGTTTTTACGACTGTTTTCTACCTCCATCGGCCAGCGTATATGTACTTTGAAGTTTGGCACCATGTACGGCCCGTAATTGAATACCGAATACACGTGGGTAACCTCACTACCAATTTCAGCCTCGCTTTGCATGGCCGAAGCACCTACGACCCTTCCGCCATACCAAACCTGTTCAGGTTTTGCAAGACCCTTGATTTCCAGCTCGGCTGCCCTAACTACGCTGACGTCAAACGTAGTTGGTCTCTGGTTTAGGGTGTCCTGTGACGATGTCGTAGTGTGAACGACAAACCGCATAGTGGTCAGGTCGTCTGCCTCCCGTTCAGGTCGGAACTTCAGCAGGAGTTCGGCCAAATCACCGTTTTCCATTGGGTTACCCAAGTCACAACGAACCAGAGTTTGATTTTCAGTCGAACAGTCAAGCACACTTTTCTTGTTGAGTACCGAACGTCCAATAAAGGTCATCTCGCTAGGATGTTCGATGTGTAGAAAAGCGTCGTAGGCAGATTCTCCTGTATTTCTAACTGATACGGTCAAGTTCATAGTTTCCCAGCCAAGATAATAGACCGGTTCACCCTTTTCGTTCGGGAGATTAAGTTTAGACTCGGTGTACAACGTGGACTCACATACTGCATTATCGCCGCAGTTTTTCTTGAAATCGACTGGAATCGTAAGTGTTCCAAGTTTTTTGTTAAGTATAGGGTACTGGTCAATGCGGGGTACATGCAGTCTGTCATTTCGATCGAGATCGTTGTCTAGGTCGAGAGTCAATTTGAGTTTAATCGTCGTGTGGATATCCGAACGATCGACCAGAATAAGCTCACCCGTCGTACACTTGCTATAGTCGGTCATCTGGAAGCTTTCAACCAATATATGTGGCGTCTCCGTGTTCTTTGCCTTCTTGAAAATAACTCGGGACTTTTTCTTGTTCGGCTGGAAGGTTTCGGCTTCGATTCTCTGCACAACGATCAAATCGCCGGTACGATGGTCAAAATCAGATGGCGTCGTCAAACAGACCTGAAAGGTCGTGCATACCTCCTTGCCTGACAGACATTTTTCAGTTGTCGGATCAATGGGCAAACTGTACCTGAGTTCAGCTTTGATGTTCTTAATAGGCCGGGCATAAATGGCAAACGCTCGATCGGAACTGTAGGCGCCGACAACGAGGTCAGGGTATTTGTTATTGTCTAAGTCAACACCGCCTGATAGCGAATAACCGAATGTGCTTGGGACAGTGCGAGTACGCTTTACATCGGAAGCACGAATAATCTGTGAAGGCCTTTCACTTAGGCCGTTTTTTGAGCCAAGGTAGATGTACACGGCACCATCACCTTCGTAGGGAGCGCCGATAGCGAGATCTACAAGGACAATACGGAAAATTAGAAATAGCCGAAAAGACGTTAGATAATCATGTCAGGAGCGAGAATCTTCGATATGTCTAAAATATAATTCATCATATTGCATAGAGAATAATGCACACTATAAAAAGAGACTGAATTGGCTAATCCTATATCCATACCGTTAAATCCATCACGATCAATGTCACCGAGTCCAGTAATAGCGAACCCAAAGCGTGATTCCTCCTTTGAGCCAATCACTTTGCGGTACTGCATTCCTTGGTATAAATAGCGAGGAGCACCTTCGTTGAGGTAGACATGGACGGCGCCGCCTACACCGTCCTCATAGTAGAATGGGGCTCCGACGACCAGATCATCGAGACCATCGGAATTGATGTCTACAACAGCGATCACATACCCAAAGGAGGATGCTACTTGTTCACCTGTTTTATTTGAAGGAAAATAAGATTCAATTTCATTGAAAAAGAATGACGTGCAAAGGCTTGAATAAATCTATTAAACCAATCAGCATAATGTTGCAAAAGGTCTACCAGATGTTGAATTCCCCTGTGCCTAGCTTAGCTGACGGATATATCCGTGCAAACGTACCTTCCCCAATAAAATAAACACCTGTAAGTTATATGGCAACATTTAACGATTTTCTTATACAATCGTAACAGCAATGGCTTGAATTAATGCTAAGTAACATATAAAAATTACATTTTAATTGAAGATGTCATAAAACTTGCATAATGACAAGTAAGGTTACAAATATATTCGATTACCAATGAGCGTCCTGTTGTGCTCGAGCTCGTTGTTGTTCGGGGCGCGATTTCTTTCGAAGAGTAGTACGGCCCCCGTGTCGTTCGCGCGAGGCGCGCCAGCTGCCCATCCCAAGCGCTGTTTGTCAAAAAAATTTCCTGACGCCACCGACATGCCTAAATACGCATAGTTTTCAACCGGGTAACTCGAATCTGTATTCGTTCGAAGCCACTCTCGTATGTACTTGTCCCGCTTCATGAAGGAAGACACACCTCCGCGCCAGGTTTTCGTTCCGGGCATGCCTATCGTCTGAACATCGTACTTGCTGTTTAGGTGACAGCTGGTGCCGGCCTGGCACAAACCAAATCCAAGATGGTAGTCCTTGACTGGTTGGCCATCGCAGGGGACCCAAGCGGCTTCCGGCACCAGTGAAGTGCTGTACTGGAAACAGATACCGAAGCCAAGCCGCTGTTCCTCGTGAACGTTGTTCTCGTTAATAATCGTCGTAGGTTTGACGTACCGATGGGCACATGCCTGAATATAAAAACAATAAAACGGCACGAACGACATAAGCGTTGCGGTGCATACGACGTTGACGGGTATCGATCCATCCGATGTTTAACCAATCGACTACTAAATTAATAGATCTATATATATTTTTTTAATATTTTCTATAGGTTTCGAATCGAAGCGGCAAATACGGCTTATTAAATATGCCCGCTCGAAACAAAATGTTCTTGAATTTTATGTACACCTGCGGGCCAGCGATTATAGAATATCGAAAGTTTGCACACTGGGTTTTCTTAAATCACCTCGTTTCTGCTAGTAAGCTATGCGTTCATAAACAATTTACAAATTGCGCGGTCCGACATGTCAAAAGGAAACAAATTAAGTGAAATTGCTTTTTCACAAAGTACTGGTTCTCTTTGTGGCAATTTGAACCTAAAATTATTTCGCTTACCATAAGTCCGTTTTGCTGGCCTGATGAAACGGATACGCCGAACCACATATCGGTCATGTTCCCTTGGCCCTGTTCTTCGAAACTGTCGAAAAACGGAAGCTTCTGACAACTGCTTTGCGACATCAGACGCGGCTGGCTGAAAATATCGCACGCCATGACGGCGCCACTTCGGTCCTGTTTCGGAGCTCCGACAATAATCCTGTTGAGATTGAAGCAACAGAGATGTAGCATGAGAGATCTACTTAGAAACCAGGCTGTGTCATGCACCATACTACTCTTATGTAATTACAACCAACATAGGCTAGCGAAGGGGCTTAGTCTAAGATACAAAAAGCGCTCTGTTAAAACAGATACTATCCAAGCTGTAGACCAGCTTTTCCAAACAATATTCTTGGGTCTTGCCAATAAGCCATTCGTCCTCGACCCTCTTTTGCAAGCAAAATATAGACTTTTCTTCGAGATAAATACTTATCTAGTTTAGTTAACATTCTATTTGAATAGATAAACTGCAGTGATTATACCCAACTGAGCAACTGACGTCACCATCAGTAAAACGATTCTGCACAAACCGTTCATAAGCGCTTGAAGTTCCAAGTAGACTTCTCCAATGGGAACAACACGTTTTAATCTAGATTCTGATAACGCAGTGGGATATCTACGAGACGCATCCTGAAGTGGCCCGGCCACATCTGGTAGCCAATGGTCGATCGAGAAGCGATACGAATTTTACTCACTTAGCCTAATACCCAGGTTCAGGGCCCGATTCTCACGGCGTTACTATTAGCTTTAGATTCGTCAAGTGGGTCGTTAACGACTTTTCGAGGTAATCCCAGGCGACTTGAGCCTTCCGGCGCCGCAGGACGTTTCACTTACCTTCGCACCCGCAATGAATTTCAAGCAGGGTTACAACTGGTGGGTCACAGGACATTTACGCTTACTCAGCAGTGGGGAAGCGGTTTTGTGTCGCAGGTTTATCGTTTTTGTCGTGGGACAAATTTCTGAACCGTGAATATACACGCTTCACTGTGGTGTAACAGTGACTGTTGTAGAACTTCACTAATGGGAAAGAGCAAGAATCAACGGTTGTAAAAGTTCGTTGAGTTTAGTTTAAGATTTCCATTCTCACTGGACGCTAGCGGAAGGCTTCGATGGCGCCTTACGGCATTGCCCCTTGACGCCCTCGCTCTCTAAACAGGCCTATCTACCCGTACTGGAACAGGCCATTTCCAGAGAAGGTCCGCTTATTCGACTCGACGATCATTCGCAAGCGAACACAAATTGGGTAAAATACGGAAAGAGTATACGCCTTCGCAAAGATGGAAGGGCGCTCGTGAATGGAAGAGCTGGAAATTCACACAAACGTGCGACTACATAAGTTTTCGCTTTCTTTGAAGCCTAGGATTTGCTTCAACGAGATCTAGCAGGTGTTTGTTACATGAATGGTTATTTCGATGCTGCTATTATACTGAGTTTATGGATCCACAGACACACACCCAAAATAAATGAATCTACGTCTATATCGTTTTGAACTCTACTTGTTTATGTTATCTTCTGGCCCTATTTAAGCCACGTAGTCGATACATTGACATTTGAGGAACACAATGAAGAAATCAGCAAAGCATCCGACATTTTGTCGGAATATGACAGTCAGATCGATGAATATTGGCAAGACTCTGTATCCGTATTACATTAAATTATCGACGACCCAAAAGCCTATGATTACATCCATTCTGTCTTCTTTTTATCATGATGATGCGTTGTTTATCGGATCCGCGATAGGTTTTCCTCGTTTCGTTTACACACTTCGCTGCTTGAATCTTATTTGAACTCTAACGCAAAACATCGAGCAGGGATGAATTTTAGACTGTTTTAACTTCACAAGTCGATAGTCAGTTTTATTGTTGATGGCGACATTTTCCATCGTGTCATATAATGGTACGGAAACAATGAGCGATCTATCTGTCCGCTTGTTGCTGTTGTCCAGACGCAGTGTTTCATTGAACGACTTAGCACTGTTGGTAACCAGCGCGAACCATATTGATTTTTAAGAGGAGTCTATCAGACCGGCCGAGGGGCGCAGCTTCATCCAAACGTCTGTCAAAAACATTTAGCTGAATCACTTCTCTTTCTTTTTCATTGGTTTTTCTCATAGTTGCAAGGTCCCCATCAGCTCTACCCGTTAGAGCTACAGAACGCCACTGAATATTAAAACTGCTTGCATTCTCAGTTCTAACAACGTCTAACTGAGACAAGCTGTAAACCGTATTGGTGTTATATCGTTCTTTAATGGTAGTACTCGTATATAGGTCTTTCTATGTCGATTTCTAATTAATTTATTTGTAATTAATTTCTCCTTTGAGAGGATTGTGTGGTTGAACATCAAAACACGCCTCAATTTGCTTAAAAACGAGGATAACTTACAGAAGCTATAGTCTTTTGTAATATTTCACTTTGATTGATCGATACTGTTATCGTCAATATCTAGGTCATTATAAGAAAAAGGCGTCTCGATTGACTTATTGGCACCCTTTTGATGACAGACTTGCCAAAGCGGTAGCTCTTTAGCGTCATATGCGTACATTGGTCCTTTTGCACCGGTGTGTCATGTGGTGATTTATTGTTGGCTGTAGATTTCTGTTTCAACAGTGCTGCCTTTCACAAATCAAATTCGATTTCAAAGCTCCGGCAACAGTTTAAATCTTAATTCTGAAGGAACAACACGGGCAGATAGATGAGTTTTTGCTAACGCCTTAATGCACTCCGGTGTTCCTTCACGAGCTACCGTAGCTGAGCGCTGGCGCCCCAGCGTTGCAGCGATGAGAGGCCTTAATTCAACAAAACGTGTGCTTTAATTCAACAAAATGATAGTCGGTACGTAATGCTAGCGATTCAAGGCAAAACCAATGAAAAAAAAAACAGAGAAAAGGCGCGAAAATTTGAACACATCAATAGCCATGATCGATCGTAGGAAGACGCTGCACGAATGAAGTAGGCTGGACAATAAGATCCCGAAATCAAAGGATGTTATATGGCAAAAAAAAAAACACGAAACAGAAGAAAGGTGCGCTAGCAAGAAGGAACTTAACGAGTATATGTAGGTGAACGGGGAACGTGGAGGGTTAAAAAGTTGAAAGTCAACGTTAAAAATTAGAAAGGGGCGAAAAAAAGTTTTACAATTTAGTCTCTTCGTTTGTCTGCTAACAAGTGTGCCAAAGCAATTGCAGTGTCAAGCATTGGTTACAACTGTTATGCTCGATTATTTGTAACAACAACAACAACAACAAAAAATACGCCTTGGCATGAGGGTATCACGTTGGTGACGGTAAACAGTAAAATGGCAGTTCTGTCGTAGTGTGCCATCATAGTTTACATCGTGGAATTAAATGACGTTTCTTTCGGCTGCTTCGCGCCTTCCATGAGTGTACATTAGCGCTGTAAGCAGTAAACAACGCATATGTATATGGTGCGGCGGTCGTCACCAATCTCTGTCGGTGTCCTCGGGTTCCACAAGACATCATCGAGAGTTCCTTCTCAGTTGTTCTAGCGTCTGTGTTTGGTGCTCGCGCAATACAAACACACATGACAACTGGTGCTGCTATGAAACGAGCAGCGCCGTCTTATTCCCATTATAAACGGCGAAGCTTTCACGCGCTCCTCTAAGGAAGTGTTTACTTTTTGACCAGATTTCTCAATATGGTCGAAAATGAGCACGACTAAAAGCACGACAAGATTGTCGCTTGTGATACCGCCATTACTGCAGACTTCAACAACAGCAGCAGCAGCAGCTATAATAGCAGCTATAACAGCGGCAACCGCGGCCGTTTTTCGACTGCACAAATATTATAAGCGGTGCATGTCGGTCTGTTGATTAAAAGCAAGGCCGCCTGCCAGCCACACCTAGGATTAAACAAGGCTAGCTATGGCCAGGGTTTTCTTTGTCCACGTAACAGCAACAACAAACAAATATCGAGAAAAAAGAGTGTCCATGGCTTCGGCTACTGTGGCCTATCAGCCGGCCCGGGTGAGGATCTGGTCTCCTTGCGGGATGGCGTATTTTGGGAAGCTCCTACAGCGGCGCCTGACAATGGTGGGCAGTGTTTAACGGCTGTTGTTGTTGTTGTTATTGATGTTCAGCGTTTATTTGGGGCGACGAGATTTGCCGAGAGGAGACCAAATGTGCTGCTATGACCTCCTAGGCGGTCGCGACAGGCCCGCCCATGGGGGTGGAGTTGACAATAGCAGTCTATAGACGCAGAAGTTTTGTAAAGAATCAAGGCTCGACCATGACGAACTTAAACAAGCGAAAGATACGGACGACAGCAGGCAGAACTACAATACAATACAAGCTTCGACCCAGCGAAATACCAATTTCCTACTTTCTTAAGGGTATGCCAACATACGGCCTGTGTTTCCTTCCTAATCTTGCGGCCGCTGTTGTTAGTGAAGCATTTCGGATTTATTGTGCTTCCAGTCGTAAATAAATATTGGCCATGAGTGAATGCAGCTTGCGAGGGAACAGCGTTGGACACTATTACTCTAACCCATATCACATGAGGGATACGGGTTAGAGAAATAGCTGGGTGCATAACATGCATTTGTATTTTTGCGTTAACCTATCTGGGCAGGAAGATGACATTTTGGGAGCACGGATAAGGTGAACCTGATAAGTCAGCAGGGTCCACTCAGATAAGTAGGGTGGCAACAACCCCTCTCACGCTGTGACACAAAGCGCTCCACAGAAATAACAGCTGATATCACAAACTAAGACTATCCACAAGGCGTCAATCATTTCCCGTCAAGTGTAACGCAAGGAAATCTACAGAAACTAAACATATCCCGCCTATGTCTGAATGAGCATATTTCCATATTACCTGTTCTGGGATATCATAAAAAACATTCGACGTTTCGTCAGTGACGCATGTTCAATACTGTAAAAGCTACACGCTGATGCAGTGTTGCCAAAAAATCTCGACAGAATTAACAACTTTGTGGAGCATAACTAAATACCTATTCAGTGACAGCTTTCAATGGGATCTTTCCTCCTCGAAAACAAACAAAATTGTTCGAAGTTGATGGCGCGAAAACTAAGCTAATTCTATGGCAGATCGCAATTTAATGGAGACTCTGTGCTCCATTAGGTCAACACTTAGTGCGCTATCTGTTCACAGTTCGCCGGCTCTGACCTCCGACTGCCATTTCCCCTTTGCCTTTCTTTGCTATCTTTTCAAGAGACTGATCAGAGTCTTTGTTGGTCAAATGAACTGCGCCATTTAACGCTGCGCTTGGATCTGCAACCGCCCGATACTAACAACGCTCTAAGTCCAAGGCAGGCAACGTGACCCAGATTTTGTCAAGTGCTTTCTTTCTCAATTTCCGTTTGAGGCATTACGTTTCCTATGATACTCAAACAACTCTGGGATTACCAGATGAAATATAATCGTTAGAGACCGCCGGGCAGTCAACTACAAACCAAGTGTCCAACTTTGTTGCAGTTTTCGTCAACAAGCAAGGTTTGTATCAGAATGTTTTTGTGGTTAGCATGCATGACATACAAATCGTCTAAGGTTTTTAACTTAGGACCCAGAAGCCGAATGCTACTTAGCTAAACGACTTACGTTAAACTAATACTAATACTATAATCACATATGTCTGGCACAGGTAGGCACCATGCAAATTATCAGCATCATTGTAAGGCTGCTATTTGCAAGCAACATTGCTATACGGTAGGTCCGTGCATTTCAACTACGGCAGACTTCAAGCGGAAACGGAAAACATATAATGATTATCGCTTTTGCCCTCGCTGCGGCTGTTGTTATTGTGGACGAATGAGCGTGGCTGAATCGTCGCTAATCGGCACCGTAGAACGATGCATGGGAGACGTTGCGGTAATAGGTACGTATGCGTTACGTCGACACGCACAGTCGTCGTACTACTAACATTCATGGTGGCTGTACTGTGTACTCATGTGTTACCGGTATTCCGTTTTCATTTGTTGATTCTTTCTGCTTCTACACATTTCGACCAGTATTACTAGCACTACTTGAGCTACTGACGCTCAACATGATCAGTTTCCCTTTTGAGGGAGACGACGTACCACCAGCGTTATCATATTTGCGTGACATCGATAATTACGTTCATCGTGACTAACGTTGCGACAAATGGCCCGCCACTACTTCGTTTTCACCACGTCTGAACGCTGCTACGATCAAGTTAAAAGAAAGACAGGCGTCGACAACTCCTGGTTAAAAACACGGCGCCGGAACGTGTCACAGCTTCGAATAGCGTAGCACAGTCCCAGCTGCGGGTCTTAAATAGACACAAGCGTAATTCTCCGTTTATCAAGCCACTAGCTACTCCTTTTGCCGTGTTGACTTTTACGGACATCACCACTGAATCATATTGGCTTACGAAGATGCGATTCATGATACGCAAGTATCTGTGCACAAACGGAAAAAATTCTGTGTAAAATCGCTAGTCTGTCCGGTGATTTTCGCTGACGGCGAAGGCGCTTGGCATCGCGCGTCGTCGAGGATGTGTAAAAGCGTCAATGGTAGTAAAAGACAGACAGAAAGAAAGAATTTCTCTTTCCAGCGGCCTTTGCAAAGATTCGTACGTTGTTGTAGCGTTGCGGCGGGGAGGTCAGATAGGCGGGCGGACAAACAAGCAGGGGTATCGAACGACGTGGCGCGTCCCGTCGCGAACTCTGCCCCAACATGGCCGTGGCCGGATCGTATTTGTTGAACGGTGGCGGCAAAAGCGAAAACTGTTGCTGACTTTTCGTACCACGTTCAAATTCCTCAAATGGAAATTGGTCGCTAGGGCGGAGGCGTTCCTACAACGCGGCCGCAGTTGAAACCATGATGGAGCGGCGAAACGTATAGCGCGAGAGAAACTCATCCACAAGAGACTGAAAAACGATTCTATATGAAATGGCCTGATAGAAAAAAAAAACAACAAAAAGAGCCCGCTTAAAATGCCGATGGCGCGCGTGTTTACGCAAGCGTACTAGCAACTTGGTTACTTTGCTGGATCAAGCTACCGTGCCAGAGTTCTTTTTCTAACCAATGACTCATCAGTTTAACTCACCCAGGGGTACAGAAGAGGACAACACTTAACCCGCATGTCGCTAAAAACTGCCCACTGGCGACTAAGCGCAAATCAGATAAACCATGTAGACTTCATAGTAGCGTTTGTGCTGCCAATCGGCTATCGTTCTGTGCAGAACCCAATTTGACCAATGCAGCAAGGTTAAGGTTGATATAAGGCACGGATTGCATTGGGTAGTTTCAGTAACATTGTTGTCAACGAAGGTTCTCTCTTCACGACGGATTACGAAGCAAAAATGAAAAACAGTTCAATATAACGAAAGTACATCACATTAGAAGTAAAATTATATTTATTTCCAATGTTCGGACTTTGTCGCCCCAGCCGACCATTAAATCGGTTGGTTCAGCAGGATGAGGCTAAAAATTAAAAAAAAATTGTATTGATCAGTCACTGACATTGTCGCGTGGCTGTATATCTGAACTTTCGACAATTCTATTACGTGTAACAAGTTTAAAGTTCTTTTAAGATTTGCTGTTTCACATTGATTACTGATGCCGTCAAAATTACATTAAATTGTATAAAAAAGCTCTCTTCTAAGATTTGTGATCGGTAGCGGTACGGATAATCGCTTTCAATCTCCCACTTTAACGCTTTATCTAGGGGTATCTACAGTTGCATCAAACTTGCCATCGCACAGTCTTACTTATTAAACTCACTTAACATTCAAGTCGATAAGACCCTCCAGATACGCTCTGCCTTACTTTCTTTTGATCTCATATTGAAGCGCCTATAAAACGGATTCAGCATAACCCATATGAGTTTCCACATTGTGCCACACGTGTCAACGGGGAGTTCATTTTAGGTTGAGCTCGATCATATCAGTTCGACACAAGCACATATTCTTTATTTATACACATTTCCTAAAAGAAATTTCGAGAAAAATAAATACCCTCTGCTCCAAACAATCTTTCCCATCCGAATCTTTTACCTCCTATCACGACTATTGAACATCCAATACACGGTAGAATATGGGTGCTTATATTCTTAGCTGGGGTAGCTGGGGATTGTGTACGCTTCAAGGATATGATGCTGATCGGGTCAGATCACAGCGTGAGCTGCCAGCCAACGCTCGACAGAATGGAAAAAAAGAGGAAAAGTAATTCTAGCATTTTCCCTGTCTCCGGAGTTATGCGCCGTCGTCTCAACAGCGATATTGTCCCTCCGTTTGCTTCACCGTTATATCTTTGCGTGTAACCTTTAGACTCCAGACGTCTGGGTTTCCCGCTGTGGCCGGTGATGACGGGTTCGAATCCGCAGCAGAAAGGGGGTGCAATAGGTGTTTCGAGGAGTAGGTCTCGGTTCTTTTTTCTTGGTCGTTGTTTCGTATCTCAAAAATCTCTCACAGTCTTTTCTTGGTTTTGGTCAATCACGTCTAGGCAGATTCTAGCTGGTTAGTAAGCCGGCGGCTTGGAAGCCATCATGTCCATTCGAACAACGTCAGCATCGGAATGACATTGATTACTCGGCCTCCTTGTCGCCTCTGCGTATGATGAATAACCAGGAAACGAGCATGCCCATATTTTTTTATTCTGCAAATATTGCTGTCGACATTACCTTGCAGCATTGAGTAGCATAGAATGATACCCAATGTGGTGATTAGCCCGAGCTAGTGGCCGAGCCTTGGGTTTATTGTAGGCGATGTCCGCTCAAAGGCTCGAACGCCTACGTAGTCTGTGGGTCGTTTTACGTTCGTTGTCTGCGGTTCAAGATCGCTTCTAGTGTGACTGACTCCTCCGCCGTAAACGTACGAGTTGTTTGCGTTTGTTTTCATTAGAACTATCGCTAGCTTAAATAGTTGTGTCACCATAACGCCTATCGGCGTTTCATATGTACGCATGATCATAGGTCGGGTCTGAGGACGACGATCTACGGACGAAACACGATCTAAGTGGCATTTATGAAATATCCGACATTCGTGCACGTACGAAGTATATAAACAGGCAGATATCTGAACTAGTACAGACAGAACTGGAGACAAACAGAGATCGAATAACATAGATGTGCACCCACGACAAACTCATAACTACACCGGAGAATATGTATAGAAGTTAATGGCGTGGTGTGTTAAATCAAAAATCACCGTTAGCGATGTTTACGATAGTAGCTAATGATTATTGCATGATCGAAGTCACTATTGCTGTCTTGATGGGGTATTGGCCCGACGTGTCTGACCATTGCTAGCGGCAGACGGCTCACTCGTTTCTTGTTGTGTTTTTGTCGCCGGCGATAATATAACCCGAGGCGGTAGCTCTACGCCCACGGTTGATACCTTGATCGATGTCAACAACTTCCTATAACTGCGACCATTATTTGCATCATCTCGCCGGTGTTACTCTTGTCCGTCTGCTAACATCGTAGACACACAAACATAAGGATGTATATACAAAGTGTCTAGTTAGTGTTGTTGTTGCTCATTGTCTGGGTATACATGTTAGCGCTACTGTCACATCTTTCCGTTTTGTTGCTGCTGATAGCACTTCTATTAACAATAACTATCTCCACAGTTGCTAATGTCGAGGTATAAGTAGATAGAGCATTTGCTTTACTCGTTGTCGATCATGGACATTTTGGCATCGTTTGTCTTCGCCAAGACAGCTTCTCGATATTTGACGATTTGCTGATGTTCGAGTCGATGGCACGCGCTCCGTCCTTAATGATAACAGTAACCCATGGGCGTCAGCCTCGGCCTCGGCCTCGGGGGTGTGAGCAGGTCCCATGGCTGGAAAATGGCCGTAACAGCAATCAATAAATACCCAAGAAATTTACTCAAGAACTATTACATGTTATATTTAACCGTACATGGTTATATGGTGACATAAACAGAAAGTATACATTATCAAAACCAAAAATCGTCGAGGCACACAAAAAATGATCACAGAACCGGAACGCTTCTGGAAGCTACCAAGACAGACAGTTCAGTATAAACACTAACGCTGATTATAGATCGTGACTGTATTGTGTTGTGCATTTTTCTATTTTAGCTTTTTACGGGTGTTCAATCAATATGCAGTGCATCAGTGTTTTTTTTGTCTTTTAAGCCCAGGATATGCGTCCTTCTGAAGCTGTACTAGTAATTTCCATATCTTCCAATACCTTCGCGCTTTTATGCCTTGGTTAAAATTATTCCGCTCAAGCGTCTTGGACGGCTGCTGCACGCCTCGCGTTAGTTAGTCATCGCCGGTCGAGAATTCATTATGTTGCTTCGATATGTTGAAGAATTAGTATATACTGGCTTCAGCAGTGATTAAGTTATTGTTGAAAACGAGTAGTCGTTGTCCCGAACGTGCTTTATGCGACCTGGGCCACGAGCACCTCTGACCGATCGCTGCTACATTCATCTGAACCTGTTTAATTTCACCTAATTAAAAAGGCGCGCATTGTCATCACCTGTGGGAGAAGCAAGCAACGAATTGTACCACGGGCATCCCATCACTTACGCTACGTGCAGCAGGACGAGAACTAGTCAGAATGAACTACGTATCAAAACTACTGCAAAATATTATATATATAATACAAGATACTATACTACTATATGTAAACGTAAGAAGCCGCGTTACTATAATTAAGCACGACAAACGGCATAGAGTTGATTGCGTACCTTCCTGTTTTCGATGGAGCTGATATCCCCAATGAAGTAAGTACTATATTGTTCCAGCCGCTGTTGGTACAACGAGTATTAGTTGTGATCACACCACAACGAAATCACGGCGGGTCGTGACAAAGGGCAGGCCCTTCAACAGATGATCTCAATGTAGCCTCCAGTAGTTCGAATGACAGATTAGTTTTTGTCGCTGGCTCTTTTTTGGCCTGCTATTTTACCTCAGTATGGTGCTCAAGCATGTCTGGCAAACTGGGCACGCACAATGGGACCCTATTGAATCGATCGCCACACTGGCGGCAGCTGTTCAACAACTAAATTGTTAATGCATTCGCGAATATGTGGGCGTTTACAGAGGCGCTGTCATTAAAAGTTGGGTTTTCGCATTCATCGTCGTCCAAGACCTTTTTTTCGGCTATCTCCAAGTAATTTTTTCTCTTTTTCTCGCCAATGCTCGCCGAACTCCTTTCGGATCCCTCCTACCTCTAGCCCTGGCTGTCACTCGTTCCTTTAGCTGGACGGCTTCTGACTAAACGAGTGTTCTGCCCTCCAGGTTTGCTGCTGCTGCTGCCTGTTGCTGTCATTATCGTATCGGTTGCGTGGGGGGTAAAAGGGCGATGTCCTTCTTTTCTCCCGTTGTGACGGTACGAGCTGCCGCTGCTTACTTGGAGCGTGAGTACTGCTCAGCGGTTAGTGCTTCGATTTCGCCTCAGAACCCTTTTGCTCTATGTTGACGATCAGTCAAGATGTGATCAAGAGCATTTTTCAAATGGGGACGTTCGAATGACAAATAGCCGATGTTCGCCAATAAGCAATGCAACGCCATCGTTATAATCAACGAAATAGCAGAAGACAGAAAAGACTGCAGATATAAAAGCCCATAACGAAGCAACGCGGAACTTGGTTAAAGAGGTATTTAGCGTCGTGCGGTACAAATCCGTCTTTATAGGACCCTGATATAGATTCGCTGTTAGTTGATTTTGACCGCGCTTTACATTGTTCACACATTCAACATCCTGTTGTAAAGCCCTTCAGCGAAAGGTAACGGGGAACAACAAAGTTAGCAGAAGTTACCACGAAGAACGCTATTGAAACACTGCGCAAACAGTCATTGCGTAGTTGCTTATATGGAAGAGCAATGGTAGTCCGCAGTGATCGGTACTGCGTCGACCATACGAACGGTCGAAACCAGCTACAGCTCCTCGTAAAAGAGTCCGCTGCTAGTCGCATTGCTCAATAATAACACTACCAATCAAAATAATTACCCAATGCCAATAATAGTAGATACCAAGACGTAATTATGGGCTTGACTGTCGTACCGAGTTCATCATTCACAAGACGAAGAGAACCGCAACATTCGTACATAAGATTAAGACAAACACACAAATATTGACATGGAAAGTAGATAAGCTATAGTTAGTAACCTTGCCGATTTCAATGAGCTAGCATTTTTTTTTTTTTACGCTAACGAATATCCTAATATGAACGACATCTTTAAACTGTCGCCCGCATCTTCCATGTAAACACACACAAAAACACGCTGATTCTCACCTCTTCAGTTGTCGACATAAGCGAAAGATCTGACATTGTACATCAACCAGCCATAGAACAATCTGAGACATATTCTGGGAGGTGCAGCTTTGTTCGAGCAATGAGGTTCTCCATCTTGAACTGACTGCCATTACCACTTCTACTAATACCTTCAGACGAAGCACGGCAAAATCTATGCATAAGGACCGGTAAAAATAATCGATGCATATAGACAGTGGACAAGTAAATTCACTGGCTTCAAGTCTTCATATCACGCTCGATCTGTTGCAACTGAAATTGCCGACTTTACGCCTGATTGGCCGTCGCAGTAGGCCCCTTAACGAATGTACTTGAAGCGCGCGAATTTTTCTCATCGGCATCTCTGGAGACTACATGGACAGATTATGGTATTCCGGACCGGTTGGGATCCACCAGTCGATAAGCCTAAGCTCGGTAACAAATACTGTGCGATACCCAGAAGCTAATCCACTGTTGCTTCAAACGAGCAGAACATCCGATGCCGTCAGCAGCAACAGGAGGAATCGAATGTCGTCAAGACAATCATTACTGATGCGTCAACTTCGTCCATCGGTTTTTGTCGCACCTCGCTATGCGCGTGCAGAACACGTCAGAAAAGAAACATAAGGCGGGGCTCACATACGATGTGCGATTTATACGTAAAATCGAGACGTTGCGTCACTCGCTAATGGTACATCAGCATCGCCATACAGATATCTTCACATACCTTGTTTCAACCTTCACACCTTTGTTCTTTTTCATCCAAATACTTACTGCACTTCACTGTCTCGTGGAGCATTGCTTTACCTGTATTATATACCCCAGTGTTTATAATATTTTCATGGGGTGACCACGCATTTTGTATGTTGAAAT
This sequence comes from Varroa destructor, assembly GCF_002443255.2. Lineage (NCBI taxonomy): Eukaryota > Metazoa > Arthropoda > Arachnida > Mesostigmata > Varroidae > Varroa > Varroa destructor. The sequence goes on from NW_019211457.1 coordinate 27,107,502, forward strand.
CCGTGGTCACCCCATATAAATTTTATATATATATATATAGGCGTATAGTGAAAGTGCCGAAGTTAATTAGCGAAGCAAAGCATATATGAGTAGAACAAAACTTATCACACCTTCAAAGTGATCACACCAAGTTCTATATTTAAATTGGGACAGAAACATAAATAGAAAGTCAATAATACGATTATGTGATCGTTAAAGACCAAACGGCCAAGATCGGCCTAACCCGGGCTCAATGTGGCCAGACGCCCTCACGATGATAGAGCATATATATGACTTGTGTTTGTTTGCACCTTATATAGCTGCTATCCGGCAATCCCCAAGAGCCTGTCTTCAAGTGCATTTAGTAGCGCGTGCCTGATATATGTTGAAGATAAGCCATAAGAGTCGAACATAATAAGCTGATGAAATAAGGCGCCAGGCCGTCGTTCAAGGGTCGTCATCATGCCCTGTAAAAATCGAGCGAAATGCTTATGTCGCATCGTCGATAGGACGAATGGCACGAGCATTTGGACGCGTCGTCTACGGACCCATATGAGTTCCACAGAGCTATACTCCAACTATGATTCAACCCAGAAGGCCAGTGGCCCCTTCGAGAGGAGCAAACTGAAGGAACTATGATGTCTTATAGGACGCTTGCCTGATTGGTCCTGTTTACCTAACCTAACAGTTTGCGTTGCTTTGCGCGCATGCATACATCCATACATACATCACGATGCTCTCTGAGTAAATTGTTTTGTAATAATAATAATAGGACGTGTCATCATTATGTAATTTACATATATAATACAGTTAAACAAACGTTACTACCGTTCATTGAGCGGGTTCTACCATCGAGTTGTTGTGGCAATTTTTACAGCTAATCTGGCTGGAAAAGTCAAGCAACGTTGGTTAAAATCCCTCCAATGAAATGTAGGCATAATATGAATATGGTATGTAAAATGGAAGTTCGCGTAATCATTTTTTTCAGGCTGTAACAGACGTCTCTAATTATCAAAGTGATTGAATAACTAACACCTGCATGCAATATACATTGCACTGCTTACAAGCTACGGTCATCACAACGATGAAAAGCCTTTTTTCCGATGGAAGGCATCAGGTCTTCCCTAAATCAACAAGTACCTTCGTTCTTCAACCTGTTATCAATATTAACTGGTTTTCCAGTGCTTTCAACGGCGAATGCTGCCGGAGGTGCTTTCCTTTAGGAACAAAAATCGTCATCATTGTGATACGACGAAAGCTACTGTTCTCCAGGGCCATAATGGATATCTAAGTCATTTTTCATTCGCCAGCTGCGTCCGAGCTTCGAAGCTAGACCATAACATTTACTATTTTTGCATTGTCGCCGCCATTGCAACAGCTATAACCATTAATGAGCACGCCATGCCACATTCTACCAATCGTTTCCCGCCAGCTGGTGCTACAATCAACACCTCTGTAACTATTACCAGATTATTGGCTCTTGTGTTTCTCAGCGGTCTCCTATATACATATATAATAACCTTAGTCAGCAATAATTGGTCTATCTTTTCTCACTGTTAACCCCCATTACTTCAGCTGACTTTGTCTACTCTCGCAATCGGCCTTTCTCCATTTTCTCCGTTGAACTCGCTTTCGCCGCTGCTACTGCCGCAGTTCTTCCCGGCAGGCTGCAACGCAATGGGCATTTAGCTAAAGGCTATTGCAAATCGGAGCAACTATTCAGGTAGAGGATGCGGCGATTTAAGCCAACTGTCATGTTTCCGTCGCCACTTCTCTTTTCCTTCCTTCGTTATCACCACAATCAATATCATCACCGTTAGCATCATCATTGCTTCCGAATGAAGAGTGCATTTCTTTCTCTTTTTTTCTCAATGGCATTATTTCAAGAGGGTTTAGCTCTTCAAAAGACCGCGCCATCTTGACAAGTCACCCGTAAACCGATTAGCCACGAAGCGAAGCCACCCATACTGGTCGCGATTCCACGAGCGCATCTGCTCTATTCGTTTAGCCATGAAACCATCATAATATCATATTCCTATAGCATTATGTTACTACCGAGGCTGCATGCTGTGTCCGTTGTCGGCACACTCGAGAAGTAAGTCATCCCTAAGCTCTCGTTGACGCTTTTCCCTAGTTTCGTCTCGCTATTATTCAACCACTCCAATGGTCAATCTAAAATCGTCTACGCGATGTTCCTCCAACGGCCGTTGCACTTGCTGGTGTCACTGTTTTTGTTGTTATAGAATTTAGATTGACGCTGGTTTCCCTACTCGACCGCAATAAGGATCCAGCGGTCTCCGACGGCGGCAATGGTCGGCTGGCGAGTGTTGTGATGACGGAGCAGTCGTCGTGATCGACCTGTCGAGTCCACCGTTGGTCGGGAACGATAGTGGCAGCCAGGACAGCCGCAAAGGACAGCGGTCTTGCGTTCGTTTACCCATTGCCGTAGCTGGTGGTTTATTGGTGGCGCTGGTGGGCGCAGTTGTCGCGACACGTTGGCTACGGCACGATGCTAACGAGGAGGCCCAGGACGGATGACGAAAAGACGCACAGCTTTTGCTCTACCGTATTTACTCGGCTAATGCATATATAGTGGATAGTGCCGTTTGAATGGTAGCGATGAGAAGAGAATCGTGTAGGTTGCGACTACCGACGCAGTTATGAGCCTGCCGGCCGACGGAAAGGATTCTGCCTTTGAAAGAGAGAGAGCAAGAAAGACGCCATACGAAGCTAAGCCGCGACAGCAGTTTGATGGAGAAACGCGCATGTACCACTCGCACAACGACGCGTTGTGGTTTTGTTGACTAATTAGTCACTCTCTTTAAAGAGCGTGTAAATCCAAAGGTCGGCGGAAGGTCCACCATTACATTCCGAGCAACAAAACAAAATAATGGTTTCTCGTTAAAATGTTCTGTTAAGTTGAAGGGGTGGGTATTACTTTATGTGCATAGTTTTTTACTTAGCCAAACGAATCTTTGCTATTTACCAACTCCAGCGTATGCATACAATATACCCACGTACACAATCCTATGCAAGTAAATAGCATGTCGGATGTCTCCCCGAAAAATTACTGCTCCAATTGTGTCAATCGACAAAGATTACAAGGGCGATCAGTCACGCAATGGGATACCCTCACTTTCCTCCAATTGTCGAGGAAATGTTATCATATCATACCGGCACGATCCTTGGGAGTACCAAGTCGAGGGAGTGGGAGCTCCAGATGCCCCGAGGGGGGCAAGTAGTCTATTGCATGGATGCAAGGCGGCTTAATGCAGCCCAGCAGGATCCAGTTATACCGTTGGAGAGGACACGTGGGTCTATGCACCACCATGGATCTCAGGGGACGTCCGTCTAGATTTTATGCTAGGTTATACACTGCCATTAATATAGTTTCCGCATGCGATGACGCCCTTGGCATTAACAACGGTGCAGCTCAGTGGGGAGGACAGAGAAACAGTACAAAGAAATAGAAGCTGCTTCTTCCCGAAGGAAATCATCTCGAACCCACGAAACGACCTTGTTGGCAAACAGGCGTTCAATACGCAACATCCACAAATGACCGATAGTCGTGGTCAAAGACGAACTTAGATCAAACTAGAGAAATGGAAGCAAACCCTTACCAAAGAAGTCAATACACCAAGCGGAAGGTGCATGAAGCCAATAGTTGCGAGTAGAACTAAGGTCCAGTATCTGTTTCTACCACACATCTACACTGGCAAGAAATTGGCGTTTTGATGCAAGCACCAAAGACTATTTGTGCGAAAAAGGAAGCAGAGTAGAGCGAGAAGTCGTACATATCTACGCGAATCGCGTTGATACCAAATAGGAGAAATCAGTTCAAGACTATTGCAGATGCACCATGTTAGCCCGGCGTAGAGGTGTAGATTATCAGGTAATGCCCGTCAGCTTTTGCAGCAGGGATCTGCAAGCACGACTGTGCAAACCTAAGAGAGAATAGAAAAGTCAGTATGTAATTGAGCTTTGGAAGCAAAACACAGTAAAGAGACAAATGAACAGTCACTGAATGCTGATAGGAGTAGCTGTTCGGCGTGAGACTACCCATGGTCTTATTAGAACAAGAACGTCATTATGAGGAACACACATAGATCGAACATCAGGCTTTAGTATTGCTTCAAAGCTTAATAGGGACTGCATATTGTTTGCTGAAGTTTATAGCGTAGAAAACCTTTGTGAACATTACTGATATAGTAACAACAACGAAGGTAGGTAGTAACTTGAGCGAGGGACAGGGTTTTTTCGAGATAGGCCAACCACAGGTAAAAGGATGGGTCTTGTAGACAAGAATAACTAGTGTGTAACTAGAGTATCAGCCGGAGCATTCCGGTGACCCTCATACATCGGTGACTCTTTTGGCGGTCCATAGCAAGATACGCAACCATAACTTTTAAAAATAATAACGCTTTGTTCATAAAAAAAAATAAAATTTTATGGTCCATAGGTGTTTTACCTTCCAGTGGGTAGGCAGAGATAAATCATGCCTAAGAAGGATGCCCGCATTCACTCTAATCCAAGGGATGTATATACTATATATATATATAAGTTACCTCTGTTAGATCGACAAGTAAAACCTACTTGGGTTACGGTAGCGTGTCCTACTGATCAGGAATAAGTCAACTATAAAAGCGCGACCTCAATCTAGAAGGGACTGGAGGGACAACAATGAACGAATTGACTGAAGTGTTCTGTAGGCTGAGTCACGGGCCGAGTGCGATACGGCAGTATTATACAGCCGACATTCGCTAAATGCCAGGAGAAGAATCTGACTGACTCAGTAAAATACGGGGGGGGGGGGGGTAGTCGTGCAACATTCTGAAGGATGTTAAGCTGACCTGAAGCGTAAAGTCGTAGGCAATAGCGATGGTGGATAGGTAAAAGTAATCGACCGCTATGATAGGGGCCATTGTACGAGACTGGGAAGGAAAAGCCTGCCCCAATGAAGGCTCGTAAATGTTTGAAGTGTATTGAAGCGGGTAAAGGCTAACTTTATTCAGTTGCAAGGCTCAAAGCTGACCTGTTTTTTGAGTTACGCCCAGTGCTTGCCTTGATCGTCAAGCCGTAGATAAACTGTAAATGTATGCAAGCGTTTCAGATGGAAAGACCAATCGTTTGACAGCAAAAGAGACTACCAAGTATCAGGTATTTAAGACAAGTCGCAACTGTTTTGGAACATTTTGGCCATCATGAAACGCGTCCGCGATGTGGCACATGCTGCAGTAGACGGAACCTGATCTGCTGACAGCGTAGCCAATTGAAGTGACAATAAGCTAGCCTCATATCGAGGCTACAAAGCAGATTTGAATATTCCGCTCGATAGAAAAAGTATAACTTATGATAGTAAATTGGAGGGAGTTTTGTAACTTCTCACTAAGACATACTAAGTAGATTAACTCAGAAAAATGTTTGCCTGTAGTGAGATAATTTAATAACTAAATAGAGTATTTTCTTATGTGAAAGAAGTCAAGCAAAGCCTTTACTTTCTGCTATTAAAAAGTAGTATCACACACTTAATGAAGTCTATTTTTTTTCCATGTCTAAACCTCAACTATCTACTTAGCCTCTCAGGCCGTCTTGCGTGTCCTGCAGGCGTGTAGGCGTCTGACATTAAGTAATCATTTGAAAGACCGGGTTTTAGCACTAGTTCCCTCTAAATTATTTCCGAACCCACTTGTTTCATTGAGCTTTTTTGCCCGCTTTTAACTTATCGAGCGTGAAGTTTGATGACGAATTTACACATGTATCCGTGAACACCGCGGATACATTGGTGTTAAGTACAAAACATGCTTTCTTTCACGATACCAGAGAGAAATGGTCTACCTAAGGAAATCTATATCAGCGACGTTTATTGACAAAATCTGAGTTAAATAAAATATAACAACAAATTCGCAGTCACTTTATTAATTTTTAACATAATAAATTTTCACAATATTTGATTTTTCTTAATAGTCCAACCTTTTGTATAATACATTTCAAAATGTATCCAATGGCGTCTATTTCCTATAATATACAATGGTATATTGCCTAGCAATATAATTCTCACTGTGCTTTATACGTAATTACCAGCATCGGTATCGTCATTCATCTTTGTTTTCTTCTGTATTCCGATAACTTCGAGGTGAAGCCATTGAGTTGATAATCGCACGGGAAATCAACTCCTCCCTCCGGACCCCTAGGTGGTCCAATAATAGCTTCTGGTTTTCACTCTTCACGTACATTCGAGCCCATATATCAAACGAAACCCCGCAGTGCGATTATATCTTATCCGAGCTATTTGATATGACGTTACGCCAATACGCGATACGATATACTGCCTCCTAGATTGTCCTATTGTACCTTGATGGTACCCGTTGTTTTTGTTGGCTTTGTTGTTGTTTGTCGTAGCTGTTGTCGTGAATATTGCTAGTGTTGCTACTCCGACTGCTACTATTTCCACTTAGAACAATTGCTCGCACCGATTCAACTTCGCTTTTAACAGTTGAGTTTTTTCGCGCCCAGCCCACCACGTCCCACTATTCCGTATCTTTCGTTTTTTCTCTCTTAAAGAATTGAGTCTGCGCGATCAGTTAGCCAGACGGTGTTTTCGTCGCCGCTCCAACGGCAGGAGCAACGTGCAAGTAACAGCAATCTTCTCAATTCTATTCTTCTTCCCTCTGAGCTTCCCCACCGCTACTACATAGTGACTTCCCACATACGAATAGATCTGTATGATATTATAAGTCGACTTTAGTTCTGCCATCTTCGACATCGTTGCCGGCCTCATCAATAAGATGGCTGTCATCGTCGAACCGACATTGCCCCAAACTGCCGCTTATCGAAGCAGCACATTTTTCGACATTTTATCACTTTCTCACTCCACCAACAAGTCAAACAGGCAGCGAAGCAACAAACCAGCAATCTGGCCGTACCAGTAGTCAGCACCGACCTACGACGGCAAAGGGGGCAGCCACTGACAACGCAACCACATGGGGCACCTGTGTAGCAGGCCTCCGCAACTAGATACACACGGCCACAGGTAGGGGATTAGCGACCGACGCTCAACAAGGCCATTGCCGTCGTAGATCATGGCCTGGCACATGCTACCTTTCAATGGATACACGTCGACTTGGCCAATTTCCTTAAACCTTTTCAGTTTCGTTTTTCCTCTGTTTCCCTTGTAGCAGAAGTCCCGGGTTTTATCGAGCGCTTTCTTCGCTTCAAAGACGAGACACCCAGAGTAAAAGCGATTCTAGCTTTTGGTCTTTTTGTCGGCCGCCGCCGCCGCCGCCGCCGCCGCCGCCTGACCGAGTTGCTGTCGTCGCTAGCGATTCGCTCCTTTGTTCCAATGAAATAAAGACATCGCCGTTCTCGGCTAAAACCCCTTCCCTCAGCCGGGATCTATTTAAACAGAAGAGAAAAAAAGCTTCTTTATCTAGTCTGCCTGGGCTAATGATGCTGCATATCGGGCAGTTAACATGATGATAAGTGACGATTGCTTACGGTATAGATGCACGCCTTCGTATGTATGTATTTGTTGTTTTGTTATGGGGTCTACAAAAACAAGAACAGCCGGGATCGCATGACGCTCATGGCAGCCACATTAACACTAACCGATGTTGATACGATTCGAGACTTGACGCAGAGATAATGGGAGACATGCGAAATACGATCAAACGCTGAACTTCTGCGCGGCTACCCAATATTAGGCCCTGGTGACGCATTCTTGATAGACAAAAGCCTCTAATGCGTTGGATATGAAATTAGTCGATTTTTGACGAAAATAATAACACAACAGCTGAAAGAGTCCTTGCCGAAACACTATGCAAGAGAGCTTTATTTGTTCTATTCCAAAAGGAACTTGGCTACACCAGAAAAGTAGCGTACGTATTCTGAAAGAGACCTTTGTTTTGAGATCAACGCATATATTCTTATAGTGTTTAATGGAAGTTTAGCAAGCCATTATAATAGATATAGTAATTTCATGTTACACAGCGAAAATTGTTCCATTATCGATTTCCAGATTAAGACCCAACGAGGCATATGATACGATACATGTCATAAGCACTAACCTAACCCCTAACTACCCCCGTAGCTATAGCACATAATGAGACCGTTCTTACATGTCTACCATAATACCCCTCGGCTGTGTGATGACAATCCAATGTCTAGCATCACCTAAAGCGTAGTTTGCAACTGTCACAGCATTAGCTGTCTTTGGAGAGCTGCGTGGCCGACCGCAGACAGTAAGACAAGACAAAGAAAACGGCAATAAGCCCATAGGGAAAAATCGAAAAATACGAACGGTATTTTTCGCGCAGTTTCTCCAAAGCCCTTGGCTGCCGTGAGCGAGTAATCGCTTGGGGCTCTTCTAGGAAACCATGATGAGCTCTGTTGGCCGTTCTATGACAAGCGAATTCGTGCCTGAGAGAGTCTATGGAATGTTATGTACAGATACTTGCTTCGACTCTTGAAAGTATTTTCAAGATTGAAGCATTGGCCGATGACATAGGTAGGTTCTGGTGACACAGCCAAAGAATATAATGTAGTTAGGCTCAAATACATGGCGGTACGGACACTTGGCACGGACACTGATACTGTTTAGATAGAATCTGTGACAAAACCCGCTTGTTTTTAAAATATGTCGCGAATTTCGTAGGAGTATACACGTTTACTAGCAGCAATTAGATAACAGCTGAAGTTCGGTGCATTGAGGTTTCCTTGTAGCTAGTCTATTTAAAATAATACAATAGGATGAGATTAATCCTTGACGGAACCCAGCATTAAATAAAAGTTGTTCTCTAAGCTCCATCCTCAGATGCACTTCCTGGCTTATGGCTCACTTGAATGAGGATGATGCGCTCTTCACTCGTGGCTCCGCAAGACACATGGTCAGTGCACCCGGGTATCTGGGTTTGCCCATAATCGTCTATTAGTAATTGATCATATTCCACTGAAAACCCACGTACAACCTATGCGGTAACTACACTGTATAGTAATGTCCACAACGATTATCATGTCGAACTATGTTCTACCTTATTGCAACCCTGTCGTCTTATAGGTTCCGTTTCTGACGAAAGTGTTCTCCCCTCGGTTGACCTTCGGAAAATCGAGAGTAAGCGGTAACAAACCATATACATCCAAGTGGCTTGATTTTGTCGCCTATCTGAAAGCAGTTGCTATATAGAGCAAACGCTGTATTCTCTGATTATAGGGCATAACCGTATTGCTCGACTGAGGAAACGGACTGAGCGTGCTTTTCGGAGTTCGTGCGTGAAGCTGTTGGCAGAAACATCCTTGTCGTATTCTGTCGGGCGACATTACTCGACAGGCGATCATCAGACCCCCTTTCGCTCTAAAGAGCAGGCCATGAGTAAGGTTTCGTTTACTTTAGTACATAGCCTTAACAAACAATCGAACAATTACGCCGAGAGCCGAGCTAAGTGACAGGCAGAACAACAATGCTGCGAGGGTCCTATTTCAATGGCGGGCAAACCCTCGCTGACTTGTATGAGTGGTGAGGTGAAGTCCAACACGTAAAATTTATTGAGACGCAGAAATCTATGTATATAGTTCTATCTTGAGCCATATCAATTCACGGATCAGATGGATGGTCGGGAAAGCATTAATGGTATAGTAGTGCAGCTTGTGATTCGAATGCTTAAAAAAAGATTGTCTCGGATGTTTCATAATGAAAAGGTTGGCTAAGGCATCGTAGGCGGGTTTATACAGGTGGTAGTAAGTTGAATTGCGTTGCTATAACGCAATGATATCGAAGTGTGACTAGTTTCAAAAGAACGTGGGAGTTTACGTTACAGTGGAAAGATTCATAGTCACACAAATGGTATTGTATAACGTTGCGTAATAAACGTCTAACTCTACATGATTACACGAGCGTTATTTGTCTTATTATCGTTATTGTATTAGGTTTGCTAGTAGCAGAGGGAAGCACTTAAATGTGTGACCAGTTAGCTTTTGTAATAGCGCTACATGAACAGTCACTGGCAGACTTCAAATGCTCTTATCAAATGCCGCCATATTTATGACCAAAATGTCGATGCTCGTCAAACGGTAGACTGGCCACAGTAAAGGTAAGTGTAAAGTTGGCCATTAGTGGTAAGTGCTAGATGTTTAGCACTTGACAGTGTTAATGCTACAGTACACCTCTTTTATGAGTGCTCTGAATAAAGTTTAGACTATCAAAAACTAATCGAACTCCTTCGCTCAAGACTCTTCATTTTAAGAGGCCGCAACGTGTTGCCGTAAGGCCGATAAACAAATGGTTAGAAGAAGATAAACAACACAAATAATATTCTTAGAAGTGCTATTTTAGCGTATGATTGTCATAAACTATCATTACTACTAAGAATATCTGCAGACTGTTCATTACGTCTTCAACGATGTAAAGCTTACCACAAATTATCGTTTGAATCGCTACATCCAATAATGCGTTAGCAACAATTCAACTAAAGTTATCCTTAGTGTAAGAAGAAAAGTTGAATTTCACTCGCTCGGAATTCAAGCTAAAAATGCAAAAGTTCATTTTCATTATCTCAGCGAGAAAAAACTTGATAAAAATCAGCCACCAGCTTAAGCAGTTGTTCGTATCGCGCAAACGACAACGACATCAGCGTTCGCCGTTTGCGTATCGCCGTCTACAATTTCTACGTGGAAAGACGTCAATTCACAACGTTTGAATCGACGTCTTGCTTTGCTGCGCGCGCCGTAGTCTAACTTCATTTTACCTCCTACAACCGCCTTACAGGCACACAGCCTTAACTACTCTAACAGGTTTAACATGGCGGATGAATGAGGCCTAGCCACAAACGAGTAGACAGAATCAAGCTACGGTCACTCGGTTCGTCCATCGCACTCTTAAGTTGTAAACTTTATTGCGACTCCGCTACACCTAAGGGGAATGGATACCTTATGTTACGAGTTGTTGTAGCGACACCACAGTGGTAACGGCGGCTGGTGCGTTGGCTAGCTGGGTCAATATCGCCCGTAGCCGTTTGCTGGCTTGATCTATCTGATCAAGCCAGCAAACGCGCTAAACCTACAAGTGGCTGTAGAACGAGGAAGGTATGGCCAAAGAACGACTATACGACAAGGGCATGACGGGTGCAAGTGAGATGAAGATGGGGAGATACAGAACAGTACAGGCATAACAGAGAAAACAACAATGGAACGGACAGACGAAAGCCGTAATGCTTCAAAGACACACTTTACACTGTTCCCTACATGACAGAGTGTAATACAAGAACCACCCATGGCAAAAGCATAGATTGGACACCTTAGATAATACTTCGACTACTAGGTAGCATAAGTGAAGCAAGCGGGTCGTTGCAACAGAATGAAGCACAGACTGGAAACAGCAGTAAGTGGAAGGGGATAGGGGGTAGCGGTCGGCGGTAACAAGCGCCAATAAAATTGATTTGGCTTTTATGCTATTGTATTTACGCTGTCAATGGAGAAGAAATAGGAAGTTTGCCTTCTGTCCCTAAGCGTCTCCACAGCTTCGTATCTATGCAGTAAACATTGTCAATCTTCATATGTCAATAGTTGCGGCAGCCTGTTACTGAAACACCCGGAATTATCGCTTAATTGAAATACCTTGCGGGGAGAGCAGAAATCTCATTTTGTTTGTATGGTTTTCAGTTTTGCTCACTCCACCCGTATCATCATTGCAGTGGGCCTGAACACGAATGCGGACCAAAATTGCCGGTTAGTGGCTTGGTTGAGTGGTGCCTTTTTCAGCGTCTCCGTCCAGCTTCCGCTTTGAGGTCGCTGACTGATCAAGCGAATAGCAGATGACAAGCGACAAGATGAGAACGAATAAACTTGCGAACGCTGATAAAACCTGTTGTTAATTGATCATGATAAAAGCATTATGTAGGTGTCACAGTGGTTACGACGGTGTTCAGAAAAAAAAAACCGTGCGATCCCTTGCTCTTTCGATTGCATACGTACATTTCTGTGAATCCCTTAGCGATGTTCATAGAAGTTGCACAGCCACCTCTGATGTGTTTATACTATGCGAGACCGTTAAAAAGTAAAAGGGATATTCTCTAAAAGCTGCGTAGAATCTTCGCATATCAGATAGTGAAAACATGGTGGATGGTCAGACCGCCAGTGGCTCATTTCTCTGATGGTTCTGAACGTGTTGCTTAAGGTGTAGTTTAGCCGAGCGATCGAAAGCGGCGGGGCCACGATCAATTGAAGGATAATCTGTCGCACAAATTTAGCAAGACGACTAAATAATTAAGCTTTTAACTGTTTCAGTATGAACCAACAAGCACCAAGAAATCTCAGAATAGTCTGACCTAATGTACTGACCGTACAGAGATTATGTTAAACACATTAAAAATAGTTACATAAGTGTACGACTTTGACAATGCACCCTCCAATCCCGCTATAATTAATAAAAACAGTTAATAGAGAAGATAATGATATAAATAAAAGATTACTAAAAAAAAACTGCATCTCTTTTAACCATCGCACTCCGACGATCTTCCTCGATTTTCTCCCCAGCCAGCACTGATATCAACCACTCATCAATCCACCCCAAGTAAGTACATGTGAGTCTTCTTCACAAACTATTTTAATTTCTCTATGTTTGTCTGTACACCATCGCCACTATCACAGGCTCTATGTTACAATATTCGGAGAGCCACCTCGAGTACTAAAGCATAGCATAACAGCTTCTCAGAATCCAGAATACGAAAGCTCTACGCGACATGAGAAACGGCATTCAAAAACAATCTTTAAAGGCAAATGAGCCACGAGAATTTTGCGTGTGTCTCATAACCAACTATCAGGATAGCACAGCGTAGTGGTCGTGTTGTTAAAACGTAACCAACGGCGAAAGTTAGTGAAAATGACTGATCATACAGCGATTGTGCCATGTACAACCCACCGAACGGGTTCGTATATGGCTGCGTGAAACAATATGTGTTATATGCTCGCCTTTATGTGTTTAAAGGTCGATCCCTATTTGTTCCTACTGTGTCATACGGCGAGTCGTTGTTACCGTCCTCTCTTAGGTCCTCAAAGGGCGAGTCCTATTGGTCTAGAGGCTCATTTAGGATCTTTTTCAACGTGATCAGTACTGAGGTCACAGCCGAACTTGGTAGATGTTTACTTGCTGAGGTTACTCGCTTCTGTACAAGTTATTAAGTGAAAATATTACGATGCGCAACTTAAACTACGGGAACACCCATCTTCGTTATTATAGCATTATAATAGTTGGCCAATACAAAATGATCATTGTAGCTGTGAACAGTTTATTAGTTACCATCGCTTGACTGATATTGCCCAAACGGGCTAGGACTATGAACGCGTTGGTTAGGGGATCGCCAAAAACTTAGTCTCAGATGCTCGTCGTTTGCTAATATTTTAGATTACCCTTATCTAGTTTTTACAAAGTAGTAGCAAAAAAAGCCAAAAACAATAACTGTTTGCTCGAATGACGATAACAACAATAACAGCAATAAAATGATCACAGAAGAAATCTCCTTTCAGCGCTTATTCGCTGTCAAGAAAGCGTAATGATGGCAGCGGAATGAGTTGTCAGCCTCTCATGGAAACAAACCGTACCTTGGATATGAGCGTCTGAGGAGTGTGCTTCTCCCACAGTTACGTCAATTTTTTCTCGGCGTCGACTTTGACTTTAACGCCAGAAGCAGTCCTATGAAATTCTTGGCTTTATCTTAGGATACCATGCGGTTTACCGCTAACTGGTAATTCGGTGAGGAATCAGTAGTCCCCGTCTGACGAACGTTTTTCTGATGGGTCAACAAAAAGACAAGAGCAGGTAGGCACTAATAACGAAACGGAGGACTTAGTCTACAGCACTGATCAAAATAAAAGATCATGGGTTATTCCGGTTACATTATTTCCTGGTTTGTAGAAATTATTACCTTTTTATCCGACTAGCTTCACGTGCCTTCGGGGATCGCGCTGAGTGAGCTGTTCTCGATTTCACGGTAGGCTTTGCCTTTGATAAATTTCCATAAGTAGGCCTCAGATTGCAATAGATAAAAGGCTCCATCTATTTTTTCGTATACATATCTATTCAACGGCATATACACACTGCACATTTTGTACACATAAAAAAATCTATATATTTATATAAGGTTCAGCTAAAAAGTTAGTAGGTTTTCTATGTAGTACACGTGAAATTAATTAGCCACATTCTAAACAAGTACTCACCTAGAAACGATGTTCCTAGAGCCCCTTTACCTGTTTAGAATGAAACTTAATTTATAGATAATATTATGCTTCGTTCCGATATCCTCTTAGTACAAAAATTATGCAACGCCATTAATATAAGATTTTACTAGATGCAAGGTAACAAAACCACTAGAATTCAATTGTAAAAGCTATGATCCGCTCCTTTTTCAATCATTTACTAGTCAATTGCATTTGATCTATCCCGAGGAGCAGAGCTTCGTCAATTCGAACAAACACTTAGGTTTACCCTAGTAAACTAAACTTCACCCTGCGAGTCTGAAAATAAAGAGCCAACAATCGGTTTGATCGTCAGTTACATTTGTTATTGGTCAGCGTCGTCTTTTTCTTCTTATTGTCTTTTCTTTGTGATGATTTTAGTTCTTGCTACTGTCGACGTCCATGTCCTTCAGATGAAATATCTGTCTTTCATTCATCCTTCAGATGAAGCCTTTCATATTAAGCACCGATTTTCCCTATAGTTTTTCCCTTTTTTCGCCTGGAAGGCCTATAAGCTTGCTCGTCTTCTAAACGGGTTGCATGCTGTGGCTGAAACTGTATCTGGGTCATAGGTGACGATGAACTGCAATATGCATACAACATACGTAGCAGAAATATGAGATACTTACTGGACGTATTATATGCAGCTATGAGTTCTCCATTGTTATTAATTTCAGTAAGGTTACTAGATGATATCATGGCAATGACCACATGTCCATTGTAGTTGTGTATGTATGGGACTATTTTTACATGGCTACATTAAAGTCCAACTCCTACTACATGCACGGGTTCCAACACGCAAAACAGCGAGCACTCACAACGACCGCTACTGCTCTTTGTGTCATAGTCTGATCTTCCTCCATCCATGTGCTATGTCCTAGGCCAAACGACGCGACATTAGGTCACCAGTCTCGTTGCTAACCACCGAACCTCTTTCACAGCCTTAATTTTGAAGCCTATATTTAGGCTTTTATTTGCTTTGTTCTTTGAGCGTCTTCTGCACGCGGCTTTGCCGTATCGCGTTGTATCATGGATCGAGAAACGCTGTTGTTCGTCTGTATCGTTGTGTAACAGCGTGTCCTCAACAAGCCGTACTCTCTATAATTCCGTTTACATTAGTCTATCGGAAGGTTGCCATTTCTCATACTTGCCTGCTCTCGTGTATAAGAGGATCATAAGCTCGTCCAGGAAGCTGTCCGCGAGCTTTTGGGAAGGGCATCGTGAGATCGAGGGTTTGCCGACAGTTGCACGACAGAGAAGAATAGCGACGTTACGTATCGTGCACTGGTCGCAAGACAGCTATGTTATAGTCAAATATGTACACATCCCCAAAGAACCTTCCTTTCGATGCTAGTTTTGCAGATCCTAGACTCCGACAAGACATTATTGTGTGAAATATTGGTAATGGTAAAGATATCGGTAAATGACGAGGGTGGCCTGGAGACAGAGACACTGTTGAACCGTTATAAACCTTACTGGCGTTCCTGCTAACTGTATGGCTAGATAGCTAGTGATGCGACCCTCACTTTGTTTGTTTGTTCGCTCGTTCGTGTGACCCAAAGGTCATCAGAAAAATGGCTTTTGCCCCTTTCTTTGCTTGTACATGGGCGAGAACTACCGCCTTGCACGGCACTGTTATTGCTGGTCACCCGATCTCTGACGTGAAGGTCAGCCCCTAATAATGACAACAAACAAGCTGACAGGTTCTTTTTTAGCCTTGGTTATCGCTTGTCTTCACCTTTTCTGGCTTCGGTTCTACGAAAAGCGAAGTTAGCCATCGAATTCGTCTAGGGAACAGGAGACTGTGATAAGGATAGATCAAAAAAGTTCAAGGATTTTTTCGCCATGATAACGCTATTGTATGGAATGGAACATTTGGATAACGTTCCTATTTTGGGAAGTTCAGTAGGTGTCAGTAGGATTAGTTATTAACAAGGACAACGGTGTATATGACGTATGTTTTATGAAACATTCTCTATTGCAGCTGTCGCTTGTACTGTATGCGAGCATTGTCGTTATTGCCTGATCGAAACCTTCTAATGACACCTTAAAAGGAGTTCTGAAACTTACGTAGTTACGCTATATTATAGAAACATATTACGCTATATTGTGTATTATAATGGTTCCGAAAAGTGTAAAGCCCTGGTTTAGAGCGCATCCCTAACATTGTTTCTCTCACTACTACTGCTTGTGACTATCACTAAGCATTAGATGTGCTTGCGTATCAGACGGGGGTCCTTCAGTTAACCGCGTACGATAGCAGAGCCTGTGCCCAGTGAGACAAGAGGCCATCTCCTGACATGGGTCCAAAACCACAAATGGGGACGGCATATTTACGACATAAACAGCGATGCATCCCCGACCCGTATATACGAGTACGATAGGCACCCTGCCATATCCAGTGCATAATACAGTAAATAGAAACTGTCCTAATCGTACGTTTGAACGTTAGTTGATAAAGAAGACAGGTCGCTATCAAAAAAAAAAAATGACAGAACTATATGAACAAATAAACCATATCAGTGCCGTTTATCGATAGCAGAAACTTATTATTCGTGAGGTCGACGCCAGCAGCGGCAACTGTAATTGTATTCTATATATTCAGCAGCTGCGTGAGGCCATATGCTTTATTTCCCAAAAGCGACGGTTGGTTATGTGTTTTTCTGATGGCCAGTTTACCCAATTAAGTATTTTATCCGCACAGAATTTCAATACATTTTTCATCACTGGCTCGAAAGAGCGTTGAATATCATCGGTGCGTTTGTGTATCTATCTGTGCTCGTTCCTTTGAGCGTATCGTGGTTGAAGTGTCGCAAAGTGAAGTCGCAAACGGGCTGTGCTTCTATAAAGGATACTTGAAATCACGCCCACACATTGGTAATGGTAGGCGGCAAGCCTTTTAGAGTAGTTCAGACAATGATTTTTGTTCCATTGTCGTAGCAACCATATTTGCATAACGAAGACGAAATGACTGCAGAATACGTGGCACCACTTTGATAGCTAGCCGACCCATGCGCAAACATCATGAAAACCATAGACGGATTGTACTCTTCCAACTCAACCGTTTGCGTAGAAAAGTATATAGATTTTGAGGGACCAGTAGATTCAGAGGTCTGTGGCTAGAAACTATTAATAGAAAAGAGGATTGGGCCGAATCGATAAAAGCCATTCGTCTGTACACACGCGTAGTCAGTTACTTGTCGTTTAAAGCTGTTTTTAGATCGCTAGAAATAAATAAGTCAGACTAGCTGATCGCACTCTTTTTAACCAATTTATTTTATTATTATATTTGACACTTCTAATACCCTTATGGGGTCGTCTTTTACCCTTATCCACCGTTTGATCCAGTCTCCTATGCGTAAACATGCTACTATTCGCCTTTTCTTCCATATCTCGTTCTTGGTCACACTTACCCATACGGCTCGATGACTGTTTTCTCCTTAATAACAATGGCGGGTCAAAAGCTGACAATATCGCTGATCGGCTTTAGATAAATCCATTTGGTTCACGGTGGCACGTTCGGTATCGGTGACGGTAAATTCTACATAACGACACCAACAGGTTATGTTTTAACTCGCGTACATCATTTCGAAACTTGCGGCAACAAGCCAAAACGTAATACCTTTCCATCGATCAGGCCGATCACCCAGAACAAATCCTTCACATCTCGCGTTCACGTAAAGCTTCCGCTATAAAGTCCACGATTGAAGTGCTACTCTTCGCTTGCATTTCGAGATGAGCTTCACATACCACCTCTACTTGGTTAGCACATGTTTGATTTTTGATCACCAGGACTATCAACCCTTTCTACTAGCAAAACAGGCCCTGCAGTTACAAAGTAGACTCCAGCGAAACTGACTACATCCTTAACGGCTGCTCTATCCCAAAGAGGACCAACTAAACTGCGTTGATAGTGAATTGTCGGACAAACGGAGCTTCCGAAGAATTACTGTAGGAGAGAAGTTGCTCTCTGGATATATCTATCCATCGAAAACGATAGAAAAAACGGGAACAACGTACACCAACCATTGCTACTTTTGTAAGCCATATACATGGCGATGGAGATGTTCATATAATGACCATATGGGTAGGATAACTGCAAGGCCCGATAAAGAGCAGCTTTATGACAAGTCTCATTAATATCGACATGGTTGTAAGCTGCAGGCCGCTACATAGGGTTTCACAGGCGATAATTAAACAGTTAAAGCCCGCAGGAGCTCTATCAGAATGACACTGAAAAGAACAGTAAGAACGTTCAGGCCGAGCTTCAAATCAGCTAAATAGATAGAAGACATTTATACATCAATGTGGTCTGATGCGGAATTCGGAAATCGCTAGCGATTGGGTTTCACCTAAAACAGACCTTTACGGTTTTCGACGATTAGTCCTGTCAGCTGGGTCGATTTGATAAGTAGGACTATCACTGACTGTCTTTGTTTCTCTTCGTGTAGTAACCCTCTCAATAACCCCTTTCTTCTTACCGTTACCATCCAACTGTCTACATATCAACGAACGATTGGTGCAGTTTTGTCGACGCTGGGTTACTAGGCCTGTTTACTATTGCAGATGGTGGCGTCGGCGGCCCAGCCCAGAGCCGATTCTCAGTGTTACTCAGCACTTATGGGGCGGCTTTTCCTTTACTGTCTAATCGCGAACCAGGTTTCGTCAAAACAGGTCGTACACTATACAGAAAATATCTTGAAACAAGACAAACAATAGAAGAGGAAACAGCTTTAACCAAATTGCTAGCAATTGACTGTACCAAAGGATCCCGCTCAGCTCTCTTGATCGGCAGACCGAATGACTTCCGCACTAATTTCATCTGTCATAAGTAAAGCAAATAAACATATGGATCTGCCTCGACTGAAGCACGTATTGCTGTGTACGCCGTATCCGTTCGATAGGTAGAACTTCTGCGAGTGTCAGTCTCAAAAAGAACACCTGCTCAGTTTCTTAACTTTGCTTCTACACGTCCCGTAGCGTTCACAATGGGATGAGGCCTCGCCAAGGCATGGGTTTCCTTCAATTTGTCAACTTCGTGCTCTTCACAGGCTGACCAAACACCTGATCCGACAAACGACGCAAATTTAAACACCCGCCACTTCGACGTACGTATTCACCAATGTTTCCGACAAGTATCGTTATTGACCGGTCATCTTAAGCTGCAGCAAATCTGTCCAAAAACATCTGTATAGTCTAGTAAAGTTGTCTCTAGCGTTCCATAGCGTTCACCCCCATGACAAATTCGTTCAAGCATAATATTTGAATCGTTACGATATTACCAATCTCGTTGCCCGTCGTTGTCGAGACGAAGAAAACCAAGCCGATAACAACAACAACCGCAACAACGAAAACAACAACCTGCAGTTGTTTCTCGATAGTTGTCCGTTGTATTCTTAAGACTGTTGTGACCAGAAGCAGAAGTAGTGGCCGTTCGTGCCTGTCGTCGTGCCCTTACTAACGTTTATCGAGCTGAATCGACGAGTTCGAGAAGGGGAAACGAATCATCGCTTGATTAGTGTGTAGGGCACACGTTCGTCGCCTCACATAGACTTGTTCGTACGCTTGTACGTTTTGTTCACTTGATGTCTAATAACTTCCTCTGTTACTAGAGCTTTCTCCTTGCTTGCGGCTTCTGCAGACTAAGTATAATGGGTGCGGTGTACAAGATGAACGGCAATACGCTGACGTAACATATCTAAAGGCCAGCTATCGCAGACAATGCACATGCGCCGACAACTAGCCCCTGTGGGGGATTAAGCAGTGTCAGGCGGGATTTACAAAAGACGAGACGGATTACACAAGGGTAATAATTTTCCCTAAAGACTCTAAAGGAACGGCGTTCATCATGTGAGGCTCGTTGGACTTATTGATAGCTTATGCTGAAAGGCGACGCTGCTCAACTTTACTCGGTATTCATCAAATATAATTTTTTCAGAGCTACGGCACAAATCTACTACCTATTCGACTCATACTAGAACCGATCTATAAATATAGTATGGCATGCGTGTAGTAAGGATTTTATTTTTATTGAGCAGTATAAGGAATCTGCTAATCATGTAAGTGAGTGGTAGCCCTGTCTGCGTACAGTCAGGGAAGTGGACTTCAATATTCTCACGAACTCAGTCAAAACAAAGGCCTCAATCAGTAGCAACCCATCTCTCAGTGAGCTCAAGCAGATCTAGTTGTTGACTCGCGGGTCGAGCGATGAACACTGGCGGTTCAACGGTACTCGCAGTTACACGATCGTCTAGACTATAGATTGAGGGAGTCTGTGCGAAGGCGTTAAGCCTCGCCTTCGTACAGACAGCACGGACGATTTCAGACCTAACAAACAAATACCTAGGAGATAGGGCGAGGCAGAAAGACACATCTGTATTCGGAGTCGCCATCGTGCGAAGAACTTTTGTCTGAATAGCAACTGTACCGGTAGGCACAAGTAAGAACGCGCTACCCGCTCTATTCTAGCATAGACTAAACACCTTAATGACCTCTTTACCAAAACTGCACATAAACGTTTGGACCAGTTGTATTCATCTCAATAAAGGATCCTGGATCGCGCAGATGCACCATCGCGTTTCGATGCACATCTGATCCAGCACAAACACATATGTACATGCACTCGGACTCTGGGCTGGGTGAACATGCAACCATTTTCAGCATCAAAAGAGCCACGAAGACCAAGCTGTGAGCGGTCATGTCGCAGACCAAATCCACAAACGCATATCTTCGATAGTCATTTGAGAGAAACAACTTTCCTGTGCACATGCATCTTGACATGCACACGTCTGGATTGTACATTAACACTAGTCTACCGTATGAGCGGAATAGCAAGTCCAACCAGCTTAACTGGTTCGAGCTCTTGCTATTGACTCTGGCCGTCGCCTATGCCCAGAAACTGCTTGATGCTTGCTACACTCCATCTACAGTAGCTTCTACAATGTAGTAGCGGCACCAGACGATCGAGTAACAGCTGCCCCGACCCACTGATTGAGATGCAAGCGCTCGGTGTCTAGATTTATCTTTTACAGTAACCATGTGGTATACTTTCGAGTATGAAAAGCCGAGACGATTACACTCCTGCTACTTGGAGGCAACAAAAGCACACAACCGTATCTGTCATCGAAACCATGCGAATGGTTGCCACGAAACGAGATGCATTCGTGGAATTGGTCGCATGTTCTTATACCTATTTTTGGATGAGTCCGCAGCAGAGGCGTGTTCTCAATCTATTTCATTGGCTCCAGGGGAAAATCGCGCGTTACCCAGTGTCAAACACTTCGAGATTAACCGAGATTTGATCAATATAAAAACAAAAGCAAGAGCTTTCGTAAAGGTGAATTTCGCTTACGTTGTGAGGCGGTCGGCCTTGAACTGGCAAAGGAGCCAATGAAAAACAAATTCAGCCTGATCAAACGGGTATTAAAAAGAATTTTTTTCAACCTCTGAGGCGATGACTAAGCACTTGCCTTGCACCTTGACTGCGTTAGAAAAAGAATGTAACGAACATCAGTTTAATTTTCGACATGGCTTTTTTTTTTTTTTTTTTTTTTTTTTTGTATAAAATAACAACTATGAAAGCGAAATAAGTGACAACTACGCTTCTAAATGCCCCCTGACAGCACGCCCAGGGGTAAAGGAAGATTAGCTGTTTCAAGCTCTACCGCATCATTCGATCTGTTATTGAATAGGCATTTATATACGTATCGATTATTTTGTGTATAGTTTTTCAAAGTGTTTACTTATTTCATATGCTATCAGATATGATTGTGTCTGTATTATTTGTATAAACACGTACAGGTGACGAGGTGTTAGGATCCGCAGGTCGGCAACACTGGCCCAAATTGGTATTCAGAATAGGTAACTTCACGAAATTTGTAGATTTTTTTTTGTCTTATTGGGTTTGTGGTATCCTTACGTTTTGCAGATTAGGTGATAAAGTTCACATAGAGCGAACTGTCTATTACAATCTGGCGATAACTTCCGTTCGTTCGCTTCAACCTGCCACCGACCTAAGTCAAGTTTAATAAAGATGAGGATATATTTCGGCTAGCTTTGATTTCTGTGTTTGTGTCATATACATATTCAGTTTTTGGAAAGCAGCGTCTCTCGCAGATCTTCTATGGGCAATGGAGTATCGGTCAATAAAGCGAATTGTTGCGGACAGGCCTAGCACCAGTTTTAAGAATGCCGCCCTTATTCTGCCCAAAGTCAAGTTTGTCGAGGCATGTCTTGTCTGCAAATTGAAAAATACCTACTAGCTCCGAAACGCTTCCAATTTGACTCAACTTCTAAATCCTCTATTAGGTATCACATGCAGGTTTTGACACAGACATACAAACAAATACACATGTACATCTGTACATATTAAGTAGATTTCATCGTAGAAAGCATCATTCCCAGAAAATGAAAAGCTAATGCCATGTTGAACAGAGAGGGTATCGCTTACGGACATACACCGATTGCTCTGTCTGTACAAAAGTAACAACAGCAGCAGCAGCTGCTGCTGGTGCAGCAAAAACAACATCGGTAAATCGTCGTAAATAAAATCTACAGAGGTTCGCATCATCAAATAAATTCGTGCTATCTTCCTTCGACCTGATGGCTCTTCGCACTTCCTGTTTATTTTTATGTATATTTCGCAGCCGCTAGCCATGACTTTAGCCGGACCTTTGTCTTCTTTAGAAACGGCCCAATTTCTGTTATGATCGGCCTTTCGTCGACGTATTTGTACCTATTTTCCCTAAACATAGGGCATTTACGAGTACATTGACTCCACATGGCGCCAAAAAGTACGCCGCAAGGTGCCCTCATGCCTATAGTGCCTCCCGCTGTCGCTAGCTCCGACGGAACGGCGTTTACTATTTGACACGAGGATATGATTCTGACGAAAAGAAAGGCGGCGGTATTCGCGAGGCAGATACGGCGAAGCAAGTAAAGGTAACGATATATTGATCGTATGCACTTAGTTTTAAAGAGGTATCTTTAAGGAGATTTACTACGCCTATGGTAACAACTGCAAGCCGTGAGCTAGCATTAGGACAAGAGCGACGTTACAATGCCATTAATTTTCTCCATTTGCGTCTCTCGCATTTTTGTAGCTCTTGTGATTCTCGCTAAATGCACACAATCGGCACGTATTAGGGTAAATCAGAATAAATGTGGACGAAGGGTGTTTGATCGGCATTAAAGGCCCGTTTTTCTGCGGTCGATTCTGTTGACTTAGCGAACTTCGAACTTCGACCACTTCGTGAACCCTTCTTTTCTTCAACGTTAAACAGTCTTATAGCCTCAGTTCTACCGGGTCAGAAGCACGACTTCGGCCTCGCCTCGTCTAGTTAAAGTTGTCCGAAGATTACTAAAGCGTCGCTATTAATCTCTGAAATTAAAGGAGGATATTCGCTAAGAATCTTACCACAGTATCCAATAGCAGCAGTACCACGAAGTTGCATGGAACTCTCTTCTTACCCGGCTTCATTTCACAAATTAGCGTTTCTTGACAAATTTGCCTTTTACCCCTATTTTACTTTTTCTTGCTGTCAATCCATATCCTTTCATCAGTCGTGTTCTTGCCTCCAGAAGAATGATTATCATAATAATAACTACAACCTTACAATGGCAAATATATGTACAAAGCAGAAAATTACAGGCTACTGAAACGCCGCTCCGATAGGGTCTTCTACAGGAGTTCGTTTGTTGACGTTGCCACCGATTTTCACGATGTCTATGGACGTCTCCCATAGAAAGGATGTTGTCGGGCTGCGTATAGCTTCGTGTTTAGAGTCCACTCACGTCTACAGTCAGCAACGTTTGCGTGTGAGCCGGTACAAAACAATTCGTACACACGGTTTTTCAATAGCTTAAACCAACCCCGCTAACGCGAAATTTACGGCAAAAACTACGACACTATCATAGCGATGGTGGTGCGGACAACAACGATGAAGTGCAGGCAATGACTTCACATACTAGACGAGATTGAACGATCTACTGAGGGACGATTAGTCATGGAACGCCGACTGAAGAACTGTAAAGACCTACATTATGCGATGCCTGCTTCGATAACTTTCAATGCCCTAACCTTGACGTGCAATGTCTATTTCTGTCCCCTTTTCGCTTGCCTTCCGTTTCTTTCACACCAGCGTGTTGCCCCTGATGTTGACCCGTTGATAAAGAGGAATGGACATTTATTTATTTAATAAATCAAAAGTTGCAGATTAGATAGATCCAGACAATATTCTAGCCACAAAAGCCACCTGCCACGTAAGACACCTCTCGTTCGATTTCCGTGAAAACGTATTTGCGTGTAGAGAGTATAGCAGACGCTGGCACAGGGTAAGGCAGGGAATGTTCTCAATAACAGATAATGGCACTATGACGCACAGCGGTACATTTCCACCATAAGGTCGTATGCACCGCCGCCGTTTATCTAAAACCTGCCGAAAGTCTCTGTCCCTGTTGAAGTCGTCTGACAGTATCGAAGTTGTCGTCTTGTTCGAAATGAAGTTGTCGGCCTTTGGGCGTAAAGACGAAGTGCCGTGAAGCTGTATTGCGCGGTTTCGTTTTGTCTCTCTGTTCGTGTCTTTGTACGACAGCTGCTGTTCTTGCGATCGGCTACCAACCTCAAGTGGGCCGACGTTTTACTTCAATACTTCACTACTAAGTAAGTAAGTGAGTGAGTGAGTGAGTGAGTGAGTGAGTGAGTGAGTGAGTGACGATTGTAAAGAAGCATTTGACGTTGCATCGGCTTACGATTGTGTACAGATATACTTTAGTGTCAACGGTGCCGGCGAAGCATGTACAGACATGACGTCAAATGTCAGACTCGATGTCCTCTTCCTTCGTCCCGTCAGCGGGTGGCTAACCCGAAAAACGTAAGAAACCAGTGAGACTTATAGCTGACGCCGGCAAGCGAATGCACGCCGTACATCAAAACGCCACCAGGTATCCTAAGCTAAGAAAAATTGTACTGATCGTTCTCGAGTATCGAAACAATATTCCACTGGCGGGATTTTCATGTTGCTACTGCGCGTACTTACCCACGAATCAATCACAGACAATTAATCGGTTGGTAAGGCGTCTTTTTCTTACCTTTTCCTCGTATTGCTATCCACTGTCATTCTAGTCAACAGTAGCAAAAAGCCTAAAGAGCTGCACCAAAAGGTTTCATGTGGAGATCGCTCCCACCCAATGTTTAACACGGCCTAAACGTACTCTACATATATGCAGGATGTATTGCATTCTATTCCTGTTTCGTGTGACGTCCTCGCACATGTAACCCAGATGCTGTATAGTGTATTTTCAGGGATCTCATTGTGTTCCAGCGGAACCGCTGCCGTCAAAAGAATGATCATCGATCCCGTACTACTCCGTAGATATATACACTGCCCTTCACTATTACACTCTGATGGTACAACTCAAATGGATATTAAGTCAGTAAGTGCTAATCGGTGTCCTAAATACATTCGATATGCGACTGAACGCCATAGCGTTTCTTTGCAGCAGAGAACGTTGGCAGATAGAGAAACGTACACAACTCTGTGCTTCTCTTACGGGTAATAATGACAGAAACAGCTTCACGGTACAAATCAGAAGATTGCGGCAATCGTTTCTCGCATTTACTGCATCCTGTAACCTACTGCATTGGCCATCGATAGATGAGTTACTCAGGGTCGTAACGAGCGCCGCTTCGGCTGGCGTTACGTCGACCAGCAGATCGGCCTTCCCACTCAATCACCTTTCGGCTGCAAGATGTCGTCCCGAATGTTTATTCATAGCTGAAATTAATCTCTGCGACGCTGTTGCGTTAAGTTGAACATCGTATAGATGTCTGCTAGATAGCAAGGGTAGAAATCCACTTGCGTAGTTATGAACGTTTGATTAGTTTCATTTCCGAAACGAAGCAGATGAGGACGGAGCTGTCACTCTGGTGAGGTGACACTGCTAAGATGGATATCTGCATTTGGAATATTTCCAGCAGGTCCAATGGTTATAATATTATGCAATTGTAGTTGCCGAACTATCTGCGTTCGATACATCTAATGAATTCACACATGATACAACACAAGATCTACCCACAAAGAAAGAAATGTTACAAACGTTGAACAAGCGAGTCTCAAGGTAGCACGTAAACCAGATAAAACCTGTGGCGTAGGTGGCGCAGTGACGAAATGACAGCAGTGAATATTGCGTCCGCCGTTTAAAGACGCAAACTTTGTCAAAACCGCAAAGAAAAAACCGCTGTTTCAGTTTTCCAGACTACAAAAAACTGCTAGCTGAGGCCCAACACAAAGGACAATCAACAGAAGAGGAAGGTCAACGTGATAATTTTGCCCGCATGTTTATAAGATTACACTTGTTCCCTTCTTCCATTTATATTTACTAGTTACAACAAAAAAAAAACATGGAAATGTGTCAAATATCGGTACATTAGAAACAACGTAATTTTGCGCCTACATCTGCACAAACGTAAACGTCAATAGGATTTTCGTAAATAACGGACCAAGATTTCTGACATTCAAGCAAAAAAGACGCGACAAAAAGACGTCACCAAAGACTCCCTGTAGCTTCAAAGGATGATCGTGTCAATTGAAAGAGCACCGCTCCAGTCTACTTTAAAGACTTGACGCCGACTCGACGACAGTGAATAGTGTGACCGAGTTGTAAAAAAGATCCATGCTACGTGCGAATAGTTAACGTAGACGCCAGCATCAATAACGTGAGCGTATATATATATATATATATATATATATATATATATATATATAGATACACATCAGCCAGGCTAGCAACGAGAGAAAAACGCTCAACGTCATTTACGGCGGACCCGGTAGTAGAAAACAGAACCCATATGGCTTTATCCGGCACCGCCATCTTCAACGATCAAGTAAAGACTCGGCCGACTACCACCGACGTCACCGATCGAGTAGTCGTGCGCTTCTCTTTAGATTACCAGACGCCGACTTAGTACGGCTTTATCCTCTTGGGGAGACACTGGAGCACCAGCTAACATGTAGGAAATTCGCGTGCCGCTTGTCTACCGGTTTTTTTAACAATATACACACGATATATGTGTGTCTACGTTCGCACGGGCGCCATACAAATGGCCTCGCATGGTCCCACCTAGTTTTTGCTTCTGCCTCTACCTGGATACTTTTTCTACAAACTTTTAACCCGGTATCGAAAACCCAACCATATACGCTCTCTTTCCGCTAATCTACCTTCATGGGGATTTTCTTCTACTAACGGCTTCTACGGGCAATACGTTCAGGAAATTGCATGGCCTCCGTCAATGACGACGACGACGACAACAAGAGCGTCAGTATGACGACAATGAAAACGCCCTACTCCCGCTGATGTCCACTGACGGAAACACAACTTCACTCCGCAGCCCAGTGTAATTTGAATAGAAGAGTTTCGCTAGAGAACCAGTGGTGCTATCGAATGAAAACTGTTAATATGATATCTACTCTGTGAAGTTGTACAAACATTCATGTCAGACATATGGTTACAATTATAGACATCGGCTATGCCGGACAAGACAAAAGGCCGGCGCAGAGCGTAGCGGATGAACCGCTAACTAGTTGAGCCCATCAGAGTCAAAATCGTTTGCCGCGCATGGCATCACCGTCGACTTTTTGGTTCACTTCTTGTGACGAGTTGTCAACACGACATCTAAGGCGCGAATCGCTTCTTTGGCTTGTTCTATTATTACAGACACCGTTGCGTTCATATTACAGCGTGTGTGAAGTTGTCCCTGGCATGTTGACCGCTCCGTCCCTTTGCTCGACGGAGCTATGATGAATCCGCCTAATCACTGCTCGGATCGACGGCGGACATTGGCCTGCTGGCTACGTACTAAGTAGACTTCTTGAATTATCATAGACTTCTTGGTGATTGTTGATATTTTTTTTTATTTAAAAAGAAAATACAGCTCACGGACATCATTTCATACCAACCCTGAAGTACGCTACGCTCAGTGCATATACGGTCTGCTTTCTATGTGTCGTCGAGCGCTTTTCTCGCTGTTTTCGCCTATAAACGAGGGTTGGTGAAGATAATATGTTGATACGTCGTTTCGACAGGTCGCGAGAAACTTAAAGCAACGCGTCCAAGTTGAGATCGTCGGCAGCCGTGTTCTGGCGCTGATGCGTCCTCGTCAAATCCCGGGGCGTAGTTAGTGCTGGCGGTAATCGATAGTGAAGATACCGCCTCTTCTTGGTGTCGGCACCATCAATGTCGGATTTTTAGCTTCGGTTCTCCGGATACAAAGTCTGGCATTGTCATCAAGTAACCAGACGGCGTGCTTCCGACTGCCGTGCTTATGTTCCATAAGTCTCTTGAAGAAGTTGAGATAGCGGGCTGCAGTTACTACTCCATTTTTGTCGTGAATATTTAATAGTAGCAAGTGCCCTTGTTGTGCTTTGCAAGTATCACCAACACTTTACGTCCGAACCTACTCGACGTTGCGACCGAACTCGATTTCTCTCCAACGCGACTCAATTCTCTCACCTAATCCTGTTCTAGCTGGCGGTAAAAACTGAAGCAGGCCTTCTCTATGGGGATCGTACGTTCTAGACTGTTTTTTTCGTTGATTAAAGTCCCACAAATTGCACGTGGAATACACCACGTACATTTCCAACTGGCCTAGAGTCAATTTACGGAGGATCCATTTTTGCTCAGTTTCCGCATTGTAAGTACGTCGATTATGATTCTTTGTGTGTTGAATGTATTATTATTATATTGCATGTGAAATGCCTGTATTGACCAAAAGATTCCTTAGACTTCAAATTCTGTTTCCGAGAAAAGCATCTTTGATTGCGGCAGTGCGTTCTTGTTCTTTAGGTCCTATCTTCTAATTACTTCTTAACTAGTTTTCAACGCTTAAAAACATTTTCAAAATTCATGTACAGTCCTCGTTTAGGGCCTTCTTGTTCAATTTTTTCACCAATTTTCGAAAAATTGTCGCAGCGCTCTGGCCTTCGAGGAATAAGAGCCTGACCACTAAAAGCTGATTTTGTAAACTAAAATACGTTTTTCCCGCTAAATTCAGTTTTCTTAGAAATATCTCAACTAAATTTTGTTCTTGAGTTTCTCGAAAGCTCCAGTGTTTACTCGCCAAATTTCGTCTGCCAGTGGCGCGTAGTTTCAAAGCTATTCGTTTTCAACGTTTACCGAATTCCGATGTAACAGTCTAACGTTGTTTCTTTGGTTTTTTAAAGTTTGTGTTTATGTGTCATTACGCGTTTAATTTGGCTGAACCTAAGACACATAAATAGGGTTTGTATAGACATACTATCTGTCACATTATTCCATCGTTAAAGTTTCGTAATAGCCATTTGGTGGTTGTAGACTACATGTGAGCTTTACGCACGCCTTTGATAAATGTTAGTATATTGTATAATAGAATACACAGTCTTAATACAACAAAAGCTCGAATAATAGAAGTTTGTTTTGTTCACGGGCCATCTGTATAACTGAATAGAATAAAAAATATACATCATCGGACTGTGTGTAGGCGAATATTGTATTATAGGTAAAATTAGCTAAAATGTTTTCAAGCCTATGAAGCTCAATCAAGCCTAAACAACATTCTTTCACGCTGTTTACCAGGCCATTCCTTTCTATTCACTTTGTCTTTATTCTCCTTTCTAACGGCTATTGGCCAGTTAGGCGTATTTGGCCTGCTTCAGGCTGAAACCGTTCGTTTTTTCGAGGTTGTAAACAACCACAAATCAACAAATGTGTCAGCAGGTCAATTCTGAAAATCCCTTTTTGCTTACTTTCGCACAGCGACACGCGGTAAAATTCAACCACCACTTCGGTTCTTTGGCGTTGCGGCTGCTGCTGTTTAAATTGAACGACATTTTGTTGCCCGACTTCCGATCATTCCACGCTTTTTTGACATTGTCGTTTTATTCTCAACTACATAGAGGATCGGATCCGCAGACGGGCGTACCAGCTATGACCCATCGGGGCAGTTTGTATGTTATCAGAGTGAAGTCGGACGAGCGAGCAACTTCTATCCCATTTCGTCGAATGCTTTCCCCGTCAAAGCGAGATAGATCACAGAGCTTCAGAGAGAGAGAGAGAGACCAAAAAAAAACTAAATCCACAAGTTCTACTGCTCTTCTTCTCTAACTATATACGCCACACCTATCTATTGGTTTCTACTTCGTTTTTGCCCCATGCGCGCCCCTCCTCGCCGAAATAGTCCGGCCGGCGTTACACCTTAAACGTTTGATATATTCTTTTTATTTCGATTTTCTCGTGGGCGTCGATAATTTGCAGCCTTGGAATCGAACGATAAAGGGTTTTCGTCATGTCCATCAGATTCGGCTCAATTTTGTCGCACGCGCCATAAAACTACGTATCACGCGGACTACCCGGATTATAAACTTGATTCGAACAGAATCACGGGCTTTACCTCTCTGACTGTTGCCGTTGCAAAGTCGTTAAATATACCATAAAACGATTCGACTGAGCAGAGCGCTGGTGAATTCTTTATGCGACTATTCATGTATGTCCATCAAGAAGCTCAGTTAGCGTCTACGTTTATAGTTAACGTACGCGTCCCGCTAACAACGACGCCAAGTCCCTAGAGAGCTGCCCTAGGCTAGAGGTGCCCTAGCGTTTTTGCTATAATTGATCACCAGTTCAATCTGAGTCTTTACAATGGTTTGCCAACATCGACAATCATGTCTTGTTTTAGTCTTACCGATTTCGAAGTGTAATTTTATTGTTATTTATCTACTAGTAGGTTATTTACTAGTAGGGGTTGTATGTCAGACTATACTGGTTGTTGCCTATTATTGAATAGTGCTGACAGATCTGAAGCCCTAAGTTTGTTCGAGTATGCGACTTTAACTGAGTTGGGCTTCGTAAACGCCGTCAGGGCACTTCTGCCGTAATAAAACAAACATTAGTTCGTTTAGTCTAGGCCGTATCATATTCAATAATCACAATCAAGCTGACCTGCTATCGTATGCTACAAACTATCACCGTACGTTAAGATTAGCTTATCCATTAGTATTCGGTAAAATACAACACACGTACCATCCTACTACACGAGCTGTGAATTCACGCGTATCATGCAATAGCATGATCCATTGAGTAAGTCCTAACTATTTTAAACCATGCTACTATCCCGACTGGTTATTTCTACCCAACACCCAGTCTTCAAGCAACTAGAAATGCCTGCCACATGTCCTTATTTGTTTCGCTCTTCAAATTCTCTCTTCAAGTTGGGACTCAACGGAACCTGTTTCGTCGAAGCAACGGCCAGGACCTGGATTCGTCGACCGAGACCTTCGTTCTGCTTTACTGGCGAATCATTCTCGATCATGGTTTTTCTTTTGTTGCCCAGAGATTTTCCTTTCATTCGTTAAATTTTTTGGCTTGGCAGGTCGAACAAAATGAAGCATTTAGCCAACGAGGACTAGAAGGCAAGAGCTGCAACAAGTACTTTATGCTATAAAATACACACAAGAAGACTGACTGTTATGACTTTTCTGCCCGTCTTTTGATGAACCGTTTGACAGCGTGTGCATTGTATACCAACTCTTAATGATAGCAGAACAAACAAAATATGCCCGTCAACTATTGATGGAACCAGCATTCGCCTGACAATGCATGGGTAGGCAGTGGTTCAGGTGCAAGCAAAGAGACTGGTCTCAGCCGCCCCTTCTGTGATCTCGACTCATTAACCCACATTGATTGACTTAAAATCCGAGGCGATCCTGGCACGTCCTTGCGACATCCTAATGTTACCATACCGATCTGCTGGCGTGAGCTATGAATAGGTATATCCGGATCAATAGAATTACCAGAGTTGTGCAAAGGTTCCAGCAGTTTACAAGTACCTTGGTCCTCTACGTATACATGAAGGTAAATAATCAGGTGCTATAGTGATCGTAATTTGTACTAATAATCGGTACATGAACGTTATCAGCAGGATATCAGGTCGTCGCAGGTACCTTTCAACTCATACAGCCACTATCCGTATCTCGAAACACCAGTAGCCATCGGCATCGACATTTTACTTCACGAAGACAGCCAACAAAAATAGTACGAGTCTCCGTCTATGTACAGTTTGTTCGATCTCTGTTGATGTGACGGCCATCCCTTCTGAAGCTCCTTTTCTTCTGAAAACTCCTTTTCTGAAGGCAGTTATTTCTGCAGAAAATATTCTGAATATGAGTACATCGCCATCGCGCCGTATCGACAAGCCTTCACGGGCACAGGCTCAGTGGCTCGTCAATATTGCCTACAAGCAACGACACGAAATGACTTCATTAGCGATAGGCGGAACCTTCGCTTTTGGTCACCAGCAGCATGAGGATGCGATATAGCTCTCAATTTATATATATGTACAAACGATAGAGGAATACATATGCATGTACAGGAATCTGGTGCTTACTAAACACAGATCAGCTCAGAGCTGAAAACTAAGCAAGCTGAACACTCGCCACAAAATAAAAGACACAACCGAAGAAATAACATGAATCGGTGAAAAGGTAGCTTCTGCAAGTGAGCTAGTGCGAATGCAAGCGATTTAAGCTAGTTAATGATTTCGCCTAACCTTAGGTTGCGGCTTGGCCGCAAACTTCACCGAAGCTCTCCTTCCACCCTCAACCACAGTTTTGGCCACCCTCGACGATGAACGAAAATCACAGCTCACCTAGGGACTTTCGTTTCTGCGGATGCTGTTGCTGCTGAAAACGTCGATCCACTGAGCATCGCTTAGAGACAAAGAAAGTAGCGATTTTGATCTGAGGCCAAAATAAGATAGACAGCTATGTAGGTTAATATGATCATCTGAGCAACAGCGGCAGTCAAAAGTGTCCGTAGCGATGGAGGATGAGGATGTTCTTTAGCTTCTGTCAAATCGTTTGGATTAGTGCCACGTAATGCCTTGTTACTGTATTGACAGAAAGAAAGGAAGCTGGTTAAATTAGCTAGCCTTTATATCTCGGGACGACAATATTTGGATGCACGTACGGTGGTTGAAACCATGTATCCAAAGAAACACGGATGTTCATTAATTCAATTTACCTAGCAGTCTAGGCGTAAAATGCACATCTTTGAAGCGATAAGTTGAACGTTAGGGTGGTTTTCTGCTGCTGTTGACCCAGAAGAGTAAACCCGCATTCAACTTTCAAGTGGGTTTAGAAAATTGTTTCTTTTTCCTTTTACACCGAACACGAAACACTGATGTATCTTTACAATATTTAGAACCCTGATAAAATATACCAACGGCCAACCTATGTGTATGTACATAATATATGTTAATGCAGAAAAGGGCCTTGATCATAGGTAATGGTATTTGTTAATTGATTTAGACAACCGTACACAGATTAGGCACAAAAAAGGACATTATATATTAAAGGACATTTTCATATTCTCACTTGGATCTTTGCATTTCAAAGACAGTAGGTCGTACCCAGAGCCTTTGTCGTACTGAGAGTTGCTCGCCTATCAGTAAACGTGGTAGCGTAAAGCTTGTTTTTTCTTTGAAAATCTTAGAGTTTCACACAAAATAATGGGTAACGACGATCTCCAATACGTGGTTTCGGTCATCGCAGATAGTATGACTCCATTTAGAGCAAGTCAAAATTAATTACTAATATTACAATAGGTCTCATGTAAAAGAAGCAACAACACTTCTAGGCACCCAGGATGTACGGGGGTGTTGTTCGGCTGCCGGCGTCTGTATATCACGTCCATTGTAAAAACCCCACCCACATAAACAAGTCACCTTATCGTCTGTCCCAATATTACGCCTGACTGAATCGACGGAACGATTTCATTAAAGTACACCACCAGTAACGTCCTTGGCAACTAGATAACCAATAACAGCTTACAAAGGAAGTCTGTTTGTTAGCATTCGCTTGAACTAAGGGGCGTTTGCCTGAAAGCCAGCCCATATATATATATATATATATATATTAATACCGACATAATCAAACTACAAGCAGATATCGCTATTGTGGGACGACGGTTTACATCTTTCATTCGCATGATTTTTTAGCTAATCAATTCGACAATGCGCTGTCAAATCGCCTGAAGAATCAGGTCAATATACACACTCCTAAATAGTCGAAATAGTACTGCTTCAGAGAGTCCCTATTTTTTTTTTTATGTTGCGTTGAAATAAACTACATGCCGCTCATCACCAAATGCTGCTCTATATATATATATATCTACTGAGCAGCGTCAGCTAGGCGCCAGCCGTATCGAAGCAATCAACGATTCGAAATTATTCGTCGTTGTTTTTCAAGGTCCCCGTTTAGGCCTGACAGCTGAGTGCACATTTATCTGCTTTGATACGTGATCGGCTAGCGATCATGATCTGTTTACATACGTATAATGCATCTAAATAAGCATATAAGATTCTCTTGAAGGAAATCAATAGTTTGTGCCCCTCACTTATCGAAGTTTCATTTCCCTTCCAAGTGACTCCCGTCTTTGGTTCATTAATGGTCTGGAAAACCGTTGTGGCTCAGGAGCAAAAACAAACATCGACGGCTAAATGTAGGCAAGATTCGTCCTGATTAAATAATACCATTCCGTAAGATGTGCGTAGTTGTCGGCGTAGTTGTAAGCGTATAAAGTGCTGGATAATAAATCTGTTAGTTAGCTAGCTAGAACGATTCTGTATGGAGTGCATCTATAATTAGTATATGATAATAATAATAATAATTCAGTTACGTAGTTAGTTCGTTTTCTATAGCGTGAATTCCTTTCAAGGAGAGCGTTAGGACCGCGCTATGAAGAACCACATCGAAGTCTTTTGTCAACATTGCCGAAGTATCCAACGGGACGCACAACAACTTCCACTATTTGAGCAGCAGTTCCGCGTATTACCGGTCCATGAATTCTACCAATGATAGAAAAAAAGAAAACAAGCAGAAAGTGTTGAAAAATAGTCTGCGACGCCATAGGGTAACTACGTTCTCTTCTCAAATTGAAATAAATTTTAAAGCTCACGGTCTTTTGATAGAACTCCAACAACAGCCTATGCTCTCTCCATCACATCCTTCAAAAGGTTATCGTGATTTTGTCTTCGCAAATCTCACCAAAGAATATAAAAGGAAGGAAAAACCGTCAGTAGCTGATATGGATGCGGCGACGCGTGAAGTCAGCTGCACATTTTCACAGCCACTGCTAGAAGCCGCCGTTCTGAAAGCCAGTGATCGCGGCTTTGATCTAATATTTCAAATGAATCAGACGTCCTCCGATTACCATCAGCCTGTCTTAGACAGCTATCGACACATCTGCTAACACGCTTAGGGTACTTATCCTAATACAACTGCATTGTGTGCTCTCGCCAATTTTCAGCTTGCTTTTTTCACGTTCTCAGCGACTGATTTTGATGATTTCAGGAGTAAACGGTGCTTTCACCGCTCTGTCGATGACCATCAAGGTCAGAAGGGCAACTAGTTAAAGTATTGTGTCAGCACTGATCCTAATAGGGTCAAGGCTTTCAAATCCGAGATCTAAGACTACATAGGGCACCCGAACTAAAGCAAGAACTACGGACAAGCCTGAGCGAGCTTTGCCTTGAGAGACGCTTTGGTCCGAGAACGATCTGCTAGAAGAATTCTCATTTACCACCGCCGTAATCGTATAAGTCGTATATACGGGAGTAGTTCGAAATGGGTTTGAACGAGGTGAGTGTTTCAGCCTTTAGAAGTGTAGAGCAAAGCGGCCTACATAAAGGATGGTACGGATCAATTTTTCTTTACCC
Source organism: Varroa destructor (assembly GCF_002443255.2). Taxonomy (NCBI): domain Eukaryota; kingdom Metazoa; phylum Arthropoda; class Arachnida; order Mesostigmata; family Varroidae; genus Varroa; species Varroa destructor. The sequence continues at coordinate 27,143,446 of NW_019211457.1, forward strand.
CTCCAGAGATGAACAGCGCCCATAGACAGTATGCAGCCATATCAAACAGCCCTTCTTGCTGACCTTTTAAAATATTAGCATTTGAAACAAAGCGTTTTTATAATACATAATATTTGAACCTATTTCGATAAAGATATCGGCTCACCTGAGACGCCTTTTGAATGTTTCTTTTTTTCTTGACGAATCATTAGCGTGTAACAGGAAGTTAGGTAACGAAGACGGCTTGTAGATTAACAATAACTCGAAATGATAGTGTGAATTTATGAATGAAAACCGGACGATGACGCGACGTATTTTTTGAAAGGGTACATGCGAGCCTGCATAAATTAACACGTTATTGCCAGCTTCGATTTGCCTACTAGATCTTCTCCTATGCCTACTAAAAGGATCGAAGTAGTATTTCGACGAAATAAGTCTACTGATATGCTCACTCTTCTAGAGGGTTGTGGTTCTCTATCAGGCGAAGTTATCATGTTTTCAATCACGGTAATCAGTGATAAAAGGGGAGTAACTCGTTCTGTTTTAGTTTATATTAGCGCCCAAAAATGTTAGGACTGTTCCTAAATTCTGCCGCCCCGTTTCGTCCAGTAGTCGCAAACACTTAACTGCACAGCGATTTAAGACGACCGCCAGAGAAGTTTTGACATACTACAGCTCTACATGAGAAAGTCCGATCGCCGGATCAATCCCTTAAGCTCAAAGTTTTCCCGGAACGCGCATGTATATTTCGAATAAAGATGGTCTCGCCGCATCGCTCTATTGCATCTAGGCACTGTCACGAGACCCGCATCAGTGAATAGTCCCTCAAGCCTTTTTTCCCTATGAAATTCAGCACAACATCCTCACATGGAGTTGCTCGACAAAATCCGCTTTCGAGAAGAGTGAACGTAGGTCAATTTTAGCACTTTTTGTTTATCAAACGGTTGAGATGACAATCTCAAAGGTAGGCCGGTGATGATGCCATGGCTAGATGCGAAAAAAAAGACGCTTCACTTACGATATATGTGTGTGTTGAAACGAAATCAGATAACTCCCTGATGTTCACACCCCAAAATCGAAGGCTCAAATAGGCTCCAGTCTGAAAATGAAACTGGCGGATAGTGGGGGCCCTAGTAAGAAACCGACTCGGCTTACGAGCTACTAGATCATTTCGCTATGCATGAGGAGATGTACATGCATTTATCTCGGCCATCTCATTCATGTGCCCTTTCCGAGGGCCTGCTGCGCCTGAGTGCATTTTCAAGGTCGGCTTTAGCGTGATGTCGTTAGTTGGTGACTGGTTTTAATTTAAAGCAGACATGTAGCTACAATCATCCTTCATTGTTTATACAACATTTTTCATTTGTCAAAGCAGGCTGGCCCGTAACGCCGGATTAAACTAAAAGCACCTATAAACTAAATAGCCTTTAAACTCATTTGAATAGTTTTTGGCAAAGTATTGATTGATGGTCGGACGATGAATCTCACTGCTTTAAAACGTATCGCACGCAAGTTTGTTATTGTCTAGCTTAATAGATTTTCACCGTAGATTCATCTGTAATATTAGCGATGGGCTAAATTTATATTTAATAACTTAATAACTACCATAAACCAGGGAAGATATGATTACGAATACAAAGTCAGATGGACCAATGGGCGGTCAAAAAAAATCAATTTAGTTTAATCGATATCGCTCTGTCGGCACAATCTGTCGTCGAAATGCTTGTCTCGTCGGCGTCGGAGAAGCCTCTTGAAGACGAGTGAAGAGCGCGCTATTTAAATCTAAGCAGGGGCAAAGCATCACCAACAAGATCAATGCCGCCGCCACCAACACCAATTACATTACCAAGCAGGTTTTTCGCCCCGTGCGACTCACGTTGCCCTCCGAAGTATGCGCTGTTACGGCCACTATCGAAAAGTAATTAGTAACTAGATCAAGTAGAATACGGAGCTCACACCTAGCCTATGTCTAATGATAAATGCTAGAAGCGGGTCTCTAGCAGTGATCAATTCGCCCTTGCTGATAAAGACGGCCGGAGGCACAGTGAGAGTCTTCGGGAAGACCCTCTACGGCACTTGAACTTTTCCGATATTTCAACAGCATAACCACACACACACACACACACACACACATACATACACACAGAAAAGCACGTGGACCTTTTCGATAAACCACGATAATTTGCGAGACGGAAAATTTATTACGGTCGCCGGGGTAGCGTTGGCTTTTGTCAGAGCCGATAGCGCCGACGGCTTGAGATTTGCGATCATCTGGCAGTACAACAGATCTTCACTGAAGGGAGTGTCAGCTCTCGTCGAGGCAGCAAAGTCGGCGCTAGTCTGTACGCTGAGCGACTTTGGGTGCCTCTTTTTATAGAGTACCATAGTGATCCCAGACATGCTCACCCTGGACTTTCGGACACTTGGGCGTATGTCTATAGCGTTACGCATATAGTTGTCGCCGCTTAAGTGTGTAATGTTGCGCGTATCGGTGTGTACATGAGAACATCGTCCATCGGCTTGACTATTGATCTCGAGTTTGCGCAGACTATTTTGGTGAAGCGCAAGGACTCGCGGTGATAATACAGTAGCGACGAACGTTATGATGAAGTGCTTTTCGATATTGATGTCCTCAGGGCGGAAACCGAATCAGCACGGGTCACGCAAGATGCGTGTTCGATGTGTTTAGCACTTTTCTAATTTGAATATAATAACTTAATAACTAAGGTTTACCTCTTCTATTTTATATTTATCTTATGGAGGTATAGACTCGTAGTTGCTTGCCCTGCTGCTTGAGGGATCGACGGAGGACCAACGAATTAAGCCTGTGATCTTCACTGCAAAGGGCTCCCTTTAGAAATATCATAGGCAAATCTTTTCCGCGGAATGATCCGTATATTTATCCTGTATTTACATAATTAAACGCAGCTAGCCAGAGTGCTGAAATTACTTATGGTGCAAAGTTTGATACTGAACGAGTCGACCACCTACTAAACGTGAAGCAAAAATGATAAACAAACTTATAATAACAACCTTAGCAGTGAAAAAAGTAGAATTTTTATTTTGTCTAGGCATTGTCTGCTCTTCATTTAACTTTATTATATCAAACGGTGGACTTGGCCTCATTTTTTATTTCAGTACTCTTCTAACCCTTTCGCAGTTACTATGGAGAAAGTCCGGACTAACAGAATGATATTCATTCGGCGTCATCTTCTAAAGGGTGTCATTACACAGGATACATGACAAGATCGCTCATTAACATATATGTAAATTTCCGGTATATCACTGTTACATTTGATGCTATTTTGATCCTCTCAAGGGCTGTGGCTACGACAGACAATTGGCACCCCTAACTCCACCAAACGTAAACGGCGTGACCCATTTATCATAACTTATTGAACGTTTCACCTGCGTCAGATCGAATCATACAGATTTCGCTGTAGCTAAAATATTTGCGTATCCAGCGGTTTATCCAGCGGTCGTAGCGTGGCGCCAGCGTTCTTTTATACGGTGTTTTTTTTTCTCTGTTCCGATGCCGATCTTTAGCTTTTAACGGAAGCCGTCGTCAGTTGTAGGAGGAGAACTTTCGCTCAATAGAACCGTGTAACGCATATAAACAGTCTCCACAGTATAAATTGTATATCATTCTCGAGTCGACTGCGACTCACTACAGCTTATACGTTTATGATATGGCAAAGTAGTGTGTGGCACAATGACGAGGGTCTTTGTCTCGTCTGCGGTCGTGGGGATCGGATCAAAATAGCCGCCGGACCAGTAAAATCATGTCTGGCGAAGGAAAAATCAGATAGAGTCAACTATTAGGTACGTGAATAAAGCATACCCATACGAAGATTTTGATGGACCTTAACCTGATGTTAATGTTAGACATAGATATTATAGCAGGAAAAAAACACATAGGCTCCTGCCTACCCTGGTGAACCTGTGGGAAATGATACGCAGAAGGAGGCATGAGCCTTTTGACGGTTTCAACATAGACTACTTGGTAGGTGGAGAGTCTTCATTTTATATATAGATACGTCTGTCAGGAGATTTTTTCTGCCCCACCCTGTATATTAATTATGGGTGGATCAGTATTTTCGTATATGACACCGCAGAAATGCCGCAAATAATGAGCTTGACCAAACCTGACAAAGTTTGTTTGTCAATGCTACAAGGCCATTTGTCAAGAAAGCCTGCCAAATATGATACATTATACGTCTCACACATACAGGACCTTTTTAGGAACCACTGTATAGTGCAATAGGTGCAATAAGTTACCTGATCACGTATGCTCGATACGACATACTTTATCTTGCACTCTTTTACAACGCGAAACGTAAAAACGGAAGGAGTCAATCAGTTTAATCATGTAAGAACGCTAATCGGCGGCTTTATAACACTTTTTACTTTTAGGGATTCTTAGAGCTCCCCTTAACAAAGTGTCGAAAACCCCCCTCAGACGTATCTACATACGGTGGGTCAGACGCAAAGTGGTAGCTGCAGCATCAAACTGCGCCTTGGCGGCCTATCGGTCGTGCCTCCTGTAAAGGCACCGTGGCCGTCAACCGCTCTGGTGATTGAGTGCCACTTAGCTGTGACTGCAGCGACAGGAACCAAATCAACAACCGACAATTCCTCCATACGTCACCTTCCAATAGGCACTGGCATCGCCACAATGCCATAAGAAGATTCCCCCCCCCCCCCCCAAGCAAGCAAGCAAAGCGTCTCAGAGGTTCGTTCAAACCACATTAGAATTTGTGAGACACAAGCATTAGGGGAACGGGCGCTGTGTGATTGACCGTGGGGGCGAAAAGAAGAAAATTGAACTTTTAGTTGTTGAGGAGCACTCACCAATAGGTAAATGCAACTAAGTAATTAAGTGCCGCTAACGGCTGTCGAGCGTCGACGGACATGAAGGCAACCTCTGCGCTGACTGTCCAACTCTTCGAAAAGTTTTCGCGTCAACGAGTCTAATTCGTGTATAGGTACATGTACCCCCATGTAGAAGTATATATTTGTACCATGCGCCTAAATCGTATCTGGGTGAACGACGAAACTCTACCGTAGCGCCAATAGTAACAAGCGTTTAACGATGACGACGACGTGCACGAAGCGAGAATTAACCTCCTCAAAAGGAACCAACAACCTGAAGGCGACTGGGACATTCCTTAGGAGTAGCTAACAAATGCCACGCGTGCTCACAAGCGTGCGTCTCCTGAGAGAGCCGAACCCAGACGTCAAAACAGTCCCTCTCTCACGCACCATCGCCTCTTCTTTATCATCTGTTGCTGTAGATACGGCTGTCGCTGTTAGTAGCATCTACGCGCGTCCAGACACCCTAGCCGCGAGTCCATGTTTCTACCCATTTTTCCGCGCTGTTGTGCTTTTTCTTGCGGATTTTTCATCCCCGACGCGGCACGTGCACGAACATAGATAGCTATATAGATAGTTACGCGTTTGTGTGTCTGTATGTGTAGACCCCGCTGTTCAGATGTATGCGTCTATTTAGGTTGGCTAGCTGAGTGTTTTAAATTGGTCAAATTGAGTCCTCGACATTTCGACCGGTCGAATGTAAAACAAGAAGGGGACGGCATGCGTAGTAAAAAGAAAAAATCCCTCGTACAAAATAGCACTTTGCGACCTAGGATGCAACAAGTAGATGCTGACGATACAATTGTCTGCTACACACTCATGTGCTGCTTCTCGAATAAGTGCAGCTTTGATGGCACTTTGGGCAATGGCAGGATTTAGGTTGCGCGCGTTCTGTCTTCGATAGTAACGCTCGATACAATTGAGAATAATACAGATCAGAATGAAGGAGGCGTATTATTAGGTTATTACACGAAATAGCAATAGCAAAGTTTGATTCGACAGTGAACGGCGGAGCGTTTCGTTTTTCTATTAATATACCCGTTTATTTGTCATATCTTTAGGCTAGTCGCCTGTGAACAGGAGATGTTTATCAAGAGTAGTTCTCGATTATGGACGATTCCAGGTAAAAAGTGACGACAGGATGACAGGAGGCGTTTCCATTGAATTCATCACAAATGATTGATTGATTGTCTACCAACGAATGTCGTCAAAAATATTAATCAAGTGGGTCCACTGTCTTCCCTCGCTTAATAGCAGGTCACTGGATTTTTACCTGAAAATTGCAAATCGAAAAAGAAACATTGTTACTACAAAAGAAAACTTTATAGATAAGTTGTAGTTATAAAAATTTAGATATGTATTCTTGCAGGGGCGTTAAATAGGCGATTATCGGTGACATCATTGAATCACACGTCAGATTGCTTCATTTCATTTGTCGAGAATCGAGAATTCTACTCTGCTACTGGAAAATATCACATTTAGTTTTGCATCCGCAATAGAGCTGTAACCGATCAGCGTTTTCGGCCTTAATTGCTTTTCGGCAAATCTCATCAGATCCCCGTTCACCCGCCCGCCCGCCCGCCCGCTTGCATGCCGCCCCGTTAAGACGGTTTCAGACACATATACTCGTTTCTATACAGAGGACATCGCATTGGTTTAGTATTGATTTTTATCGAAGCGTTGTTACTTTTCCTAGGATTTTTTTTCTTTCGTTCACAAATCTGCTCGTCGTATGATACAGCAGGACGTCGCATCTGTCCACCACACGACAACATGTCATGCAGTATACCTGTACAGTTTATGCTATCGTGCTGTTCGCGTTCACGGGTCTGATTCCAACACGACCAAGTAAGAGGTATCGCTGAGATATATCCGTTGAAAACCAATGAAAAACTCTGCGTATACAACTGCGTTACGTTGTGCAAAGAAAGCGTTTGTCTCTTCGGTCCAACAACATTCAGAATGCTTACCGTAGAGGTTATTTGAAGAAGTCAATCAACCGGAAAACACAGCGAAAAATAGCTCTTCTTTAGAAGAGCGCTTTAGAACGAACCATTAATACGATTTTTAAGGGTAACTGACAACAGTATCTACATTTTATGTAGAACAGTAATAACAATAATAGCTATTGTGATGATGGTTGTTTCCCCCACCTGCTGCCATTATTAGCACATGATTGATCAGCTCTCAGCGCTATTGATCTGATTCTAAAGCAAATGTAGCCGATATGCTCAATAGTTTATCATGAAACACCTTCTTCAACAGTACAGATGTTAGCAATGGTTAGATACTGTGGGCCAGAACGATCAACTACCGAAGATAAATAAAGATAACATGTCGGTGAAGAGTTATGTGTCCACCCACCAATCGTCCTGTTCTATATCAACAGGGTCGACGCGTCTCAACACGTCTGATTTCATACTTTACACGTTTTGCGCATTTGAAAACAGGCACAACGCCGCCAGCAACAGCTGTCTCTGCAGGATGCTGAAACGGAAATTGGCACTTTGGCATAATAGACAGCATCGTCCTATAGAAAGAGTAACCCATAGCCAACGGTCACAGACGGAACGACGAATCCAATGGACCGACAGACCAGAAAAGGCAGGCACCTGACAGGAGCGATTAGATACGACGCCGAACTTCATGGAGAGCGTTCGGTGTTCGAAAAAGTGTAAATTGTCCTAAAAATACTTAACAGGTTCTCTGTCTTCTGCAGCACCTTTTGAGCGATACCACAGCATACCCGCTGCAACGGCAGCAGCCAGGATAGCGGCAGGATTGGGGCAAAGCCTTGGCGGCTCCTTCCAATGGCAATAGCGTACTCCTCTCGTATCCTGCGCTCTTCCTTTTTTGTTCCTACTGCGAGAGAGGTCTACAGCGAGTCAGAGCTGGCCCTGGTCTTGTCGTTGCGTTGAACATAGCCAATGAAGCGGCACTGTATGACCCTTCCCGCGTACCGACTATCGCATACGTATTCTAAAGGATTTCACGCCGCTCAAAAGGTTGTCCGGCATGTCTTCGTTAAGGCAGTCGGTCAAAATGCTCAGAAATCGACTATTCACACCGTCATTTCAGCGTCGTTTGTCGCGTTGAGTGGGGCTCGATAATAAACATCGGTATAGAGCAAACAACAAATCCTATCTAGCGATGACGATAATACCGGGTGGCACGAACCGCAGGGTGAGTCGTTCTTACGCGAAGTTCGGCTAGACTGAAAAGCAGAGAAAAAGAAGGCTCATGCTGAGCACCGAATTAGGAGATATCAAAGATATGTATCTCCCTAAATATCAAGGCATGGGAACGGGTACCCTGTGCGACTGATCCGCTTGTTGGCGCCATTAAGTGGTGGCAATAAGGGCGCACTGAGTTTGCGCCAATACAAAAGCGATACTATTATAAAACAGGAATGGGCCACCGAGAGCAAAGGGTAGTCCAAGATCTCGGGCACGCGCTGGAGATCTGCGCAGAACGAAAGTCTGCGACATCGATTCAATTTCCCCGAAGAAATCAACCCTCTAAGGCGTAATGATTGTTTAGAACTATTTCCCTCTAACGACGCTCTACTCCAGGCTGATAATAATCAGGCAGTGATGACTCGGCCAGCGAACTGTTACCTCCTATTGTAGCTGACACATCGAGCTGAAGAAAACACGTAGCCACATTGGGCGTTGTTGGATGAAAAACAATACAAAATAGAATGCCGTGTATTATAAGATTCCCGTATTAAAGATGGGCACATTGCTGAGTCCGTACGTGAAATGAAATTGTCATACCATATAATAGGTGACTAGTAAAGAGACCTGGGTCACAGTTGTACGGTGTTGATAAAAAGCAGAATCGTATGCTGTGGTAAACGTGTCGAGTACCTCTGCTCCCTGTATTGACTAGACGACTTTCGTCAATCTATAGACGATAACGTCATAAATTTACTGTGTTTGTCGAAACGGAAAAACTCAACAGACTTGGCCTTTTCGATATCGTAAGAATAAGCCTGGCACGAACATTAGTATACACGCATTTCTAATGCAACGATTACATTTAGAAATCACCCCATCAATCACGTGGACAGTAACGCACCTTACCAACCAGTCGAAGTGGCACTGCTTTAGCATCGGAACGATAGCAGAAAGCCAATTTCTCAAGGCTAGCTCTACTCGTTCTGCTAGAACGTACCCATTATGGCCACATTCGATCTGTATTGGCCTGTCGCGTTGTTTCCACTCGTAACTCGATAGGCTCTGCCTTCTTCAATACAGAGACCCTCGCACGTCGTTGTCACTCTTCATTGGCTTTCTCATTTTTGGAACAGCAAAAATGGCGATTCTATCGATGCCTCTTACTCAGTCTGGATGCAATTATTTCTATGGTCAGCATATTGCCGCACTCTCCCACAAATGCACAACTCTACCCCCCCCCCCCCCCAAAAAAGGAATGCTTGTATCCGATCTGATCGGGTTGAATTGCGATCGATGACGATCATCCATTATCAACGACGTACCACCACGTTTACTAACGGCGGCATTTATTACTGATCTCTGTATATCTCTCAATTTGCCAACGATGCGGTGGGATTGCGCGTTAGCCAGCTGATCGCTAAACTACGCCATCGAACTCAGTTCCAAGCTAAGCACTATCCGGCGATCAGTCCATATGGAGCAAATGGTGGCTGAACCTGCTACCGAGTACGAAACGGTAGCAGTAACGGGTGTGCCGCTGGGACGTGTAATGGGGCTTCGCGCCGTAGCCCAGCGCGGGCCGCTTTACGATCGTGGGAATCAAAGCAGACAGTGAACGTCTTGGGTACAGCGGAACTGTGGGCACGATTGGAGAGACAGACGCTAATGAATCCGTTGACCCAAAGGATTCACCACTCAATGTCATCGTCCGATCGGCAATTATTCTGCTGAACTGGTAACCATTGTCCACGCAACTCTCTTCTAGTCAACCCAGCTAAGCCCAACTAGCTAGTATCAGTTGGATTAGAGGTGAAACCAATAGTAAGAGTAGGCACAATGGCCTTTCGTGCTCGTCAATAATTTCAAGGATATTAATTTTCTGTTGCTAAACGCGTACGTAAATGCCGACTGACTACCTACAGCGTTTGAACACGCATGGGGTAGACCAACAGCAATATTAAAAAACAGCAATAAACTAGCCACAATCTATTATGTACAGGCTTACATTACATCTTTTTGTCTAGTAAGATCTAGTCGGACCACAATCTAGAGTAAGGGACCAAATAGGGGTCCTACGAAAAAGGAAGTAAGCTTGCGTAAAGAGTTGGAAAACTGCACCACAAACTAGAAGTGTCAGGGTGTATTGATGACACAGGAAGCACATTGAGTCTATACGCTAATGAACGCTCATACGCGACACAGGTTTATTTTAACATAATGTGCGGGTATGTGACCACCGATCCACTGCCAGCATCCCGGAACAAAGCTATACCCAAACATTCAGCGCAGTAGCGGAACAAAGTCCCCGAAGGCTTTGCCGGAAAGCTTATGCGAGAAGCAAGCGAAATTACCCAAAAGTGAGAGGATTTTTTCGGTCTATCAGTTGCAAGCAGAGCCAGTAAAGGCTAGTGGTAATATTAAATGGCCTGAACGATATTTTGCCCGAATATTTATATCGTTTACGAAGCATCCTTAGAGGGCCTTTGATCGCTCGGAAAGTGCGATGACATCATGCGTGGGCAAGTAAACTACTACAAAACAAAGCCAATCAAATTAATACCTGATAAACATAAAAATTATCTATAGTATCTGTTACATCGGGATGATCTTTAGGAGTGCTTAATGGCACCAAATTACAGGGCCAAACATCTGAGTGAGACGACACGCGAACGCTGGCTGCCGTCGATCGAGTCCCCTTGGCCATGACGACCATCATTACCTGCACTCCTGTATTCCGTTCGAACCCATTTACAAGAGCAAAATAATGCCAAAAGGATTTCTATATGAGTGGTAAGAGACGCACAATTCGAAAATCCGAGTGCACATAAGCAATACAAGTTTAATTGGTTAGAAAAGAGAGATAGGAATCATGTTTTTATAAAATCTGTGTTCGAACTGTTAACTGACCGAAAATGTTAGTTAAAAATGAATTGATCCTTAATCATTTGCCACTTCAATGTTATATACGTTTGAGCCTGTTAATAGGGGAAGACCTATTGGAACGGGTTGATAGAGTACTCTATTGTAAATTATAGTAGCACCTCTGTTTGGTACTTTCTTCCATCAACGTACACATAGAATACATTCAAACAAAGTTCAGTCGACTGATAAAAGTACTATGCCGCAATAAGGATACGCTTTACTAGCAACCTTTAAAATTGTCGGAGTTGATTTTCCTGATTCGACGTTCTCTGTCGCATAAACCCATAAATCTGTCCTATCTTTAGCCTTGTTGTTTTCGAATGAAAAAAGATGAAGCCTTTACGAGGCGAAGCAACGATTCCGCCAGCAGAGCGAACCGCCAGCCATCGCCAACGCCAAAATGAACAGTTTTATTGAGAAGATGGAGCTATAAAATGAAGGAGAACTATTCAATTTCGCGCTTGTTACGATCCGGCTTGATACGACTTCCAACCCGCGGGGCTCCACTGTTACAAAGATTATAATTAGAAGTAGCCACAGTTAAAAAACGTTTTATCGATAGGCTCAGATCGGCCATCGACGGTTGTTCCTGTACTCGACCACAGGCGGAACAAGGCGACGCATAAACGTATTGCGCATAAACGCATAAACGAACCTAGCGCGTCCTGCAGCGGACAATTCCGTAACGTCACCAATAGTGTCATTAGTAATTATCAAAAATAACTGACTAAAAATACCTAATAATAACAATATTTATAGGACAGCAGTCACCTGCTAGGTACATGCCAAATGACTATAAGACATATATGCCCAATATAGAATAGTATATGTCCAATCTCCTTCTAACCTAACGAATAATTTACAATTATTATTATAAATTTAAACACATATATATACGTTACTCTTCAGTATGTATTGATACACATGTGTGTCTCATGTGAAATAAGCGTTGCGCTCCCATGTACGAAATCTTCCGGACATTACCAAATATATAGGAACAGCTGCTGCATTTTTAATTGCAATCATAAAGATTCATTTCGGACCGTTGCACGAGCGCCTAGCGGTCGTTTTGGCCTTCGTATTCTCAGTCCGAGATGAACAAGTATCCCCTCATAGTTTCACTTGCGCAGTCTTTAGTTGAAAGGCGGGGGGAGTACATGCGATAATCGCTTATTCTTCTCAGCGCACGCCTCTACGCAGCTCCCCAGCGACTCTGCTATGCGCAGATACGCATAGGTACACCACGAGTTGAGTTGCGGTCACACTCTCGTCAGACAGAGGAGGTCGAATCAAGCACGCAAAAGTAGGCAGCAACGGTAGCCACAACATGTGCACTGCCTACAGATCCTATAACTCATTCCGTCAGGTAACAGCCTTCGACTGGGAGGTTCCGAGAGATTCAGAATCGCGCTTGCCGTAAGCGCGCCCATATGACTTTCGCTGCTATCCTACTAGTATTATTATATCTACGATTTATCCACGACCATGGCAAGCAATCCTATGCACCAAACTGGGGCACAGGCAGCCTAGCGAAGGAGCATTCATCGACTGGCAAGAGGATAACAGATAATTTCGTTGACAACAGAGACATTGATAGACCAGTCCCAATCTCGGCTCCTATTTTTAGGCAAACCCATATGGTGCCATTATGAATGTGGCACATAGAGATAAACTGAGAATAGAAATAGAGCAACACGGCAAAATGTCTAGCTGAACCACGCTCATGCATCATACATGAAGTCCGTATGTGAGTTGCATGCATAGACAAACGCGCATCTTTATCTACAGTGATAAGAGATTATCGGCAAAGATCAGCCTCAACTGTATACTCGGGTTGAGTGCTCGTTATCGTGCAGCATAAAATTGGAGACTTTTGAATTATCGTTTGTTGACCAGTTGTGTCAAGTGGCCAATTGGGCAGTTTCTTAAGATTTTTACGGCTTTCAATCTTGCGGGTCGAGCTCTGTTTCTTTTATGCAAACACGAAGTCGTCTAAGACAAAAACGCGTATGTTAACCACATGCACTGGAACTAAACCAGATGAATAAGTAAGAGCAGGTAATTGAAGCTAGTACTGAGGTATACCTACGTAATAAGCGGTTCCTGTAATGAAGCTACAAGATGATTTCTGAAGAAGCTATCTGTGATTATTGCATGTCAATATAAAAAAAAAATTTTGTGAAAACCTGCAAGATTGGATACGATCGGAATTCGTCAAAACAAAATTAATGGTTGAATATCCAATCAGCTGTTTTTTGAAGGTGGTTTCGCTGCCTTCAGAACTGGAAGGTAAGCATTTGAACGCTCTCAACATACCGCGTAAGACTTGATCGATAAGACTATTTCTTGACTACGACCTGAAATGTCGATAGGATATTTCTAGTCTAGATTCGAAGTTGAAGTTCATCCAGTGGTACTTCACTTTAGCTATAGGCCACTTACTATTACAAGTAATTACGTCCTTTTCAAACAATCAACAAAAACAATGTGATACTAGTTTTATCATTTAGCTTATTACTTCCAGGTACGTTGCAAATACGTTTGGGTTTCATACAATCCAGAGGTAGTTTGTAGATCATTCGGTAAACTTTAGACTTTTTAATATTCAGCCGTCTTTCTTAAAAACTTCAATCAACCTTAGAGAATCCACAAAAGAGATGGTCTCTTATTTAATGGATTACTTGCCTTGGATGCCTTTCAAAATTGGCGGTTATCCGAGTTTAGTTAACTTGAGCGGATACATAAATACAAACAATAAAATAACATAACTATAAATGGTATACATTCAAATAAAACACCCCTTCCGCAATTCCAATGGCAAATAAAAAGCCGAATAGAGCTAGATAGCAAATATGCGTACATTATTGTCATGACATACCACGAAGCCAACGGATATTTTCCATCCAGGAAACATGGAATTTAGATGGATTATTTCCGCAAAAGTTTCTTCTCTTTTGAAATTTTTTTCTTAGCGTCGTTTCTTAGCACCGTTGCCACAAACGCTGTTTTTTTAGGGAATAGCAGATATTTAGAAAACGGTCACATACGATTCCTTGTTAGAACCAATAAGTGATTCAAAATAACGGCTGTTTCCTTAAAGATATGTAGGTCCGCCCGGCCAAGAAAACGGCGACCATTTGAACAGCTCTAGCTTTCGTACACATAAGAAATACTAACTGGTCTCGAAAAGGATCATCACACACAACTCATGGATTAAATGGCGTCATAGCTACGCTTAGTCACGATACATTCGAACGCGTTGGAGTCACCCTGTTTTTCATCGCTTCCACCCTGCACCGCGCACACTGGGCAGCATCGCTGAGTAACTGGCGAGCTAATATTCTTTCGCCTCCTTACTGCTTAAACGACAGCCGCTATTAGCACATTGCAATTGTCAAGACGACGCAATTCCGACGCTACCATTACCGTAACCCCGTGTCACGGTCGAACACTATTATGGATACTAGCGCCGTCGGCTTTTAGCCCGGCTCGTGACAAGATACAGTCAGAGCTGCCTTCGACTCTGAGTCGCTTTGCTTGGCTCCTGATCCGAGTTTTCCTTGCACACAGCAGAGACGGTAGCTGAGCCGTGACAGGAACGTGGCTATCGACCATAGTGGGGCTTATGCCCAAGGTGATTTCTCGTTGCCGTTCCATAAACCAGCGCCAGCTGAGGCCCATCCTCGACCAGCAGCAGCAGAAGGAATTGCGAGAGGGCAGTGCTCACATCCACTCCGTGACTTCAAGACCTTTGCGATAGGAGTGTTCTCTGGGATACAAAGCACTGGGCAGGAGAAGTGGGTTTAAAGAGGAACGAAGATTCGGAGTAGGGTTTGCTCGTTGGTTGCCTTGGTCCGGAAGCCTGGGCGGCTGACTTGGCCCGGTGCCAACGGAACTCCGCAGCTAGGAGACCCCAGCGGCAGGAGCAGCCTCCCAGTGAGCAGGGCCCTTGGTTAGTCCGCTTCAATTGCTTAGGCGGCCTCGGATCTTGTTGGCGACGTGGCGACACCCATCTTTCGAGAAGATGTGGTCGCTCCAGGGCAACGTCTGAGTTAGAGAGAAATGACGTTTGCGCGCTCCATTCCTTTGGAAACGGCGATAGCAGCAGCAATGAGCAAGCCTCACCGCCGTTGTGTGCAAACGCCCAGAGAAAAGATTCAGCCAAGTAGCTCCGGGCAGGCGGGCCCGAATAATAGGAACCAAGCGAAAATTTTCGGAAAAACTAGTTTTGATCTGAAGGCCAATGACTAGTAGAAAGATATGTTGAACTAAATTATCAGCGGATCCAATGTTAGCTCTTAAACTAAAATTGTCCTAATTTTGTACCGACACCCCAGTATCTATATCATACTAATAGAGTCCGTCTTTATCTGAATCCTTGTATTATGCTAATAACGGCCTTACCATTATTATTGGTTCTTTTTCCTAACGAGTGTGAGCGAAAAGCATTCCTATCGATCAATATCTACTGACATTTACACCAATCGTAGTACACGATCGACAAACATAGCCCATTTTGTAACGGATACGACTGACCATCTCACGCTACGATTCTTCCATCGAATTCCATTTTTAATGCCCAAAGGAGTCGTGAGCAATTGCCCACGATGAACGAGAAGGTTAACCGGCCCATTCTATCCCGCCCACTACCGTTCTGACACCTAATAAATCTAACGCGATACTTGCTAACGGCTTACTCCGCACAAAAGTTCTCAGGTAGAATCCTATGGCGTCGAAACCATTAATACTATCCGACTGAATGCCGCAACGCGCCAAGCCGTGCCAATAGTTAGGTATTGCGATAAATGTGCTCTTGTACCGGTTGCGAGTCCATCGGTTACCACGGCGACGGGAAAGATGTTTATTGACAGCCATATCAGTGACTGATTACTCACGTCCGTTGAGGCGCATCAAGCTGACATGTGTTATCCAAAAAGACTCAGAGGTGCTTTTATGATGCTGTTGTTGCTGGCGAGGAGGGCTAAATCAGCTAGTAATTCCACACAACGATGTACAGTTAGTAGAAACACAGTCGCTAACAGTTAAGCTTCGAAGGTCTCCAAACGAGACTGATACCTGTAGCAACAATGGCGTACATTACTTGGCATGAAGATTTGGACCTATACACCTTTTTAGCAGAGTCGGGATAAATATTATGTTGAACTTGTCTATATATATACAAAAAAAGACGTATGTAGACAGTATATCTGTAGCGTTCCCCAAATTCGGACGAGCATTATCGACGTATATATCCCCAAGCAATATGTATTGATGGTGGTGGCGCTTTACGCTTTAAAGTTACGATCGTCACGCTCTATTGCCAATAAGCAGACCCCACGTAGACAAAAGACATGTCGCACGGAAATACGCGCAAGCCGTGTGCGAATTTGAACAAGCAAATAGAAATAAGTCTATAACGCGATAGGGGTCTGGATACAACGGACCAGCGCCGCACAAAAAGCATGTCAGCAGTAAATCGCTACGACTTGTACACGGTACCGTCGTTAACAACAACAATAACCACAACACGACAGCCATAACAATAACAGAGCAGAAACAAAAAAGCAACGAATGCAATTTATTAGAAATTTCAAAGATCGTCTGCGCCCACCGTACTAGCGGCGGTTCTTCTGCTGACGGTGAGTGATGTACTCCAAACCCATCGAACAAAGAAGAATCGGGCTTATCACACAGCGGCCGGTGTGCTTGCTACTGCCGTTACTGTGAGCGTCCTTACTATTATTGTTGTTGTTTCCAAAGGTATTATCGTATAATCGAAATCAACAAAAGTACGAACGCTACTAGCGATAAGCATGATGTAGTTGTCAACGTGCTGACCCTGTGCTGAAAACTGCCGTTCGTCTGCTCATTGGATGCTCTCTCTGTTCACTGATGCTCCCCGTGTTAGATGTATGCCGAATGCACCACGACGAGTGCGAGCACGCATACTTGCCTACCGCGGCGTCAAGCGCTCCAAATAACGGACAGCAGAAACGATAATAGCGGAGGCCGCGAGATTTTACGGCATTTCAATGCGCTCCACAAATTCGAACCTACGTTCCTGCTCCAGCCAGCTTTAGAGTTGATCTGTCTCTGCGAACTCTTTTTTGTTTTTTTTTTTTAAATAGAACGCTCACCAGTTCGCTTCTATGCGGGTCAACGCGGTGTCCAAAACGAGTACGAACGATGGAGAGCAACGATGAAAGTCTGTGAGAGATGGTGACGCTGAAATGACGGAAATATCCGGTCAGTGGCACAGAGCGACGCTGACTTTCAACCTTTCTTAAGAGAAGGCAAGGCTGTCATGGTACTGTTAGTGGTCCGATGCTAATAGTGTGTGATGACTGCGGTACGATGCACTCCGAGATTCAATGTATTTTCGAGACCTTGGACGAATTTTCGATGATCTAACTAAGCGTAGAGATGTCTACAGCTTTGGTCTGGCTTGTCCTCTCCTACTGTTGGAAGGAATCAGCATAGCTGAGGTTCATATTATGACTGAAGCAGTTGCTATTGCTCAACTTCTCTAAAAAATACTTCTAAGTAATGCATCTCTGTATAAAGCACGTCGTAATAAGTTAGGCTTGATACACTAACGCACTAAACTTTGAATAACACACCAACATTTCAAAAAGAGCTGCAGTCTAAAAATAATTACAGAGTGTAATCACATAAGGGTCATAACCATTGCTACAAAGGCTCGTTTTTAATACTTTTCATGCATTCTCCTTCCATAGAGCCACAACTCTGAATCACCGACGACCTACCACCAGTACGATTACTGCTGCATACACCAAGCTCTTCATATTGCTATGACCACGGGCGTACGTATCCGTCGTTTCATTCCAGTTTTTCCTTGCCACTCTGACCTGCCTGCTATATTTATGCGTCTCGGTATTTACTCGTATGGCATCGCCAATCCTTCCAGCTGCGATATTAGTCTTTAAACACGCTTTCCTCGTGCCGCCATCGGGTGCGCGCTGATGCATCTGGGCGTCTGACCTCACTCTTTTCTCTCTGAGTCCGCGCTAAAGTGCGCGATAAACTATAACTGCAGACACAAGGTTTGCTGCCGCTGGCACCCATACCCACAGCCAACGTTCTTCCTCTACATCGTTCATCGTCGCTCATGTAAACGAAAGCGAAAACCAGCCACCAGGAATCGGTGCTTCGTCTTACTAGCGTCTTCGGGTGGTCTCAAGTGTTTCTGTTGCTTGCTGAGGGCCGAAACCGGGGCTCTCCTGCATTTACCATATATCTAGTCCGTTCCAGCATCGGAATGATTCTGAAAAGGAAAACAAAGTGTGTTTCTAGACGGAGTCCAACAGACTGACCTGCATTGCCAAGCACATTAACAAGCGCACTTTCCCATCGACTACAATCGTGTATCGTATATACGTAGATAAGTAATACACTTGACCCAACAACAGACTCCACAGGGCGCCTGCCGGATGGTTAGTTGCTCTTGGTATTGATACCAAGCTTGTTACTTCCAAGCCTCTAATTGATACTACTGCTGGCGTTGATATCGCTGCTGTTGTTTCTAGATCAGTGCCGAGTCTATCATCAACGCTCTGGCACTAGGTCGTCGTCCTAGGCAGATAGCCCGTCCTCATCTGCTGACTACAACGGAACCACGATTTCGTTGATCCACCAAAGTGTGCACGAGACCGACCAAGCGATGGGTGATGCGAGTACAGTTGCGTACACAGTTGTAACGACGACAACAGCACAACAATAGACCAAAGTTATGAGCTTCGTCCGTAGATCTTCAGGCTGGCCAGGTTTGACCAGCGCTTCTTCTATATCGGATTTTAATAGCCATGATAGAGGAAAAAAATCCACATTGTAATAATGTTGATTTATCAATAAATTAAAATAGGCAACACGGCACTAACAACACTGATGATGATATAAAAAGTAATTTTGACAGACTAATCGAAACATAGTAATATTTAATAGAAAATTAACGAAGTCGCACTGTTACATAGGGGGTTGTTAAGAAGGACGATGCTTAAGCATGCACGGGTCCATTTTTCACCGACGACGGGGGCGTAAACAACGATCCAAACGAATAGTAGAAACCGCTTTTGGAAGGCTTTCTTTGGTAGTATTATTTTACTAAGCCCAATTTTACTTTCTGGTAATACTGTATATTTGACGGATATCCGTGCTGCTGTTACCCATAAAAGTTCACATTGCGTCAACCAAACTGAGTGGACACGCGACACTCTATCGGTTTTAACCTACATATCTTCCCGGTGCTATAAATTATTAGTCTGCCTTCGTGTTAGACACCCACATCTGAAACACAGCGTAGTGTCAGCATTCCCTGACCTAAAACACAGACGCTTAGTACCGTGTCCTGCTGAATCAGTCATGTTACTTGTGCTCTCAGAAACAAAGAAGTAAGAGCTACCGCTACTGCTACGGCTATTGTTGTTGGTGATGGCTATCCCGATGCAAAACGAATGTGTCCGACAGGCTGCTACATCCGTATACTTCAGAAAACTGGTCGGTCCGTCACGCCTCAAAGGATTGCCAGCAGACGAGAGGTTATAATTTAAATGTCAGTCAGCAGAGTCTCGCTTTGGTTTTTTCGGTCTCCAATCACGCTAATACTTAGGAATAAATAGGTGATACGGCAAGCGGAAAACTAAATGTCGCCCACGAACGAACAGGGGGCATTCGAAACTTATTTCAATTTTTCAGACAGTGAGGTGTTGTTTCTTAAAAATATGATACTAGAACGATTACATCTTAAATGCAATAGAGCTTCGTACCTATGCGTTTGAGTCAGACCGCAATTCTATGGGTGCTGATCGATCTGCATGGATGGGAATTACCTAATATTGACTAGTGCGTTCATTTTTTGTTGGCATACATTATATGCAGGTAAATTTGTTTAATTCTGTAACCTATTTTGCTAAAAAAAAATAATCTGAACGAAAAATTAGTCTGCAAACTTTTGCTTCTCTATTGATGCGGGCTTCGTTGCTACTACATCGTCACCGACCCCACATACGAAACAACCCGGTGAGTTGGACTATGTACCCTGTGATGGTATATAAAGAACTAGCAATCACATATATGCCATTATCTCAAGTCAACAAGATGCTGACCAGCTGTACACCGTCACTAATCGAAGTGCTCAGAAGCTGGTGTTGCTAAAGGATTGCAAACCGCATCCAGCATCCTAGCACTTCCATTGTGTTCCAGACTGAGGTAGAACACTTGCTAGTGCGGCTGCCCCAACCTGACTACGGGCATTTTGGCGATCTTTTTGTATTGTCGCCAATACAGAGATTGGTCTGCCCGCTTATCCATAACTAGTCACTATCAGTAGCTTCGCTAAGAAATATTGGTATAGGAAATAGTAAAAAGGGACCTCTCCACTCCCTCTGCCCCCTATGGTTTTCTTCACTCTTGAAAGACAGTTATGTATCACGGTGGCAAGATATGAGAAGAACTCAGATGCTCTGTCGCCATTGTCCAGGTTCTGCTACTCGCCCACCATCTACAGACCCCTCTGACGTCAACCTATCGTCACACGCAAAGTGTCAATGTGCATTTATTAAACAGCCACTCGTGCTGACCGTGACAACGTTACATAAAGCCACCATCTGGGCGAAAGTCCGCCTGCTACTGAACAGATTATGAAGATCCTTCCTTTTGGATCACTCCACATTAGACAATAATACACTAAGGATCACCATTTCTTCACGTTCAACTTCATTCATACACAGTACTGTTACAGAGCCTACCGCGGCATAAATATACTTCCACATTAGGCGGTGTTTCGAACAACTCATCACTCCCGATATCGCTACCACAAATCTCTTTCTATTTGACAACGACGTACAGTGGAGAAAGCTCTCGCGTATCGGTCGATTGGCAAAAGTTACTCTTGTCGATACTCCCACCGTGGGCAACAATATCTTCGTCTCCGTTATTCGGGGTATGACACCATTTGATGCCTTAAGGCTACAGATAAATGCGGGAGAAATATAAGCTTTTTCAAATCCTCTGGACGCCGCTGCGTTGCTGACCAAGCACCTCATGCATCTGCTTACTAAACTCCTCTAAAAAACTCTTATCGCATGATGACAAGATTGCAAGCATGGTAAGAAGTCGGGGTATCATTAACAACATACTTGCGATTTAAACACGCTAACTCAGATGTTAATGTGCTTTTCATCCTATTGGGTCTCGTAAGCGTAGGGATTGTTCTTTTTGCGTAGCACCCCATCGCTATTGCCGATTATGTTCATTGCTTGGTGAACGTCCAGAGGTTCAGATAGTAGTGTCTTGTCATCATTTATAGTTGAGTGGACACAATACCAAAGAAACATGCACGCACAGTCTACGATGCAAAACATCCATCAAACTTATGCACCTATGTAAGTCTGCTTAAATTTTGACGAGATTATTGGTTGTACACACTCGTCGCAAAGCGTGGAGGGCCAATTTTAGGTCCGATTTTGGTTTACTTCAAGTCCACTCAGAGATCTGAGCCGATCGCAACAGAGGATCAGGAAAGGATCGGACAACCGCATCCCACCAACTCTGAGTCATGTGTTTAAATGTAAATAAGACTAGTGGACCTCATCCCACTAGGGACTCGTCTTTCTACACCATCCCCACGAAGGGGCTGTCTATCAATGTTCCATTCGCTAGCCAATACACCCCCCTGGATTTCCTCTCTGTGTGACCGATTGAAGTTTGCAAGCCGGCCTATTCCTCAACGGGTAGTGCCATTGAAGCGTAGGAAGGAGATGAAAACAGTGAAGAGGGATACACTTGGTAAGAAGGAAGACGAAGAACTCAAGAGAAACACCTCGAAACATGGCTTTATGAGTGTCCCACGGAAGGACAATCAAGGAATGCTCCGGCATGAGGCAACTGCTGTGGCTGCCGCTTGAATACTGGGTAGGACGTTTGCTCATGGAGATCGACTTTACGAATAAGCCAATAGATAGAAAAGACCATTATGGGTGCCCAAGATACATTGGGAGGTCCGAAAGGGAACGCTGGCTTGTTATCAGGAAAGAGCGGGGCGAGACATGGAACAACGCTTTTGTTGTTCTGAAATGAGCTGTCCTTGGCACTCAATGGCATGTGTTAGAGGCCAATAGCGGTGGCAAATATGGAGACCACGTGAAGTACACCAACTATACAATAGGCAGGCAAGGACATACAACCTAATTTACATTCTAATAAGAGAGATCTTCGTCGATTTCCTACAGCAAGTTGCGTTTAGCAACTAACGCAAATGAATTACACCGCTATCAACGGAACGCGTGGGGTACAGAAGGAATGGTTACCCTTTGCTCTAAGGCCGTACTTACATGGATTTTGCCAAGCAAAGCAGGCATCGCGTGACCCTCTGTTGTTTACACGGTAGAAGGACCTATGAAAGACTTATTAGATAAAAAAAAAAAGACTCAAGGCAAGTACGAATCATTCGTTATAGGATAAAGTTGACAAGAGAGAAGGATACAACGCCATCTCGTAAAAGTTTATTCACAAGGCACCATTAAAATAAGTTCAATCATGTCTTGAAACTATAATAGTAAATCCAAGCTGTCCCACAATATTATCCTACAAATGTTAATCATACAACATCTACGAGCCATTCAGGCTTTTGATGCGACAGGTTTGCGACAAAGCTTCTATTAACATCAAGCTACCAATGGACCACATTCAGTTTCTACAACACATATTAATACCACGAAAAAGAAATGGTGATTTCAACACAGGTGATTCCGACAATTTTCTCACACTTGCCATAAGCCCAGATAAGCACGGCCTTCGTGATCCAATTAGCTACGTCGTTTGAACCTTTGAATGTGGTATGTTGGTTACTATTCCCGACGACATCAGTTAAGTTTAACACTACTGCCAGCACGTTTTTCGGGCGTGTCTTCGAATTCCATCCTAGGTCCAGACGTGACCATAAGCTGATTTCGACACGCCAAGCGGCCCATATTTATCCCTGTCTCACTCACATTTCTGCCGTGTTAAAGCCGTCACCCAGTGCCAACAGCAGCTTGGGCACGACACAGTGCAACGTTAACCATAACGGATTTAGCGAATTTAGTGCCCATCCGACACGGTGCCTTCGGCCCGGGTCTCCAGTCCCGGCGCCTTAAGCTATCCGTTGTAAAATCACGCGATTGCCTAAAAGCTAATAATGCTGCTGCTGCTGCTACTGCCAGTGCTAATAGTAGTCACAAGAATCGATATAAGCTGATTTGGCGAGGAGTTTTTCCTGAAAAAAATTCTCTAAGAAAGAAAGGTGTTGATCCCTGACTAACTGCTGGCCAATTAGGGTGTATTTGACAAGTTTCGGTATTATGCCAGCTCTTTGTTTGCCGCAGTTAAGCATTTTCCAGCTAGGGTAGTAGGGTCAGACTGAATACGTGGGAAATCGTTTTTTCTAGATATCTTCAGTGGAGATGATTTTTTTCCTTATTTATCCGTAATTTTCAAGAGAAAAAGCTTCAAGGAAAGCTTGCTTGGAGGAGAATGCGAGTACCGTAGCACGAGTCGCAGCGATTGCGCAATTTCTATTGGAGGTAGTTAGAATTTTCAACGAAACTTATCGACAACGTTTGCTAACAACTTCGACATAGAAATACAACTGTTGTGCACTCATTCATCGAATTACGATGTCGTCTGTTAAATCTTCGTTAGTGCAACCCTGTCATCTTTCTAGTTAGATCACCCGATCCCCCATAACCGACCAGTCATTCATTACCCTTTGGCGAATTAGTTTTTTATCGTATTCCGTCTGTTTCCACACCTTTTTCTACCAAAGATTTTTTCCGTTTCTCATCTTTCCTTCACGTGTATAATTTGTATTCTCGGCTTGGGAGCCCATCTTCAGGACTAGCAGAGAAAACCGCGGTCCAACTGCTAGTAGCTTGGGAAGTTTTCGCTTTTCCCAAAATGGGAAAACTTAAGATCTATCGCCAAACGCTCGTTACGATACTTGCCCCTTCTATGATGAATACCGCCGTCAACATCATCGTTGTCAATTTCACCGTTTCTTGACAGTGCCGCGTCATCGTAAGGTGGCAATTTTATTTGTTCCAGCGTACGACACGCAAACACCCTACATATACAGCTACACCCAAGCATTTTCTCCATTTAAAAAAAAATAGTTGACTGGTGAACTAGTCGATTTCTCTTTAACACGGTGGTACTCGTACTCCTGTCCGTTCCCAGATGTGCATGATTGCCACGCTGGCGCGTCAAGAATGGCCACATCGGATGCAGTCGTGATGATGTTTTCCGGTGTAACATGTTTTATCTAAAGAGGCAAAAAAACACTTAATGGGTTTATTGCTAAGCGTCTTTTTTTTTTTCGCCCACACTTTAACCGAACACGACAAGAGTAACTGCAGTTTATGCCGCCACATCTAAACTAACACGCATATCTCCATTGTCTATTTTACGCCTCTGTATGTACGCCTCCCGAAAAACTGACTAGTGAGTAAACTTCAACCCTTACATTGACTAACTAACCGGATCTTGTTGCTGCTGGCACGGGCTTATAGGAACAACAGAATGAGTGCGCAACACCAGGATCTCACTAGCGGAAGGCGCGAAAAGATCAGCAAACATCGACGAGCTGCTACGACTATGGCATCTGATTCAGTTTAGCGCCAAGGCGGATAGCTGCGGTGGCTGCTCCTGACATCGCGTCTCCGTAAAAAGTCACAGCCCGCACTCCGGTCGTTGCTACTGCTCCTACGATTTGCCACTGGCGATTTCAGAATCACTATACGAGCGGACGTGCGCTAACGCTGGTAGTCACCAACTGTTACTTGCAGTAGCTAAAGCAGTCGGCCATGTTCATGATGATGACAATGATCTTGGTGATCATCATCCGCTTGTTTCTATTGTTCACAACAATCGTCCGTCTGTTAAAGTCATCAGGCTACGGTGCGCCAGCATATGCAGCCCTTCGGATCAGATCAGATCGGATTGGATCGGGGTTGCATCGTGCGTAGGAGGAAAAAAGAAAGTGTCGCAGATCTGTTCGCCAGGCCAATGACTACTCAACGTTGGCCACAGCTGCTTCGATGTAGCGCGCGTGCTGCACCCGTGCTAGCGATGCCAGTAGTTGTAATAAAGATGACGACAGAAGTAGCGACTACAAGCGGCGAACATAGCTAAACGGTAGAGTTCAGCTAACCAGAAGCTAAATCTGCCCACGTCATTTAGGTCAATGTAATTGTTACCAATATTGCTACAGATCTAAACACAAGTGCGCTGTAAAGCCGCAAAGTTTCGAACAGACAACGAATACAGAGACGACACAGTCTAGCACTAATAGTTGACGATTATTTGGGACTGCCACCCCACAAATGCACCACACATACGAACATAGGTACGCGTATACGAATAACAATCAGAAGGAATAAGGAACACGTTCCTGATCTATTTCTGAACTCGCTTCCAGCCGAGCAGACGTCATGCAGGTCTATATAACGTGCCAGCCATTTAACAATATCGAATCGAGCTAACTAACTAAAATCGTATGGATAAGTAGAGCTACTTAAGCTGGTCAGTTAACTTCATGCTACCACTACATATAACGGGTTAGTGGGGTCAATGATACGGAGCGAACGAGTAGAGGATCGGCATGGACATCTCCAACACTGCGAAATAAAACCGGCGATGGCGCCGACGAACCGAAAAAAGGATACTGTCATAAAGGACGCCATAGCACAGTCCAACAAACAAGTTAAAAGCTGCACTGACAACAGCATTATCTATTGTCGTATGACGGACGTGTGTTTGTCAGCGATTGTCGTACGCATATTTGGCCAGCAGATGTTGTAAGTTCATTGCCGTTAACATGGTCGTTTTCGGGAAGTCTTTTCTTAATAACAAAACACGTAAAATTACTGCACGTTAATTATGGAGCATAATAGGTCTGGCATTTTTCTGAGAAAATATCAGATAGAGGATTCTCGCAGAACTGACATATTGATAGCTACGTATGTCTTCTTAAATTCTCAACACAGTAAACCAACGGCAGTGGTCGAATATGAACTGAACATAGGAACTTGTAAAACTTTTTGTTTGCCGTTAATTTCCTAACTTCACAGTTGCAAATGTATTGGTACAAATAAAGAACATCACCATCGGACAGGTGGCAGTTGCAGAGGTCTAAAAACGATGACTTAATGCATAGCGTAGCCTTTTGTTCAGAACAAAAGAGAAATTCTCTGTAATTTATATAATCCGTTTCAAGCAGTACCTAATCGCCGGGAGACGTCTGTTCCCTCAGCGGTTAGTTATTGCTAGTCAGGTCGGCATGTATAAACCTGCTTTTTGAACGTGGTGTTTTCTATTGCCAGGCGTCTGTCGGTACATCGTAGCGTCTGCTTTCAAGTTTAGGAAGTACAATGGGGCTTCATTGTGGCTGGGAGTTCTGAAAACGGATTGCTACGGTCCAATGCTCGATGCATTGGCCATAACAATAATTACTAACTAGTGATCGCACGTTGCCATGAAGTCAGCCATTGCCAATTCAGGCTGTCAGCTCATCTAACGCTACACGTTTAGTTCTCCTCATTTGTTGCCTTGGCAAAATGTTTTGCACTTAACTTAATGAACCAATTGTATCAATGTTGGCAAAATAATACTACTCGATAAGGCGAAAACATTATGGATTGGTGTTTTCATGGCTATATAAATAGTGGAACTGTCGAATGAGTACACGTCATTAGCTACGCCCGTCGTTCATTACTCTCTAGCACACGAGTTGTTAGTTCCCCTTTTTTTAATAGGTATATATCTATAATGTATAAACAAAATTAGCGCGTTTTTAGATCGGCCAAGCCGTATAGATTTTTCTCGACAATCGATGTCCTCTTAGAACAACATTAGTGTACAAGTTCACTCAGTACCATCGCTATTACCTCAGCGATCCCCTCACGGTCATCGAGTTTCTAGGGTGATACTAGGGCAGTGTCAGCAGTAACGGCAAAAGCGATTCGACGCCACGGCAAATAGTAACGCTTAGTATTAAGGAGACACACGTATCAATACCCAAAGATATATCAATGAATAAATGCCCATGCGTAAGCTCGACGCTCTTGACCATTCTAACATGAGCTTTATTAATTTCACTACGAGCAAGCGGTTGTTGTTCAACAAAGTGGGCCACCTCCTGTCGTCTTCTCCCAGACTCATTTCGCCGCCCCATAGTTGTTTACTGGAGAAATATAGTCTAACACGTATCGTGAGAAGATATCTATCTTCCTGCGCATGGAAGCACATCAAAGAACTGATATAAGGTGAGCATTTCGTTAAGCGCTCGTGTTCCGTAGCGGAAAGCTAAATTCACGCAGGTCTGATTGCCGTCATCGCTTCGCGCACCTTGCTTGTAGGCGGTAACCCGGTAAACCTTGCCGATAGCGACGGCTGGCGAAGCCCGACGAAACTGCTGAAGTCTATCCGGCACTACCGCCTCGGTGCTACCGAAGCCTCAGGCGCGCAGAAGGCTTCATTTATTCTCAGACATGTACAATTCTAAAGGGTGTCAATAAAAACAACTTCAATTTCGGTTCTTTTTTTCTTATCGCGTGAAAGGAGCAGGCCAAGAACGATGTACGAGCTACGATTCAAAAAAATTCGGCGCGTTATTGTGAATTAGATAGATTTTATCCTGTCAGTGACGCACTACACAGTGGAACTTCGAAACCACTTCTACACAAAGCGTCAGATGGAAGTCAGCGGGAAACAGAATTGTCGACGATGTGCTGTGTTGGCGATGAGCGATTACTACGTCAACTGTCAGAACTTCTATTACTATTATATGTTACAAGGGATCTTAGTTGATTAGGCTGCAACTTACGAGCCTGCGCTAACATCGCAGACAGACCATAGGCACATCAGTAATTATGTGTCATTTTTTAATTGCTATAATACTGGGATAGCGAAGACCTAAGATTCTATGTTAACGGTATTCAAGATTGTGACGCTTGTCCATCGTGTTCAGGGGAGCCGCATGTGATCACAATGAAACACATGCTCGACATGTAATGCATGACATGTAATGCTCGAGCAAACGAAAGCTTAATGAAACTGCTGTGGCTCTCCGGGCGACACGATAATTGTTCGGGCGCGTCAAGCGACGCCGAGCGGAACTTTGGGACGAAAAAAACGTGGACAATCAAGGAAGGAATAAAACTAAGACGTAACAACGGGCTGCAAAAAGAAGATAAGGATATTGTGCAAACAGGTGAACGTCACGGCCTCGCTTAATTCATTAATCGTTAAGTGTACAATTTTCCCTAGAATTTACACGTTTTTGCGTAGGAAACAACAAACAGGAGCAATGCGTATGGAATATAATGGTAAAGATTATCGGAAACAAACATTAAGTGTCGCATGTATATGCATTACCGGGCATAACTGGGGCCGTATTTGTTCCCGCCAACAACTCAAAAGTATAATAAATATATGCGAGAAATAAAATAAGTTGTTCAAATAACTAACTCAAATTATTGCTGCTTTTAAGTGAGCAAGTACTGACGCGGAAAACTATGATACCCCTATGTTACGATGTGCTATAAAGGGTCATCAAGTACCTTAGGTGTGACTTCTCATCGGATAGTGTTTAGGCGCTTATTTAGTTACATGCGGCCCTCATGTTAGACACGGCGCCTCATCGTAAAGGTGGCTACCACATAATTTTGATAGCACTCTCTTGAAAGATACCAATTCCAGTGTTTTTGCCAGAGCTCTAAAAGCGAGATTTCACCTCGAAATCAGACCGACTCTACTGCCATGTCTTCCCTCATTCATTTCCCTGTAGTCTATATAATGCAAAGTAACGAATCTTGGTTTTTTTGGATTTTTCGTTCATTCTTTATTTTACCGGCTGCATAAGAGTCGAATGGCGCCCAGACCACACAAACAAGCTCTGAACTACTCGTTTTGACACTTAACTTCGTCACCATTAACGAATAACAGAAGCATGCTGCCGCCGCTGAACGGCCGCCGGGGCCACGATGAAAACCTCTTAGCCCATTAATTTAGTCAACGCCCTTTTGTGTATCTTTCGTTTCGGGTTGACTAGGTCATGCCTTACCCACCAACATCAGCCGCATTATTATTATGCACAGTTACGGTAACCAGTGACCGACAACGGCGTGCAGTTTAGATATTATTCAGCACTTGCCCCCATTTGCTGAGATCGTCCTGTCGTGGAAGCCGCTACTGCAATCGGCGCATCATCAATGCTAGGAACGGAACAATAGGAACGAAAGACGTCAGTTCTCTTTGTTTACTTCAGTCTCGTTTATTTTGATGAACAGTCAAAATCACTGGTTACCCGCGATTCTTCTCACGGCAGATTGTTCGTGCTGTCATCTACAATAAATCGGAAGCTTACACACATGTGAAATAATCTCGAAGGTTCTAATCTGATACAGAAATCTATCGGAAAATTGCAATCGGTATTATTTTAATCCGTAGCAGTATTTCCGACTTATAAGATACACAGATCAGTCACCTGTAGCAAACTGAAGAAAATTAGAATCATAATTTGATCAACGTACCTGCATGGTAGTAACATCGTAAGCAAAATCCCTTTTGCAGGATACCCAGCGCAACTTTTCCATGCTTTTGGCGATTGCATGATACCGTAATCATTAATAACAATAGAACTAGCTGTTAGCACATGAGGAGATGAGATGGAAAGACTTGAAGGGTGTTATGTGGGATGACGAAACCCTGATGAGGGGCAAAAAAGCTGACGCTTTGGTTATGAAATAAGACAGCGTGCGAAGTAATCAATGATGCTCAGCAGAGACACCGATTAAGCGTTTGTGATTTTTGTACCTTTCGCTTACGTTTAGAGGGGCAGACCGACCCGCGAACATGTGCGTATTCACAACTACATTGCAAATTATTTACATTTTCGTAATCAATATAAAAAATACTGGACGGTCCTGCTAAGTAATCAGCCACTTCTCTGAGGCGAAGAAAATGTTTGCCTTTCACCGAAAACATCCTATCGATTTGGATGCCCGTACCAAAGAATACCGGCGTTCCGATGACAATCGACGGAGTCGAGGCCGAATTGGCTATTCCTTGGCTTCATCGCCTGTTCAACGGGTGTTTTCATATAATCTGCAGCGCGTTAAGCTACGATAAGCCCGCATCAGGCCGACAATTCATTACGTACGAATTGACATACTATTGCGACAATTAACACATTAATCGATCGCCAGGCATCACTTAACCTGGGCCAATTGTCGCATGCGCCAATATACTTACTGCCAGCATTGTCGAACATAATCGAAGTTTGTTATTTGGCCTTTGGATCAGCCTACCTACCTACCTACCTAAACTACAAAAAGGGCATCCTTTATAAGTTTGCACTTCATTATTTCATAGTTCAACCCCATCACAGTTTCTTTGAATGATGTTAATTAGACATTCGTTTTATATCAAACTGATTAGACCTCACTATGCGAAAGATCAGTTTCATGAATGGCACTCATAACAGGACACATTTACGTGCCTGGCACACTTTCAAGCCCGTGTCGCTAAACTGAATTGTAACACGAACGTTTAACATCGTTCGGGTTTCCACATGATAAATGACAACCACCCCCTTCCCGCCGCAAAAGTGTTCCTAAGGAATGAACAAACGCAAGCTACGGGTGAACTGGGCCACTGTATATTGATTTGTAATTCACTGGGTTAATAAAGTGTTTTAGCTACCAAGTCTTTTCTGACCACGAATCACTTTGTGTCGCTGTCCGTAGATCCTATTGGCCATCCCTTGATTGACCATGGACAACGGTCGAGTAACTTGGAGTTACCCTATCGAGATGTGCGCATACCCAATAAAAGACCAACGAAGTGCAATTGGCAACCGAGCGAGAGAGTGAATAGGCAGTCAAAGAAACCCGGATAATGCTGAAATCGTCTTAAGCTTCTATACCAGGATAGGGCTCTATCGATAGCATCCTAAAAAAGAAGTGGTCTTTGTGCTTCCTTTGCCTCGTTCGATGGGTCGAGATGAGGTTGCCATCTTTATCACTAAATAGCCGAAGTTGATGAGTGGGTCTACTCCAGCGTGGCAGTGGAGGCGGTAAGCACGGGCAAGCAACGAAGCATCTTCCTCCATCCTAAATTTCAGTTATGAAAATTCAAATAAGAAAAAATGAAGCTTTAAGAATCTATCATGAGAGACCATAGCCCGCTGACAGCCGCCTGGTCTATCGTTGAGCATCGACCCCCCCCCCCCCCCAGAGCGGGCAGCGGGCTCAGCTGGAGCGCACTTGCACGTTATATAGGCGCATTTTCTGTGCCTACATAGCCATGCTATTGCTAGCGCAATGGCAGCTTAGTCCAGCTGATCAAATAGTGCAAAACACTTGTATTGATCCATCAGCAAAGTGGTAGAGAAGTGCCCAATGAGAAAAGTGAGTAAGCCCTCACTAAAAAGAGCCTCAATTGCTGCTCCGAATGTTTGCCACAATTTACAGCTACTGCTTTAGTACAGCTTGTAGCGGGGGCAACAGTCGTACGAGAGGGAGATACCTATAGTGCCTAACAATTGAACTGCTTCTGCCCCACTATGTATCTGCCAAAGAAATGCTGTAGGAAACAGCGTATGACCGCGAGAAATGCTATGAACTTAACTGAACAGAAGAACATCCAGATCGGCCCAGACTCGATCGTCAGTGTAGAGTTTCTTTCGGTCGTCTTGTTTTTGGGTGACCAGTTTACTAGAAGGATGTATCGCAGAGGGGAACGAAGATCCGAAAACGGCTTATTGCGATTGGTCTCGATGCTAAGTCCAATAGCTTTTTGAATTGCGTTTGCTCATACATCTTTTCGATAAACACTGAAGTACGTCTACAGCTGATAATATTATGCTATATTAGCCTGGGTCACACCGTTTTTGCTGCCCAATCTGTAATTGTGTTTTTGCATTGTACACAAAACTGCAATCAAGTCCTCAGTATTTCTCCCGCTATTATTATATCAAGGAGAATTACTGTATAAAACAAATAAATAGTGTCTATGCTTATATATAATAATATTAATAGTAAACTCCGAGCGCTCAGCCTATAACGTCGTGTAGGTTTCTTATATAATACACATAGATAATAGATAACGAAACTCGAACGAGGCATATCCCTCGTTGGTATTGTCGTCACGTCAGATAGTTTTCAATTATGGACGCGCCCATTTGTTTGTTTATCATTTGTTGTAACTGTCTAAAACCCTTTTTCTTTGGGCAAAAGATGCCTCGTCTGTTTCTATTGATGTTGCGCTTGCTTTCTTTCGTGCAAGTTTTTGTGATTGGTAACGGTACCTTTTCCAATAGATCAATCCATCGTTCTCTCGACACTTCCTATTGTTGCAATAGTTCGTTCGGGGCCGCAGCCTACGCAAAGTCGTGACGGTATTCTGAGCATTCTTTACGCAACTGTCAGCTTCTGATTACTTGACGACGGACCTGTTTCTCTTTGTTTCCTAGTTTTACAAAGCCCCAGTATGGAGTATTGTTTGGATATTGGTTTTGTTTTTCATTTACCTTTTTTTTGTCATACATAGATTCGAAATTACGTTACCTTATCGCTTTACAGTCGAAACCGCATTTTCACACAATAACTAAAAGTACATAATGTTTTCCCTAATAGGGCTACGTTACAATTCTCATCAAATAACACCTGCAACGTCTAGGGCAATTATTACGCCAGCGAAACGAACACGCAATTGTTTCTTTATTACGAAGATCTGTTTAATTTGCCATGTACCAAAATCTTTTATTTTTTTGTCTACGTTTTATTCCTGTTTCCTGTCTTCAACCCAGTATCTCATGACACGTTTCCGGAAACCTCTGTACAAGCGAACATATATATTTCAATAACGACATTAAGTGATTCAGCCACGGATCGTAACATGCACGCAACATCATAATAAGAAGGAAAGAATACACACCCCTGACAAACTTTATTGGTTTATATATCGAGTAAATGTATTACAATATACTGACGGTGGAAACAATTATTTTAAAGGAAGTCACTAAAGACGGAAATATATCGCTGAGGTGCGCCGATTAATCAACCAAAAAAAAAACCGTCAAAGACATACAAAAAGAAACCGAGATAGCTGCTTTACCAAAGCCCCAGGAAAAACTGCGAAGAATCAAGTTCTGCCCTTTAATCTTAATATTAAAAAAGACATAAGTTCAGAGGAACAATTGAATGTTGTCGAGATCAACGTACTTGAAATGTCGACGGTTCAATTATAAACAGAAATTAAAAAATACAACTGTTATCGTATCGGAGATTAAATTGCGAGCACCTGCCGATTCATAAAGTTTTTGTTAATGATGAGAGAGCTGTTAGCAATTGTTGGCCCTGAAGTACTATAAGCGGGTATCTATACGGGTCCTTCTATTTAGTCAACGGTTCAACACGTTACCTACAAAGGCAAATTGTAGTTGGCTACATAACGAGAAAGACTTAAAGCGTAGTCAGTAGCAAAGATATTTTGCATCTTAGCATTGAATTTCATCTTCGACTAAAACCTAACAATGTGTTTCAGTTTGCACTGGTTTAAAAAAAAAAAAACAAAAAATTCGAGACAAATGCACAAGTGGGCGAAAATTCATCTAATCATTTAGTTTTTTATACATCAACATTATTTTTCAATCAT
This sequence comes from Varroa destructor, assembly GCF_002443255.2. Taxonomy (NCBI): domain Eukaryota; kingdom Metazoa; phylum Arthropoda; class Arachnida; order Mesostigmata; family Varroidae; genus Varroa; species Varroa destructor. Next base: position 27,177,108 of record NW_019211457.1, read on the forward strand.
TACGAATGTTTGCTACTTCCCTTTCTTCTGCGGAAGTCCAAAATCGACCATAAGCCAGTTAGCACCAATAACGGGTGCAGCTTTATTACCCTTCAGGCGTCCCTTCTGATATCTCCAGGCTCTAAAGCGGTCAGTCCACTTTGTACGTTCTCATATAACTCGTCACTTTGGGATTGACTAACCAGCTGACCGCTTCCTGTATCTCGTTAACTAAGTCTACTCTTTCGCCCTCGCCCTCGCTCCCCCTCCCTTTCTCTCTCTCTCTCTGTCTCTCTCTCTCTCTCCTGTACAGGAGCGAAACGCAAAGCCGTCGAAAGATGTCACACACGGTTCTCGGGTCACCGCCGATACTTTAAGGAGGACAGGGGTAGAACGATAAAGTGCAGACGGCCCCGTGGCTGCTTTCGGAGAAGCACAAGAGCCGCTGATGATGTAGCCGAATTTGCACAATGGTTTATATGTAGCAGATCACTTCTGCCACTATTTCTATTATAATCAGAAAGTTTTCTAAGTCGGGGGTCCATGTCTGGGTTTGTAGGAACGTCTGAGCTTTCAGCCGGAGCAGTTTGTTTTCGGGTCAGTCTACCTACTACTGATGTCTCGTGCCTGCCAGACGTTCAGCTGCCGCCGATGTTTCTAGACTACAAAGGGGTTATTCAGAGCTGTTTCAACGAGGAGAAGACGCGTCTAGAGCCAACCGGAGCATCTGGACTGGCGCTCTCGCCAATATGCAGCATTGTACCTGTGTACACAATAGCAGGGCGAGCACGAGTATGGCGGAAGCCAAGGGGCCTAAACAAGGCAATGGAAGAGCCTAAAAATACTACATGTTACAGGAGTCCGGAAGCCCGCTGATAGTTGATAGATTTTTTGGTGCCTAAGTAGCGCGCATGTCTATGCATCAGTCGGACATCAAGCAAGGAATCACTTTATCGTATACGATATCATATGCTCGGTGGGTATAGGACTGCTAAATGTTAGTGACTGCCAGTCACAGTTGAGTATATGTGCGAACCCATACATGTGATGCGCACCTTAACACGTCTGCTGGGTCCGCCGTTTAAGGTTTGATGAACCTGACCTATCACTCATCTAAAAAGTCTCAAAAGGAATAGGCGGCTAGACGACAAGCACATACTTGAAGACGACTCATACAAACCAGCTTTACACTTATAAATTGACTTGTTTTTATATTAGCGAGTGGCAGTAGCGATAGCGGAGGCACCAAAGCGTGTCTCGTTTCGTCCTATTAGTTCTACACGGATAATTAACAGGCGACCTAAAAGAGAGCTGACATGTCAGCCGTAGCATAAGCCAGAGAAAGCCGCGCCAAATTATGCTTCATTCACTGTTTATTAAAATATTCTTGTCGAAAAATGTATGGTGCTGTTCTTCTATATGGGAAAAGTTGTACAAAATATACGACTTACGTCTTGTTTAGTACAACTTTACTGTTGTACTACAATATTCGGAAACTTACTTTAAAAGATAGTCTTTCTTATATATATGTAAGTTTAGCGTCTTGTTATATCCTTCCTTTATATTATAGGGTTCAGTGTCACCTATGTGAGCGTGAAAATTGGCAGAATTTCAAGACTGTAGTAGCTTCTTTATCTATCGCCTTAGTGAGTCCTTACTTATATGGAACCTCTGTGAACCGGCGTGCAAGCTGATACAGGAATATATGGCATCTCATCAGCATAACGCGCCTCAACATCAGCTCCGCCCATTGCTACCTTATGTTACAACAACGTAATCTAATGCTGCCATATAATTTCTCGGAACTGAATTGCTCGCAGTACGCGGCCGTCACCGAGAAAATGATCTGTTTGTCTTACATTTAGCAACGATAAGCCCGTTCGAATGAATCTGTTTATTATTCTGGTCAGATGACATGGGTTAGTAAACTCGACCCCAGTGCCTGCACGTACAAACGGAAGAACGTTTTAGGAATATACATGCATATTAGCAAAAAGCGAACGTATTCTAAAGAGGTACTTTTTTATTACTCAGATGGTTATTTCATTCAGATCTTCCTTAGTCGTCCATCGCTTGATTAACCAATACCTCTTCAGTTGCTTCGCCTTTAAAGAAGTACAGGAATCGTTCGAAAGACGAAGTGCTTACGTAATGGGCTTCTACAACACAAAATGGGATTATCGTAAGTTGCGCGGATGCCCTACGGGAAGTCCGCATGCCGGCATTTCGCTGACGTGGGCGCGAGGGGCTGGATACTTTTCGTCGGCAGACGAACAAGCCAGACCAATGGTCAGTCTCACAAGTCTCAACAAGATGGCAAGTAAGACGCAGTACTACTGCTACAACTTCACGCGTTGTGCATAATTTTCAAAGTCTACCGTTGCATCTTGTCGTCTTACTACGAGTTTTCATTGATATATACACTAAGTTTTACGAAATGAATGCGGAGAAGACGACAGGTGAAGACATACATAGAACATTAACTATGCATGGAGATTCAGATGGACACCTGTAAACGATACACCTTTGTTTGGTACTAGTATAAGAAATCACGGTGTGGTGAGCATCGATGGGAACTCATGACCATGTTTAATCAATTAGTTTACTTTGACTATCTGCTATTCATGTTACCTTACACTTACCATTACTGATCGTTTGTCTAAGATACACCAGTCGCCTAGATACGACCGTTTAGACAGGTTTGCACACAATTATGTACATGTACAGTTAGAATTCGTTCTTGGTTGCCAATGGCTCAAAATTTGCGGCTATCCTTTTCAGCAGCGGCCTACCATTCTATAGCGTAGAGTCCATCGGACCGCCTTAGCATTAACATACACGTCTCTGTCCGATGACATCGCCTAATCGCTTGTTTAGTTTTTTACCTATCTTGAGTAGACTTACGATGTTCGATCGTCCGAAATAGAAATACCGAAAGGCAGAAGCGACTAGAAGACAGGGAGGGACAAAGATGACAAGTTTGTATTAGCTGGAACGCCGAACAAATAAAAAAAAAATTGCCCGCTTTACCAATATGTACTACTATCGACTGTTTACCATGTACGATACGGCCTACGTAGCAAACGAAACCAGATGATACATGCCAAAAATTTGGTATTTATCCGCAATTTACATAAAAACGAAACTTAAAAACAATGCAACTGGCAACCGCATAGAGATCGTTGACAACACAAAAAAAGCTGTAATACTAAAGTATAATACATTCAGCTAAATGAAATAGTCGATCATATCTAAATGTTTGTTGAAGAGCGCGCCAACTAGAACAACTACACTGAGCAACACAAAGCTTCCTATAGAAATGCCTATAGAAAATCCTATAGAAAATTCCTATAGAAAAATCTTTACCCCCATTTCACTACATTGTAAATAAGTCTACGAACTTTACGAAACCTTTTACGAAAACATACGAAAGCACTGCCTTAAGATACTGTTCGCCTCCTAAAACCTCGAACTACTTTTGCACTGTAAAATAGTCTAATGCTAACGGCGGAGCGACTACTCTACTTTGTTCAACAACTTTGTCTTCCTAGTTTTTTTTTTACTTAGCAACGTTGCAGTATCTACAAAGTGTGTGATTCCTTGACACTCGCTTGAATAACGCTCCCCCTGACTAAATCGGATGCACACTATAAAAACAGCTTCAATAATTATAAAACGACCTGGATTTGAAACAAACATAGAACATGCCGTCGAAAGGCAGCAATGCTGGGCATAAGTGCACGTTATGATCTAGACTAGATCTTTTACGTGCAAAGCAATTACTACAGCTTCGGTGTTTTACGTACCTTTGACAACGTTGTACGTATCAAATCAGACATTCGCCGTATTAACGTTACGTCACCAACACACATACTGCTACAAAGAGTTTATTATCAATCGAAATTACGGCATTTTAACCCAGAGCAAAGCAAAACACCAAAAGTACAGATGCTTCTTTGTATTAATGACTCAAAAAGGCAGAAATAAAAATCAGTGTGTAACTAGATACCATGGTTGACAACATACGTATTATATAACGGTACAAAACCCGAGAAGAACACCCTGTGTTAAGAAATAATGGAGTTCTGCTTGAGTAGCTTGAGAAGGGGACCCACGCTGATCGGTCGTCAAACCGATCCAACCAGCAGCAACGTTCTCTAGAAATACGTCCCGACAACACCCCAGCGCTACAGCCCATATCTTTTAGTAGGTTTGGGTAAGCTGCATTTATCGCCTACGCCCCAGAATCTTTCTTTCCGCCTCAATCCACTGATGCACCCCATATGGTATGTGTGGAGGGGTCGAAAAAACGTTTCTAGCTCCCGTTGCTCAATGCGTATATGCATTTGTATGTTGTATAAATGCTTGCTCTTTAGTTGGTAGCCATTATGTTCATACGTAAATTCACGTGTACGGCTGGTCGTGCCAATGCGTGCAATGATTGCGGTCTTTCACGTATCGTTCCACGTCATTGTCGTACCTGAACACAGTTGGCACTCTTGAAATAACAATAACGACAATATCAATAGCAGTGGCATATAAAATTACCATACAATTAAGATATTTATCCATTCCGATCGTATATGGTACGCCTATGTCAAAAATTTGCGATCTAGTTGTTCGATATAATATTCGTGCATGCTAGACGACAAACTAGATTTGTCTGGATGGGTAATGTCATGTACCTTTATACGACAAGGGATTGGCGTGTGAACCTATTAAACCTGATCCTAAAACGTCTCGTTTCCCCCACCGAGACACGCTTACGCAAGTCATACAGCAACGACAATCACTAATAACCATTATCATTGTTATTATCTGAATTAACAGCACGGTATTATTATGACGTGTGTTATTTCGTCATGTATTTTTAGCAAGACAGCCAACGGCGGCCTATTAGGACAAAAGTTCCATATTGGAAAAATCTTTCTGTCTGTACAGGGAGAGGATGAGACACTATACAAGCTGGAGTCTATCGCCGCCAGAACGACGCTCATCTCATTATAAGTAGTAATCGCATTTCAATACCCGATCGTACTCTTTGCGTTGCTCTAGTGATAACTAGACGTTTCGTGCCAAACTTGAACGAGATCAGGTTTGTTCCGACGGCTTGCTGTCCATATATATATATAATCCAATAATGATAAACAGTACATATAGTAGTAATATATTCGCTCTGATCTTTCCGATTATTGGTATTAAGAAGGTTTCGGTTTCCCGGTAACTTCGTATCTATCCTATGATTAAAGTATAGAGGGAAGCCACTTTTCTGTAAAACCGTGAACAATAGGCCAGCCACCAGCGTATGCGGTCTAAAATTATTATGTGAGAATACACGTTTTATGTATGTATATATATCTCAATGTTTATACAACCTTTTCGCATTTCATACGGATTTAGGCGGCAAAAAGACGTTGAAGAAACTCTACGAAACATCAAAAACAAGTGACATCTATATTATCCTTTATCTGCGCTAAAATAGCGGTTTACTTCTCTGGAGCCATAGGTGATACGAATTGGTAACTGGTTGCATCCCGTCAGTCGAAATCAATGTCCTGCTGTGGGTTAGCTTATAGAATCGTCATCCCTAATAGCTATGCAAAAAAAATATGACCCTGTAACACGCGACACGGTGAAGGGGGGGAAGTGAGGTAGAGGGGCAAAACTAAACATGACAAAACTTATGTTGAAAAGATTTTACTAACAAAAATGCCGGTGCTTAGTTTGTGTCGCTTTAAGTTCTTTTTGTTAATATCTGTACAACGATTGCGATCATTTTACCAATTAACTCGTCTCGATCCACCGTTGACGTCTTCTATAAAACAGATAAAGTCATCATGCATTACGCCATATAAAATTGATATACGTATGTTGACGGTCACCCATTTGATCAGTGGGTCCGTCCGCGCTTTGTATGATCCGTGCACACTCTGGACGAACACCTTCAACAGCCGGATAATGTTGCGGCCATTGTAACCTTTTGCTGTAGTCGTTAGCGCTACTGCTACTACCGCTTATGATCATTTTGTAACGGTATTGATCATTAATAGTAGCTTTGATTACGTGGGGATCGCGTCGCTGAGACCGTCGCCGTGTCCTCTCCGTAACCTCGGCTCTTGTCGCCGAATATGGGAGTTGCTAAAGTGAATATTTTCTCTATTCAAATCATATTTACTCGTCTATTCAGTTAATGAGAAGCGTCAAACAGACATATGGGTCCATTAATACATTGTATAGAGATATACAACACGTATCTACGTTGAAGTGCAGTTCCTAGCTTGTTCCTTGGACCTGTTAACCTGTTGTCTGCCTAGGCTGCCCGAACTCAAAGAAACGGAAACAGGCTCATAATTTGTTAATTGCTTATGACTTTCGGACAACGTGAGCCGAAATAATCGCTAATTTCTTGCTATTCTGTCGCTGTTGATTCGCAACCGTGATTGTGTGACCATTTAGCCGCGTACGAGGTAACACAAGGGCGACGATTGAAGGCCGACAAGGTGAAGGCCGTCGAACGGCATCTTTAAATTAGGAGAGAGAAACGTTTTATGCGTTTAAGGAGTGCCTATGCTACATACAGATGGAAGCTGATTGCGAATGATCCCGAGAGAAAATATTCACAGTAATCTGTTTAATAAGTTTAAATTAAGAAAGAATAAAGTTTAATATATATATAGTAAATAAAAAGGACAGTGTTATTGAGAATTTGTTTGGTATCAGCAGTTTCCATGGTTCATTTTATATTATTAGTTAAAACAATTCGTTTATAAGGAACTCGTTACTCGTATGCCGCCCTATTGTGTTGAACAGTTTCAGATGGTATGAATTTCACATTAAGAAATCTACTTAGCTATGTGTCCTACATTCGCCTCGTGTCCTTCAACTCGTTAATAGAAATCAGTGCATATGCTTGACGCAGGAACCGGAATATATGATCGGTCACACCGAGGTCTTCCGGAATCTTCTTGGCTATCCTTTTATAAGAGCTCATCGGGTCCGATGGCTCTGCGCCAAGGGTAATTAGAGTTGTTTTTTTTTTTGTCAATACACTTCTTACGCTATTTGTCAACGTTTCTAAACAATATGAAAAAAAAAAAAATAAGGGATCCAGTCGTAAAATTAATTACCGGTGTCAAACAATGCCAAGTCAAATGCATAATAAAAAAATGTTTGCAGTTGAGAATAAGTTCTGCAACAAACGTATCGCGCAAAAAGCAACACAAATAGAGCGTCATTCTATATTGTACTTAGTGTTAAGAGCAATAAAAAAGCCTTACTAACACAGCAATGGGTTCCGTACGAAAAAAGCCTGAGTGACTATTTTTTCCAGTGTCCAGACTTTTACTTACTAGGAGGTTCTTTTTTATTATAGATACTTCCGAGTTCTCACGATATCTTCGATGACCTAATAACATGTCTCCGAAACCGCGCAGTATAAACAGCCTGAGAGTCAGTTAAAAGGGCAACATGGCCCGACAATCTTTGAGGTTTCCATAGGAATTGGTTTAGGTACAACAAAGTGTATGTTGCTCCCGCAGGCACTACAGAGGAGAATCGTTGAACAGTTTTTTCAAATGCAGTTTTACCGCAAAAAAATAGATTTCAGCCATAGATTTGAGCTCTTCTGCACATAAAGCCTTTATACATGTATATGTCTGAACCAGAGACAGATTTAATGCTATCTCCTATAGGCATAACGAGTGCCAGTGAGGGTATATAAGTCCACTTAAGCAACTTTACAGCCCTGCTGTGATTTTTATGCTTGCTCCTGGGAATGAGACAGAGAGCTTGTCCGAGATCACCGCAGGCGTTTTGAGTAGCTGTATTACACATACGTACACGAAAGAATCGGCCTCAAAATAACCACAACGCCTGTAGATGTACGAGCCATTGTTTTAGTTCCTGCATTGTGACCACGCAGGCCATCAGATCAGCGTATATCCAGTAGCCGATCGAGGCCAACTTCTGAAGCTTGTCTTCCGTGTTCTTAACTCCTTGAGGCAGCTCCAGACATCAGCATTTAGGTCCACACACACAGTATCCACGGCCTTACGCTGTCGCATACGCTAAACATGCAGTTCGCGATCGCAAGTGCGGGGACCAGCGGGAAATGCTACTTAATACGCTAACAGTGAAGGCCGACGAGGTCATAAGGCTATATGGGACACCGGCCTTCTGTTGGTCAACTAGCGTATCAGAAAGACCAGGCACCGAGACATCGATCGGATGAGGCCAGCTTGTGACAGCAGAGGCTGGACCACATTCAACAAGTGAGTAGTGCTTGGTGTGACATATGCGGACTATAAAGGGCGAGAAGCACTGCATATGACGCAATCGGAATTAAAAATACACTGCGCATATATGAGTCTATGCTATTGCGCAACCAGACGATTATCGTGTACGGTTTTATAGTAGGCGTGTTAAAAGGCAAGCCAACCGCTTATTTAGAGCGATATTGTACTATTGGAAATATCTTAGTAAATGATCACTGTTTATGTAGAGCTCTCTGTCACTCTAGAAACAATTCAAGGGTTACTTCACAATATTGGCAATAGATTCGGTGAAGAGAAACAATTAAGTAAGTTAAACTAACTGCTTCGTTGCTCTCTCGTTACTGACTATGTGACACCAAGAGAAAAGACATAACTGGTGATTGTTAAAATTAAATTAAATATAGCTCACAAGTATAATGCCCAGAACGGTACAGTGCTATAGCAGCATGTCACATTAGCTATAACGTATTATAATCACATCCCCTTGCTGAACTTAATTTCGACTATTTTTACATATTTTTTGTCTACAATCGATGTCTTTATTGACCGTTTGCACAGCTTCGACGAAGCTTTGGCCAAACTTGTATCTCGTCATCACTGTCCCAAGAGTCGGACCCCACTTCAATCCAGATCTTCGGTCAGCACCTTAAGAGCGGTCCTATTATAACCCAATGCCCTGAAACCCCAGCTTTCACATCGGTGAATATCACACAGCCTGCGGATACGAGCAGGCACGTGTCTAACAACGCAAAGGCAACGGCTTTCGGCTCTTATCACATACTAAAGCTACATATGTATCGATCAGTGATGGTGCGAATGTGATGATTTTGAAGTTGGCGTTTACAACTGTGGTCTGCTGCAGTATATATGTATTTAACGCATGGAGGTCTTGAGCAGAAAGTTCTACATCAGCAAAAATGGGTTGCCCTCGTGATTCGCGCAACGTCTGCGCGTTTTACTATGCATAACTAAGATAAGGCCCTATTGTGTACCTTGCACTGGCTGTACTTGGAAGAGGCTAATTCGGAATTAGCGCGAAGAACCCAGCGTATAGCAGCCGATGAGAAGAACGAGACGATGCGAGTTACGGGTTGTTAGCAAAAGCTTATGGCTCTGATGCTTATTTCCCTTAGATATACGACATAAACACTTAACAAAGCATTGTCATAGAATACATTGTATCCTTTAGAACTTCCACGGACATGGGATCTTTATATATTGGTATAGTCATACTATAGCAGCATAATGAAACAAAACTTTGTTCTTAAGTTCTAAAGATTTATCAACGCCCTCTCTTCACCAACGTAATACGAGTTTTGGGCCCCAGCACCTATTTAACCCTAGACAGATCTCTCACAAGGGCCTGCTTCAGTCGCATTTACGCTCGTTAAAAACAGCATGCACACATTTAACACAGATAAAAACAACGAAAATGAAGAATCGCTCGGCCTACAAAAGTAGCTAATCCTACAAAATACTCATAATTGTTATCATGTACATTATTAACCACTGTTCATACATCCCAGAATATTTCACCCGCCTTCGTTGATGGTCTAGCTGAAGTCACACTGGCTAACGTAGCAGCTAATTTCCTGCCGCTTGGCAAATGACGGATATTGCGTCACCGATGCCTTGCCGTATCATCATTACTATATACTTATAATATTACCAATGCACTATACTAATAATACTATAATATACTACATATTAATACTGTAATAGTATCATATTCCGATGCCATTTGTTACTGCTACTTTTCGACGAAATGCTGCTCTGTTAATAAGCCAACGATTACCTCATCTTCGTTTCGTTAGGTTTCCTGTGCTTCTTAGGCCCATTCTGGCTGCGCCGATCTGGCCTTCACCAATCAGCCCCATCTATGGCAGCTCACCGTATGGCGTCCATCACGTACAGTCGTGAAAACGACTGATTCTATCCTATGTAAATGGCCGGATCTACTATACGTAGATCAAACAAACTCACTTCGGATCTTCTCGATTTGGCGTTCATGCTATCTTCGATAATTATTGGGATTCCACAGACGATTACTTCACCTCCTTCTCGTCGTTGCGAAGCTGCTGTACTCTATGTGTGCCCCGATTCCCGCTACTGTTAATCGTCATCCATACGGCAGCTGCGAGAGGCGCTGATAGTAAGCACATTGTCACACTGAGTGCGACTTCACTTATTGTCAACAAGAGGGCGGAACCGTCATAAGACAAAAAAAAAAGTACGCCGCCGCCAAAACAGATCCAGCTTCCGTTGACGTACTTCTGCTGCTACTGCTAGTTTCATAGCCCTATATGCTATCGTTGTTAGTTTTAGAGCTGTTGTTTTGGTTGTTACCAGCGTGTGGCTTGTAGCAGCACTAGCGTTCAATGTGGGTTATCTCTACCCACGCAGCGCAGGCCAAATCTGCTTTCCCCTGCCAATTTGACGTTGCTAGGAGTATCTGCATTGTTGCTCGTTCCCCAGCAGCGGTAGTGACAAGCAAGTTCATTCGTTCCTACGAATAACATCAGTTGCGCTCATGCGCACGTCTTCGAAACGAAGCAACATAGCCGGCGCTACGGCAAGCTGCTCTCAGTAGCCTTCCATCGCGTGGTCCTTGCCGCCGCTATGCCTGCCTATGATGGTAAACAATAATGACAATACTGATAGTTTATGGACAACGGACCGTTGGCGTATGAAGCATGGCGCGCTTGGCCAGCCCAAGGGACTCTTACGGTGTACTTTGGTTAAGCCTTTTGCGAAACGTTACGCGAGTCGCTGCTGCCGCAGTGACTTCGAGTCGGGGTAGAAGGAAAAAAAGGAGCAAGGTACTGAAAGAACTTAACGACCTAGCATTAGGTTCGAGAGGAACACAATGTACTCGAACTTGTTTGTGCCCTGCCCTGAACGTACCTGTCCGATCAGTTTGAAGCCTTCCTAACTTTCGAGACTACGGAGTTTTACAGCAGAGAAAGATTATCATCTGATTTCTAGTAAGTTCCATATTTGATACTTAAGATATTTCTAACTCAAAAGACCCAACTTAGTCTTCCAGTGTTACCGCGCAAATGTCGTAATCATTTTCGCACTTCGTGAAACTTACTTTTCATCCTGTGGGAACTATAATCCTGAGGCTACCGTTAGTGTAGCCGGAACCCTGCCATGCGGCGCGCGTCATAACGTTCTCCACAAATAATTGCTTTTTGTGCCCTGTTCACTAACATCTACGATGTCTGCGGTGCCGCGATTGGAACTGAACGCCAATCAATTATAGTAATTGCTTGGTAACATCAAATGTCGACACCGAAAATGCGCGATAATCGAAACCCGTATAAATACTTCCGTAACGATGTAGAACAAAATAGAATTACGACTCACAGAAGCATACAGCCTCTGTTCACTAACACAACTATGGTTTTTCGTTGTCAGACTCTCTCCCTGAGTTTCCTGATAGGCCACCCACGATAAGACCACGAAATTCGATCAGCCTTATCAAACCTGGCTGATTCCATCTACCACTAACCTTCTGAACAATTTTAGGCCGATGTGCTCCGTTTCGTCAGTATGAATATTTGAAGGATCTGTTGATTTGTTATTATTGTATTATGTTGTGAGCAAGCGGAAAAAAATTTTCATTTGTTTGCCCATCCCATCTTGTCCATTTTATCCTTACATACTCACTGTATGTATACACGTTCGTAACAGCCTTCGCCTGCATTGATCTAAACGCAATAAAAACAAATCTCAGTACAACGAACACGACTAGTTAAGTTCATTGATCGCTAGCCAATTCACCGCTTAACTTTAGAAACACTCATACGTGTATACAACCACCACTATTTCCAAAGATTCCTCTAACATTGTGTATATAATAACGCATACTCCTGTCACGCGTTCGCACTGCATACTCATAGAACCGCACCACAATCTCCCGTAGGTAAGTTAAGGCAAGAAATTGCTCATGTTACCAGCGGGCAATCATACTTGAGATGTATATAGTGTTATCGATGACGCAGCAACGTGTGTTGTGCGTTCGTTGATCCAAGACTTAATTGATAACATAGTTGCATGGGAAATTCTGCACGTCAATTTCACCGATAGATGGAAGGATATAAGCTTTTCATATCTGATAACAGGTCTTCGACATGGCCACCTGTATGTTAGCAAAGTCGATGAAAGCGCAAGCAACATTAGCAGCGGGACATGTGAGGATTTAATCCAAAAGACAAAATATGACAAATACTTAGAACGGCTGTACTGGCCGTCACATGACAGGTAAAAAAAAAACACAATATTGGTATTACTTGTTGTTACCATCCTAAAATGCTTTCTACCTGGCGCTGGTTTCCTTTCGTGTATTCGATGTAACAAAAGGTTAGCCATTTGCTCTGCCAGTTGGTAACTTCTTGCCGTTAACGTATTTGTTGGCAATATTCTTCTCGTTGAGTATAGTCAAGGCATGTATTTGCCAATCTTCTCAAGAGAATCATATGTCGGACATACAAAATTCTCTTACTGCATATATTTCAAAGGGCCAAAATCCTCGTCTCTCAAGTATTAGGTTAGGTTAGGTTTTTTTTTTTGCACAGGTTTAAATTGAAAGTAACACGGTAAGTTCAACCCAATTAGCGTTAACTACAGTCACCAAGATGTTTCACCCCATCTTTAAGTTATGATCGAAATTTATAAGCGAAATTATTTCCATCATACCAAGATAAATTGTTTAGCTTCCTTAGTCTGCTAGGAAACGGGTTGTATACATTTTCCTTTTGTGGACGGACACCCATACGGTTGTGCTTCACCATGTTGGCATACAGTTTACGTAGCCAGAGCGTCAAGATAATTAACTCTTAATACCGAAAAAATGTCAGCAGTACGATGGCATCTGTTGTGTTTCTATGGAATGTTGCTTCAATTATCAGAATTCCTGATTAGAATGTTGATGACGCAAATGCTCGATCTAAATAGGGTTAACATTAGATAGAAACACCCAATGGCGAATCAATGGAACAAGATTTATAACAATATACTTCAGCACGTTCTACTGTCTTAGAAGTTGGCCGGCGCACCGGCATAGCATACAAATTCAATAGCAAGAACAACCACAAAATCTTCTTCACTCAAATCATTAATGACGCCAAACAAACCCGTCGCCCGAACAGGACCACATAAGAAGTTGCACAGAATACCTGTCCTAACTGATATAGCCAATCGAAACTCCGTTGCCTATAACAAAAATGATCCTAAAATAACTAATATCTATGCCTGCACACAGCGCTTATCGGGAAGAGAAATATCGCCGTGTCATTGAAAATGTATTTCAACGACGCCTACGAGATACGGAGGCAAAGACGACAGGGAAATAAGATGGGCGAACGTTATGCTTTGCCTATCCATTTACCGGGTCCCATTTATTAATCAGCAAACAGGGTCCATCAGGGCATACCAAACACTTATCCATGCTGGGCAGCCCACGGCTTCGGCCGTCGAGGATCAGCGTCACGAAGAAGCCAAATGGCGCGATACAATATGGAAATTAAATGGCTTGCCGACGTACGAACGTCGCTATATTAATATAATCCGTTCGCACTCGATAGCGTGCTATTATGTAGTACACTCGCGGCGGCGCGCTGTGATGGACATCCTTATTATTGAAAAATTCAATCCCAGATAGCTGTCAATGTGATCCGAGGATGACAGCGGGTACGTTTCACTGATTTTATCTTATAATTTATTTACTTATAAATAATAACAATTTTACGGACAAGCTAGATATCAGTTCGAAATCAAACTGTTTCCATATTATCCCTGTATCATAATCATCATCATTCCATTCATATCCTTTATAGGAATTTTTTTAATAGTAGGTCGTGCGCCCAAGCGAATGAGAAGAGTTGCTGGGCCATTGCTTGTCGGATACAAATAGAAGTTGTTCGTACGGGGGGACCTAATACGCACGCCATGGTATATGTAGGCAGGCGGTGACGGGTCATTCGCGTTCTGCCTAATATGATAAACACGTATTGAGACAAACTGCAAAGATACGGCTAGAAGGCTCAATGAATCATTATCAAATGATTATTATCGAGGTAGAATAACATCTGTTTTTTTTTAAACCATTGACCATCAGATAGTAAAATCTATTGTGAAGACACTTTATTCACTCATGCCGTGGGTGGCTTTGATGCTCTGAAGGACGCTTTACCGTATTTTGGAGGTAGACTAGATTGCGCTTCGGCTCCTTATGGTTGTTATGACCCGTTGCGTATTTATAGCTAACTATTTACCAGATGACCACGTAAAGGATGCTTTGATGTCATCCGCACGACGATAACGAGACCACTGTGTGTTACACATCGAGGAATTCAGTGCCAAATATGTCTGCTTAAACGGCCGATTTTTAATTGAAAACAACAATGGCAATAGCAGGGAACAGACACTTCCGCGTCATATGTCAACAAAGAGTAATATCTTGCTATTAAAGAGGCACAATGGTAAGGCCGAGATACCCGGCCTTCATACCATAGCAGCGTTTATCAATTATTTATCTATCGATCGTTCTCTAGCGAAAGAGACGAATGCGCGCGTGCCAGAAATCTGTTGTTTGCACGTTTTTTCTATTGGGTCCTCGATAAGATGACCTCGGTATGACTCGAAACTTCTGTTTGCGGCAAAAACGCGTCAACAGCAGTTACTACCGACTTGCAAATAGTCGGAGCCCTCTAAGTCCCTAATCGTCGTCTTAACGCCCGGATTTTAGAAATAGGCTGTTGGGGCTACGTCACTCAGCCGTTACTCAGTTAGCTTAATCGGCTACGACAGCTGTTGGTCGACGTAAATTTAGCCAAATATGCTTCTCTGCCGCTACTGTCAACGCTTGTAACTAATCCACTTTGTTCCATCCTACGAGTTTATTCAATAAATTACGTATAGACTTATGCCAAGTATTATCCATTTAAATATGCTTAGGACTATGCGACAACCCCAGCAGGCCACCTGTTACGTCAGCTTAGCCAAGCTCCCGAGATACCAAAATCTGATTCACAGAAGCGAGTTGCGTCATCAGTATCGCCTACACTGCCGCAACAGTGGAAGATGGCGTCTATATCACGAACCAGCAAAGTGAAGACGCAGGCTAAACAGCCGCAGTGGGTAGAGGATAGAAATTGCTACGAGTCCAAAAACCTAAAAACGATGAAAACACACAGGAAATTTTCACACGAGTAATGGCATTAATCACAATGGCGTAGCCAACGATGACGGTACGACGAAGCGACTCCACTATAGAGCAAGCAACTGCCCCGCCGCTCTAAACAAAGCCTGATCTTAGCACACCATGGCACAAGTGTTATCCTTCTTTCCATCACCACTGTTCCCTGCTACCGTCGCCTTCGTTGTCCCTCGATCAAAGATGGCCTCCCACGCACCAGGCGAAAATTAAAAGCGATGGCAGAGCGCGAAAAAACTAACAAACGACCGAACGAAGAGCAGGGACCACTAAAGTCTACCACACGAGGTAACACGGCCAACTAAGCATACGTAAGCGACGCTACGCTAGAGGGCAGATGAAGAGCAACGCCAACTGCTACAATGTACATATGATTGCGTTGCTTCTATTTATTGATTGGGTGGATCGCGTGGGATCGGACCGGGCGGTAGATTAGGATCGGTGGCAGGCTGCACGGCAGTGAATAACGGTCAGCCTCTTGCCCATGGGCATGCTAGTCGTTTTGCCGGTTGCTGCTGCTGCTGCTGCTATTCACAAGCGAATTGGCACACACACACACTCATTACGTACATACGCACACACACGTTGAACGGATATTCTAGAACGAAGTTCTATCCGGCGGAAGAAGGACTGCCACCGGCGAATTCTGCGGCCGAAACGACGGTTGTTGCTAATGCCGTTGGTGCTATGGCTTTTGTGGCCGGCGTTCGCGCGCTTTTTCTCACGCGCCAGCAACGCTTCGCGGAGCGAACACTCCGGCTGCCGCAAGCTAGAAACGAATAGACACGTGTCCGTTCTGCCAAATGTCAACGAAAGCCAGCCAGAAGCAAACGGCGGGCGTCGCGGAAATGGAGAGCCGTAATACATGACAGCTTGATACTATAGCTAATGCTGATCTACCATCTTTAACGTAAGGTTGTATGAACAGGGTGCACAGTAAGGTGCCCTCTCGATAAGATGTACCTACTGGAAATCTCTGCCATAACAGTGATTCGCGGTGACGAGCGGCGGTCGCATGACGACAGAGAAGGAATAGCTCTTATCCGGCTATGACATAGTACGCGGTTGACTTAGGTGAAATCAAATCTGCTTAACGTCATGCTGCTCGTAATTGGGTTGTGGTAACGATGACACCACTAATCATTATAATGTAAACATAAATTTCAACAGTAAAGTTTTTACTACAAACGACGTCCTTCGACCTTGCTAAAGCTCTTGATCGGCCTTGGTCAGCCTGACACATAGGCACACACGCGCTAATTTATCCACTTATCGCTAGATCGCTCTTTCTTCGATGCGCGGAAATTTTCAGTCTACGGCAGAGTTAGACACTGGACGATACGTGCAGCATCGTCGAAGAACAAAACTGCCAAGTAAATTCACAGTTTGATGCTAACACATATCGATAATACGTCGAGCCGCCCCAGATCACAGGGCCTGGTAACCCCTGGACGGGGACACTGCGGCTGGCAAAATGCTCAACATCGAGTGTCCACTCGCGCGCGCCGCGTGCAGTGACAAACGAAACAGCCAAACTTGGATTCGGATCCTGAAACGTATGCGAACAGAGCTATCAGAAGAAAGAACTCGTTGCTAAGTTGTTGTTGTCGTCGTCTTGTTGGCGATCAGCGACACCAACAGCCACAACGGCAGCTGCCGATTCAATAAATCTCAGAAAAAAAGTTGTGTCAGCGTTTCGCTCTTGCTGTCTTCTGGCGAAGCTTGGCCACCGGCGAAGTTCCCGCGTGCATTGAATATCATGCAATGTTTTCTAGCGATTCTATATTGCAACTCCATTCCTCTTTATGTATTGATCCGTATCGCTAGAAAATGAAAAATATATTTGTACTGATTGACAAAGGTGCGCGAGTAACGCGCATTGTCAAGGATTTCACGATCACTTAGCATGAAATCGTTTAAAAAGAGCTGGCGTCTAATCTTTGCATTCAAGCTTGGGTCTATTAAGCAGCGTGTGTTTGTGGCCATCCCACTGTTGAGATGATACTGCAACAGCAACGATCCGTACCGACTCGGTGGAGGTCTACGTTAAAACAGCGCGTTATTAGCGTTTTCGTTCTTGACATGCGTTTACCAACGCGGATTGAAACATTTCGCCTGTCTGTATCAGTTAGGGCTATTTACAGAGTCATCTCCGTGTCCTCTTAACCGTATCAAAACATTACAGAGCATAGTGGAACAGTCGGAAAAGGACCTTATCACGCACCGCTATTGGTGTCGTTGGTACCGAAGACTTTGCTCACTGATACAGATCTGTATTCCTTAGATACCGATAGCGCCTACGTACGCATTTTCGTCACCTATAAATATCGCCTATTGCTTCCCCAATTTTCAAACACGCAGTACGGGTAGGCGCACGCTAGAATCGGTGGTATTAAGAAGCACCTGATTCAAGTCAAACTGTTAACTGAACTAATATAACTGGAACCGTTTCCACAAGCGCTCAACAAAAAGAAAAGCTGCACCAAACCCAAATCATTGTAACAAAATACAGAACTCGGGAAGCTTTGAATTTCGTAATCCCAACAGGATCGAATCGACATCACCCGAAAGAAACGAAAAATAACCCAAAAGCAAGCTGAAAACAAGAATAAATTAGATATCTTCGATTCTGGTAATGGGTCTTATCCTGGTTTTTTTTTCTCTTTTGGGAAATTCGTACGTAGCTTTTCGTATACAAGCCTTCGAAAAGATCAACGCATGCATTGTATGAAGCATATCGCTCGTGTCCGTTGACGATTGTCCAATGAAAGATTTAGCGGGCCGCTTCGAATACGTCCAATGGAAGCGGGCGTAGCAAAAGGGTCGGTCTGTTTTTACAGAACCAAGGGGGGATGGTACGTGGGCTCGCCGGGTGAGCGGGCACAAATCTATTCATAAGCTGCTCCATATATAAATATATATATATAACGAAACACATAACCCCAAATACGAATACGCGAGGTTGAGCTCTCCGTTTCATCGATCTCTCTCCGTTTGCGTCCAGACAAGACGTTCAGTGACATTTTTTTCTGCGTTTTTGTTTTTTTTTTCTTACTTGCTTTCTCTTGCCTCTGCCGGACTCAATCTTTGGCCTCCGTCAAAATCATCTAAATCGTAACTATTTTGTGGTCGTTGCTTTTGTCGCTGTCCAATTTCACCCCTCAAACAGAGTTCATGTTCTTCAGGTACATCGCGGCAGGCATCCGAGCCGGTTATCGTGCCATTGCTACTGTTGTTGTTGTTGTTGTTTTTGTCGTTAATTTTGTTGTCCTTCTGGCCCTGCCTCTGTTTCTTGAGACGATCAATAAGCAGATCGTTGTCACTATTTCGCTGAGCGATCTTTGTCTGCTTCTATATCAGCTCTAACAGCAGCGGCTGCAGCCGTAATAGGCACAAAATCGCATCGTTTCCGCTCCTTCCTCTGTGATCTTTCTGCGTTGCACTCCTTTTCATCCTGTTTATTCATCGGGAATAGATGTGCATCCGTTGCCTATTTGTCGTCCACTCGTTCAATCTACACTGGTTACACATAAGGCTTCGATCACTCGGCTACTACTTGGGTTTTGATCGGTGTCTGTTCCATTTACGTTAGAATACACTCGGCTTTATACAGACAGGGACATTCGAAATCGATCTTTAAGCTGCCGCGCCACTAGCAGAACTCTAACGGATAACTGAGAAAAATCCTTTTCCTTCACAAAGCAATTCTGCAATGGCCTTTTTGACTACTTATTTTTCTTTACATTTTCCTTTCCCTCTCACCATTACCAGACGTGTACACGTACGGGAATGGCCAATACCATGGTGATGACAACAACAACAACAACACGAACAACAAAAAGTCGACCAACTATGGACGGTCATGGTGGGTGTCTTCTCGTCATAACCGTTTTTATCGGTCTGTCGCTCACGTTCCCCCCTCGCCGTTTCTGTTGCTTCTACTAAAATTTCATTTTTGTTGGACGTTATTACTGCTCAATCTATTACCAGTGGTCACATCCAATGGTCGTAGACATGAGAGTAATAGCGTCACTATAATCACCGGTTTACTTGGTGCGGTGACAGTCGAGATTGTTTGCGACAGCAGACCATCCGCCGGGTCAAGAAATGATAGTATTAAATTTCCCACTGCGACTCAGTCAATGATGGTGATTGGGTCTTACGAAATTTGGCGGAAGTACAGGCACCGGCGGCGTCAGCGCGGAACGCAGCAGTACTAGCGGTGACTGTATATCGTAGTGTTTCATCTAAGCAAATTTTTGTCCATGTTTCTTAACTGATGGACCGATGTTCGTTAAATTTTATGGAAGATGAATCAGCGGCGGAAAAGCTGGCTCGCATGCGTCTACATTTTTTTTCTAGCCGACTACGATTTTTTCCCGCTGTCGTCTGTCGCTGAACTGTCTCGTGCAAGATCTGATGCAGGATCGTCGCCTTATCATCAGCAATAGCGTCTTTATATTTGCTAACAGCAATGGGTAGCAGCAGAGGTGAGTGTGGGGATCCGGTCACACTAGAGGAACCAGGCTCAGAAGGAGGAGCCTATAAAAAATGTTTTAGGATTAAATGGTTATGAAAAGCTCAATTTCGCAGACGCAAAAGATAGGGCATACTGGCAATTTCTCTGGTCGAATCGGGTACTGCGTTATATGAGTTCCCAACCAAAAGTCTTCGGTAGAACTATATAGACAGGTAACAATAACAGTAGCGGGAGCATCGACAACAATGACTACAAGAACACTGATCGGGCAAGATACAAGTAATTTTGTACTCTCCACGCCAGTAAGATAAACCCGCCGTTCGGACACAAGATTGCAGGCGAAACCCCAATTTGCCATCACAGATTCATCGATGTTACTCTCTGACCTGCTATTGCCGGACGGAAAACAAAACGTTTAAGAACGCCAGCTATAATTCTCCGTCTTCCAGTTGAGACGGGCTACGATCTCTCTCGGTCGTTTTCGTCGTCGATTGTGTTTCGCCCGACAGGTTTAGTGCCTTCGCAACATGAGCTGGGGCTTTAACAGCGCGCTTCTAACAAGAAGGGCATTTATGATGCACCATCGGAATCTTCACCAGCATTAACACGGTGCGAACGTCGCTAGCAGCAGAAGTCGCCGCAGCCACAATGGTAATAGTGATAGTAAGTAATATTCCGAGTTACCAG
Source organism: Varroa destructor (assembly GCF_002443255.2). NCBI lineage: Eukaryota > Metazoa > Arthropoda > Arachnida > Mesostigmata > Varroidae > Varroa > Varroa destructor. Next base: position 27,197,746 of record NW_019211457.1, read on the forward strand.
CTCGGACCATTTTTACTATTATTTTTATCGGTTACCGACGCTGAAATTGGATTAAATATTATCCTTATTGCTGGGTATATTTCCCGACCGCGTTCCGATACTGTAGATATCTACACGAACATACAATATGCATATATTGGTCAAGTCAACAACCGTCAAATGCATCGTAGCGTTTTCGTCGAAACAAAGGAACACGATTCCAATGACAGAAGAACAAAGCTACCATAACGTAACATAGTCCCATCATCTAATCCAGTAGATGCTGGCGTTTTGGCCAGATAATCGTTTATGCCTGCATGCTCTTGCGTCCCAATCGGGTCTGTATATGAGCGGTACATATAAGTACGGTACGCGTAAAGGTAGTGTAAGGGATTGTTACATGTAGAAATACCGGGATCGTCTCGGTGCACAGTGATCGAGGCGACCGATCGTCACGTAACCGATCGCTCTCTGATACCATCATTATTTAACCATCAAGAACGATATGCTGGCCAGATGAAAATGCTGCTCTACCACTGTGCAAAGCGCTTTCTTTTGCATAGACAAGGCATATTCCTAAGCCCTGGGTAAACTGTGATCTACGTCGCGTATCTGGAAGCCAGAGCAAATTTATGTACGACGTTGGATTCAAAGTGTCCTATGTAACAGTGACGTGGAGGTGAAACACAAACCGGCATTAGCTTTGTGTACAGTTTCTTTTGTTGTTTATTTCAGATAGCCATATTTAATGAACAAAAAATCAATCGTGTATATATGTGCATGTGTCGGTGTTTGTACTCGACATGCATTTGATATCCGCTTGATGCTTAGTTAGATTTAGCGGGTCTTGTCGCACGCAATACGTTATTGCTTAGGTCGTTTGGGTATTGCCGGAGGACGGACAGGATGTTCCTAGTTGTCGATTGTTCCGAATCGTTTAATTGTGCGTACCTCAGTAATATCGCATCAGCCATACATACTTCTGATAAACTATACGATCATCATAGCCATCAGCACGGTCAACTAGACAGAACAGACTAGCGTTAACACGATTGTCTCTGATGAATTTACGCTCCTCACTGGCTGCACAACGTACATCCGTATGCAGATCTAGTAAATGTTAGGTAAAGAATACGCATCAGATCTCGGACAAACAGTAACATGACATTACTTTCTTTGTTTATGTCTTATTAGCATGTATACATTGAATGCACAGCTGTGGGCTCCTGTGTAAGCAAAACTCACATTTGCATACATCAAGGCGAAAAACATGGTCAATTATACATCTAGCGTAAAAAAGTAATTGTTATCATTATCTTTAATATTATGTTTAGCACTATCTCCACTAGACGTCACTTATAATTATATTCGCGGCGGTAGCGCGTAATTAGAAAATTAACTTCATAATCCCAATTGGATCAGCCGCCACCTCCTGTAGATGGGCGACCGTGCTTACTCACTGCACGTTTTTCGCCTCCTTCCAATGCTCCGCGCGCCCTTCCTCGTCACCATTGCTGTTCATAAAGTTCTCCTGCTGTGCGAAACTATCCGACGAAGTCGCTCTGAAGTCACCCAGAAACTGGGCCTCAAATCATCCGTGTGGGCTGATGTAGTCCCGATTGGCGGCTACGGCGCACACAGGGCCACGCCGAAATGAAACAACGGATTCGATCCGTCAACGCTTGACTAGGTTAGACCACGGATGCAATTCTAGCGAGGAAGAAGAAAAACCAAACACAGCTTCAAAATATACCAAAGGCCATAAACACACTCCAACAGTGAGACACACATCGGAAGGGAACAAACGGAAAATTTGCCTCGTTGCCATTTTATCATGTCCCATACAGACACAACATAGGACAGTGAGAGTAGCTGCAGCGGACAATTTACCCATACGCCAGTGTGGCTTTCTACATAAATATATTTCAACGTGGCATTCTCTAGCTTCAGCTGCTCGTAGCGTAAATCCACCTTAAACCAAGCTTCGAAACAGGAAGCTTCGGAGACGACTGACGGCTTTGCCAAGAGTGGGATCAACGGCAACAACAATGGTATCAAAAGAAACAGTAGCGACGACAAAGAAAATGGTGCAATCTGACGATGGCTACCGAACATAATTACGGCGACGCCTATGGATCCATACCTGCGCACAGACAGACAGAGTGAAAGGTGTACTGAAGTGCCGTACATTTTCCTATTACGGCCACATCATATTACATACATATGTTAACGTCGAAACGGGTGTGTACGTTCGGGAGACATGTGGTCCTGCTTTGCCAATGAGCGTAAATGGCTCGATGCATAGCGTCAAGTGATTACACTTTCCAACGAAAAGTCCGGCTACCTCATGAGCCTCGGGTGGGCCTACAGCTGTGCGGCAGTGTCGGCACTTTATTTGCGCGCAAATCAATGAGATTTATTATAATCCAGAAGCATAAAATAAAATTGGCCAATGAACCATGGGTTGCTACTGGCTGATGCCTGAAGCGCTGATGGACCGCGAATCGATCCTGTATAGCAATCAAACCGCGTGGCTATGATATGTCGATAAAAATCGCCGTGTTGCTGGCGATAGATGGCTGTTGGCGCGTCCGACGTGTGAGGCAAATCTGGGTGCGAATAAACGAGCGATTATTTCTCTCTCATGTATCTCTATCGTGTATTCTTTGATCGTTCGAGTCTGACGGTTCGTCTCCGACAGGTCGACGGTGTCGTAACAATCCGCAATATGCCGTGCACCACGTGCTACTGAATACAAACACATGAACGAACACGGTGAATGGCGGTAACCAACGACGTTAAGAACAACAATAGGTTGCGCGCTGACGGTACGAAATTCGCTGATCCGGTTAGCCAGTAATCAACACGGTGCTCGCTTTATGTAGGCCACAGGAGGGGGCGGTGGCGGCGCCTTGATACGGTGGCAATCTTCTTCTTTCACTGACTTCAGTGTAATCGAAGGGGGCGTCGTCGACGTCGTGTCATCGCTATCGTCATTACCATTGCGAACGTTTTATCGAAGCAGTCGCGTTCGTAGACGATAGTGTCGACAGTAGAAAAAAACTCAAGGTGATTACTTTCCCCGACCTTTCTTTTCTGTTTTCTTCCTCGATCGCATCACAGCCATGTTCATGTCATCAACAATCGGGTACAGATCAGCCGTTGGAAAGATGTGCTACGCCGACTCTAATACGTGCAATAACAGACGAGGTGTACGCGTATCTCTATTTTCGCTAATTTATAGCATAGAGTTAACAGACAAATGGGTACGCTCTACACAAGGTTGGCCGTGCACAAGAAGGAGAGAATTAAACCTATATAGGGCAGTCTCGTAGAATTCAACGATATCAAACCACTAGGTACGCAGTACATATCAAAATAGTTAATTTTGCATAAGAAATTCTGCTTTTCTCATCAGCCTACGTGTATGTGCTTGTGGGTTCACGCGGATCAATCTGACCTAAGCTCTAGAACGCCGTACCGCTATTCATGTTCACGCCCATGTACAGTCTACGCACGAAAACAAAAATGGAGGAAATACCCGTCCGATGGCGGCGTCGGATCACTTACAGTAGCTATTTTTTACTAGATCTCACCATGCACAGGTGGAAGCACGCATGTAATGAATGGACTAAAAATCAAACAGCACTTCAAAAGTTTGTTAGCTCGCCAATTCGTGTATGAACGGAAAATCTGTCGACAGCTTTCAATGGACGCTGCTATTGCTAAGGCACGATTTAGGAAAAAGTTATTTATAGTAGCAGCATTTTAAACGGATAGTGACATTGTTGTTTTTTCCTTACAGAAGTGTATTTATTAGGCAATTACCTATCAATAGGCTTCGTCCTTCTCGTAATCTTTCATCGTAATACGGAGTTATAGTAAACAGCAGACTAACGGCCCTAGGCAGCAGCGTCAGGTGTTCGCGTCGATGCGGTGTCTCCTCCTTCCCTCAAACTTTGTAGTTATTACCGTTTTAAAGCCGCGGCTGTTTCAGTCCTCGGCCTTCGAGAACTTCCAAGAAGTGAGTTACGAAGACGCACGCAAAGACTGCCATCATCGTCGTCGTGCAAACACACACACACGCACGCATGCACCCACCTAAGTACGCCATTGACGCTAACGGAAAGCAATGTCGCTCAAGTAAAACGAGCGTATAAAATCTAATGTTTTCGGCAAATATTTTATTTCTGATAGTGTCATACTGTCACAAACGAGAGCCACGAACAGCAACAACGGCGTTTTCACAGTCGAAGTTCGTGTTTAAGATCTACCAGCTGAACATTCTGCAGCGAAAATATCAAACAAAAGCAGAGCTCCCGTAGAACAGGGTTCAAATTCTCGTCGTGTCAATTTTTAGGAGGAGAGTATTATGGTTACCTTCACAATCGTTCCCGTTTAGAACCGGGCTTGATTGTTGACTTAATGCACGAATTTTTGTTGCTCAGACTGTGTTAATCTGGCTAATATGATCCACTTATATAGTGAAGCAATTGGACGGTTTTCCGCGAAGATCTTTATCATTTCATGCCGTAACCTCACTGAAGTCGCTGCAGACTTGAACTAGTATTTTTCGCAGTGCATTATTACTGCTTATGTAATCGTTGTGTGAATGAAGAACCATGAAGCTAAAGCTATGTGTTGTTTTTTTTTAGCGTAACTGTTATTAGCATTTCAGTAATTGTTATTGCGATCGTTGACGGTATGGCTATTCAACCAGTACAGCGTTAGCAGTAATAACTCGCTCGTCCTACGGCATTTTCCTGGCAAAGACTCACGTCCTAACAGCCTACTGAAGCCCATGTTCCATAGGACTCTGTCGCGACAAAGTAGACACTCGACGAAATCACGTTTATCTCTTGCTGGATAACAAATTTTCTTCTGATTCACCAACCAAAAACCGTTTTGCTCGGGACCATGCTACGCGTCCCTGTCACGAACCCGTGTTTTTTATAAGCAGAAGTTCTAATTCACAACTGTACTCCGCTAACACAGACTGCCGGAGACTATGGCATTGCAACCAGAACGGTTTCCTTTCTAGCTATTTAATGACCCATTTTTCCCATCTACGAAACGTCCGCCTGGGCGGACACTACTAGTCAAGATTTCTCGCTCTCCTCCAGGAGCAGTTTTAAAACCATCTGATATATTTTTTGACGCGCGTATGTCTCATTTCAAAATCGATAGCTCTTTCGCTTTGTTCTTTTTGTTCTATGACTGTCCCCTCAATCTAATACCCGTCTACGGGCTTTCCGTTCTTTGTTTAAACGCATCAGCGCAGTAAGTGTCTCTATTGCACGAATGATTTTCTGCAAAAAAAAAAAGAGCCATTATAAGTAAAATCAAAGGTCATTCAAATCGAAATGTAGATTTGTAGATGACCAGGAACTCGTTCCAAATACTGTTATTACTACTATCTCTCAGTGTGAATTTTTCTCGTGCGGATCTCGCTCATACATGGTCGTTTCTTTCCGTTATTTTAGAAAGAAAAACGAGAAGACCAACATGGCCATCTTTATATATTCCATGCCACCCAGTCGTTCATTGGTGCCCTCGCAATGTTGCTTTGATCATCAGGGCGGTAGTGATGCTTCTCACTGATGCACGAGCATTTGCTCATCTCCTCTGGCTAAAATTTGAATCTGAGCTACGTTCTGTCCTGAAGTCCGCATTATAGCAGCACCACGTCGCGACGGCGACAGGAGGAGCTCCACCGACGCTGCTCCTGACCACAACAACAGCGTATTTACCACCATTTAAAACATACCCTCTTTTTTTTCTATTTCTGCTGCTACTATTGCTGTCCGATACTCCTAGTCGGCATAGCGGCTGTATATCCTTGTGCGCGCCGGTCGGATGGCTTTCTTCCGTTGCATATGTAGCCACCGCTGGTACCACAGCGCTAATGCTCGTAGCATTGCCGGTGAACTTCGGCTAGCCCTAACGTTTTTCAGCTGTTGTTTCTGCTCTTTCTGTTTCACTTAGCTTAGCCATTGGACGAATGGAGCAGGCCGATGGTACGAGGACTACTCCCTCTCGAAAAGAAAGCGGGCTCCTACGGCTTGAGCGGCATGATGCTTCTCGTCCAACGGCACCGGTTGGCATAGCAACTGTGCTATGATGGTATTTGAGGGTTGGCATGGCTCATGGAACAAGGCGATGTAGCCTACTACAACGGCTATCACTGTGCACGGACGTCACCCTCGCCATTGGCGGTGTTCGTTCCTCCTACAGCGACAATCATCATGAGTTACCATGCACGTGCAACTTCCCGCAACGATATCTCGACTGGACGTACAGCCTCGAGCGTCGTTCCAAGCCAGTGCGATTGTTTACAGTAGAAACTGTATGCAGGTCGGAAGAGGTCCTCCGTCAAAGACGCGTACCTAGGTTAGGTCGCCTTGACGGTCACAGAAGGGAAGCATGATGCTGAGCAGCGCACTCACTTCGCATTCAGGGTCGTTTGAACCGCAAGCATGAAAATGACAGAAAAAAAAAAGGCATTTTAGTAGCGGATAGCTGAAGTTATGCGGCTGCCTTCGCTATGGATCTGGCTGATGCAGTGGTGCCAATGGTGACAGTGCAATGGTGCGGCAATTTCTTCATGCGCAGACAAAACAGCGATCGCAATGGTAGCGTTAATAGAAGAGGCATAAACGACAGAATCCGGCAGCAACCGACAACGAGTGAGCGAATCAAAGCGGCACCACCATTGCCGCCATCAGCCACGAGGGAAGTAGGAATCCCCAGGCAGTGAACACCAGGGTGAACGTCCGCCGTAGGGAGGGGGGTTGTTGTGGTGTTGGAGCATCGCCAGCAGAGCACCGGCAGCATCTGTCTGTTCGCTATTGTCCATCTATTTGCCGCCCTGTACGCGTAAGGCAGCGCGAACTTCTGCAGTAGCAATAGCAGTGGTAGGAAATCGCCGTGTCGGAAGAGCGCTGCAAACACGGCAAAGAAAAATCGAGACTAGAGAAAAGGAGATACTAAAGGAGTATAGCTCGAAGAGGACCGTGTAGAGATTCAGCAAGAACACAACAATAGATAGGCGCAGTCGAATCGGTGGCACCAACGACAAGCCAGTTTCAGCCAGGGACAGTTTCATCGGTATGTTGGTTCCTTGTATAGCAATGTTATTTTCCTCGCATTCGTACCTCTAATAGTTGTAGGAGTTATAATGGCGCTTTTCCGACTATAAAATTGCCCAGGGAACTGAACGTAGTTCTTTGGGAAGTTGCAATTGGGAGTTGTGCATGACGTAGTTGCGTTTCGGCTGTGTCATTTGCCTGGTTGGTTGTGGCTGAAGCAATTTATTCGAACTTACCGTTACCTTAAGTAGTATTTCCGTAGTTGCTCTTGGGTCAGGTACGGCGATCGCGGAGACACGGCGGAGAGATTTCTAGGAACGGGGAATTCCTACGTTCGTGTCGGAACACGCAGAAAACAGTCAACGATTAGTGCTGACTACGACTATAATAATGTGGACGCAGAATGAGTAGCGATAGATAATAAGCGAATAAGGAAATACGCGTCTCGGAATCAGTTTCGTAAGCCTGTTCCGAGTGAAAACATCAGATGTTCTAACGTCAACGAGGTGCATCGAATCAATATGCCATGTTACCATCTTTGTAACTGGTTGTCTTCTAACATAATGGGTTAAAATTTCGGCGTTATTTTACCGTCCCAGTGTTACTTGGCTGAGTGACCAACCGAAGTCCCTACCAGTTATGTACATTGAATATTTCAGTTGTGTGCGACCCAATAGGTCAGTGCCGGGACATTTAGGTGGGAGGGATTCATAAAAATGGTTGCTATGATTTTAAATCGCCTAAATGAACAAGCGCCAGTTTCTTTTGAGGGAGTCACAGGCGAATGCATATATACGTCAAAATACAGTTCTCAACATGATATTAAATAAATAAAACAAAAAAATTATATATAATCTAAAAGCATTATGGGCTGTAGCAAGTGATAATTTCTATCAAGTTATATATATAAATATTCTTTTAAATAAATCTGGACTAATACTAAGGGTAGAACGAAATAGGTAATTGCGCCAAGATTAGTTCCCAAGATTTTTTCTCACTGCACGAAGGTTACAGTGCAGACCGGAAAGGCTACGACAGAACACAATAGCCCATCGTTTCCAGTTTGGTTGGTTTTTGACCCACGAAAGTGTAACTTCCATCTTCTGTGTTTACAAATCAGAGATCCGCAGACCTCTGCAACACAGACTTCGCAAGAGGTCAGTGCATCACCGCCGAACTTATCGTCCCTCTGGTAAGGCGAAGAGTAGTGATTTCTGTTGTCAACTTGGCTACGGTAACTTTAGCTATGCATAGGCATGTATTTCTTTGGCGGAGCTGCCTATACTAATGTTGTTGATTCCATCTTGCAGCAGTCTCAAGTTGATTACTTCGGCGAAAAGCGCTTCTGAGTTCGGCCCTTTGCCAGTGAAGGCCGCGAAACAAAGCGCAGAAGGAGCAAATAACAGGCAGTCGCTAGACGTACGTAATTGAAGTTGCTGGCGTGCCGCGCCGGGATCTTGGCTAGCAAAACTTCTCTCATCATAAGAAAATCAAACGTCATCAGAAAATCGCCTTTTTCATTACGAGCTTGATGCGATATAGAGACATAGCACATGTGTCCACAAGTGCTATGAAATAAGATCGACATCGCGCAGAAGGCTCACTGACAAAATGACCGGTAAATCAGAACAATGACTATACCAACTGCAAAAATATAATGCAAGAAAGAACTAGGGTATATCACGATTGCGCAAGCCATAATACCTGAAAGAAAAAAAAGCCACAGTAACAATAAACGAATCATCAAATTCGATCGAACTTTATACTTAATGGATACGCCTTTCAGCACGGAGGTTACCGAAGACACTACTCAGTGAAGCACACGTTACACTTAATGCCGGTCGATACGGCTGTCAATAGTCGCACAACGTAGCCCGATATGGAAAAGTTATCGCTGCCCTTAACCAAAACTTGGAAGTTACACAATAACGTCTGGCCGCCAGACTTCTATCAGTCGCTTTTATAATGACTGTTTCAGCTTAGTTTTTATAAATAACCAATATATTATTTAGGTATACATTAAGTGAATGAGCGTAAAGTATAAAGTGCATATTTATTTTATATCGAATTAACGATTTCGGTACGACTGAAGATCTTGCCTTTAGCACTAGTACAGCCGTGCTGCACATGTGTTCAACAGTCGTTGACTGGTTCGGACTTGCAGCTACGGAACAAGTTGTCGACGGCCCTTCTCATGCTACGTTGAAGATTCGTAGGTTAAATTCAATTTACGGTACCTGGTTCTTCTTTTTATTGTACAACGATGCGGTCCTGTTGCGGGTTAGCTTAACTAAGCTCGTTGCAGTTTCAAGCATTTCATAATCTGCTCGAAAAAGCGTTATGTATTACAGCTCACATCTAGCACAAGCTCCTTAAGCATTCCGCTTCCTGTTATCAATAATCAGATTCAATCCAAGCCCCTTACAGGAATCTTTTGCTTCAAATGTCCTCTATATTTCCCATGCGATGGCCGCGTGCTCTTCTTCTAGCACGGGCCATACACATCTGAAACAACGGTACCTCCGAAGCAAAGGACTCAACGAAAATCGAGGCGATTTCAGGCAGTTACTGCTGCTCCTGCTGAGGCCGGCCACGTCCGAAAACTTCACCTACTCGGCCGCTGTCCCCCTCCACAAACCTCCGACAGTCCTTATGCTTAGTCTTCGTCTTTACAACGACAGGTCCGTTGTACGCGCAGCATCTTCGCCCGTCTAAACAGTTAGATCAATAGAAAGACAACCCGTAATGGCAATATGTAGTAGGCATGCACAATCCACGAATCACTGGCTGGCGCTCATCGCATGGAGAATCGAGTTAAGAAAAGGCAAGCATTTCGCCGCCTGTGTTGTTTCTGTTACTGGACTGGAGACACCGATCTATACACGTATACGAATGTAAAAAGGCAGTAGGGGAGATGACTGTTGAAATTTGCCCTTTTACATATGAAGTAGCCATGTTGATACCGGCAAGCAATGCACAGTGCGCGTATGCCTTTATGACTGAACTGAAAAACAATCAGAACAGCTCGCGGCAGCTATTTTAGCGGGCAATTGACAGCGTATGGTATTAATGGCTGGTTATTTGATGCGTTCCATGCCTAAAGTCTCTCTCAATGCTTTATCAAAAGACGTATAAACATCAATTTCTTTGCTTCCAAAGGTCATTCTAAAGTTACTATTTACAGATGAATTACGTCATATTTCAACTAGCTACTCAAAAACATTTTTTCAGAAGTTTTTTTTTTCTATTTCTCTCGTATATATTTTTTGTTGCAAGTTTATAGTCGCGATGCAAAAGTATTGCTGCAACGGTTTAGCTGTGTGCGGGTAGCTAAGAAACGATCCACACAAAACAATAGCAAAAAAATGTGTGTTAATTAGACAGGTAATCACGGAACATTTCAACATAGACTCACAGGTATGCTGGGTTAGAAAAAAAAATGCAAAAGCAGACACCTCAAATAGAATTCTACATAGCCAAGCAATTGCATCACCTCAATCTACGATAAAGACGAATGCTTCGAGATGACAACGGTTACATCAGAAGCTGCCACCTTGTTATAAATTATACTGAATGAAAGCGCGCCATGGTAGAACGTTTGCATTGACCTATAACGAGTTGTTGTTTGTGCCGTTTCCGTGCTGCAGCAGCCGAGACTATTCTCGATAGAAAAATAGTGAAATTTCTGTCTCGTTTTCCGCGATAGCCCTTTTCTCCACCGTAGCTAACGGCGCGCGTTTGATCGTGATAACGTGATGAAACAGGCGGCAACAGACAACTGCACGAGCAATCGAAAATGCCGATTGCCACTACAAAGAGTCAACGAGAGCCAGCATCGATGGCCCTAAACGCATTTGCCTAGCGTCAATTACCTGGGCGGACACTGATGAGAGTAGGATTTTCTGTGGAAGAACACAGGCAATAGCCACGAGAACGACAAGCGTTTTCTGGTTAGTACCGGGCTGAGGGCTGACTTTTCCCGTTGTCTCATATCGAATTCGAGCCTATCATTTTCCCTGTATGGCTTTTTCCCACTTGATTGTAGTAGTTCGAATTTGATCAGTCGTCCCATGCGACTCCGTTGAGCCCCATATCGATGTGCGTCAAATTAAGACCCAATTAGTAGTCGCAGTCAGATCTATGATATATTTTACCGTACCCTAAATACAAGGGACTCTTATTTTTCGCTCACGTTGTTTCTATCGTCGGGCCGAGTAGAGTGACTTCCTGCTCTTGCATTTCGAAACGAATTGATCATTCTGAGCTGGAAGATGTCAAAAAATACATACAAATGGGGCATCATGCGCGTTCAAATATGCTAGTACGCAGCCCATAATTACTATGGACAAGCACACAAGTCTCTTAGCAACGGAAAATGTTGATAAACAATTTCTAGAGAAACAGTGAAAGAATAGGCGCAAGCGGTTCGCTAGCTACAGGAACCGCTGATGTGGATACCGTGTCGCTGAGAACGTCCGTTCGAGTAATCGGCGTAATAATGCAGCTATAGCATGTGAGGCGCTCGAACAGGGGTCTAAAACTGGGCGCGAACACTTCGTTTTGTGCTAGTCATAGCAGAAGCAACGCGAAAGGGCAGAAGTAGAGGTATACACTCGGAATATTTGTAGATTTGTTGGACAAATCTGAGATAGCCTCTGTTGCGAGCCTTTGAAGTAATACCAAATGAGTCGTCCAAAGACTTGTCCACATGGCATAACAGCCAGGTCGAAATCTTAAAACAATGCGAACACAGATCAATTAAAGCTTGCTAGCGTTACGTTCGTTTCTTGCATAAATTGCCTAATATTGCACACCAAAAGCAATAGCAGCGGCGACAGCTAAGAAGTTCGATGATAGATTTACCACTTACACAAGTTCGCCGTTCTCCACTGTTTTTTCCGTATAGACACACGTTCAGATGAAAAGATTGGCTTGTGCTTTTGAGACACCGAACCCATTTATAACTATCCGTAAGTACTTCGTTGATCGAATCACCCTTGACGCTAACGCGTCGGTGCAATACGCCCAACACTACAAGGTCACTGGTTGCCCACCTCTAACATGCCTCGTCTGCATCTACACACAGATATATACATTTAATCGAATCTAATTAACAAAAAGCAATTAGCAAAAGCGCCCACTTGACGTATTCGTTATTTCAGCTTGGGCATAGTATCCGTGTGTGTGTGTGTGTGCGGTGTGTGTGTGTGTGTGTGTGTGTGTGTGTGTGTGTGTGTGTGTGTGTGTGTGTGTGTGTGTGTGTGTGTGTGTGTGTGTGTGTGTGTGTGTGTGTGTGTGTGTGTGTGTGTGTGTGTGTGTGTGTGTGTGTGTGTGTGTGTGTGTGTGTGTGTGTGTGTGTGTGTGTGTGTGTGTGTGTGTGTGTGTGTGTGTGTGTGTGTGTGGTGTGTGTGTGTGTGTGTGATGAAGATCTCGAGTTCTACAGACGAACAATTTGCCCATTGAAAGATTCTGCTCTTTAAAGTTGGAGCACGAAGCCCTGCCGATTAGAAAATAGGTTGGAAACCTTCAAGTCGATACGGGTTTTCTTTCCTGTTAATTATTGTTCGTTAGTACACGTTGATGAACGCGATCAATGGCCAGCAGTTTGAAGCAGTCCTCACATAGCATCTCGTGTGCCTAACGTATGCCTGTCACAATTAATTATTATAAGTGAACGTTTTCAATTTTTAGCTGTTGATAGCACCCTTTGAATATGACCTTCTGAGCCTTTTTCTCAGTCAGTGGGTACTGTCCATCTTCACATTTCTGCACGAGTTGACTGTACACGTACTTTGGTTAGATATCACTTATATAGGGTTGAATTATACACGATTTGACGACAATAGCGGCTATATAGCATATAGTGATAGCACGAAAACGCTCGCTGATCCACTCAGTAGGTGAACAAGACAAGCAAAGAGATTCGTATAACGAGAACTACAAACTGGACTTTAGAAATGACGATTTAATAATAATTTTATTATCAATATATATTTGATAGGTGGATCTTCTGCACTTGATTCCAATAAGGGTAAGAAACTTCCCTTCTGCTTGTCGAAGTGTCAATGTCACAAACGACTTTTCGCCATATCAATAAGAAGTATAGGCCACTAAATAGTAAATAGCTGAAATGGCTTGTAACAACAATTGGCTACGACAGTCTGTATCTAGCTGCCCGCTGCCAATACGCCGTCCCCCCGCTGCATGTCAACGTCACCCCGCGGGTCCATATTTGATAATGGCACCGTGAATAAATATGCTTCCGCCGCGGCGAACACAGCGGTGTGATTTGCCTTAGCACACCTTTTGTCACCTTTCCCGACGATCGCTCCCTCACTCCGTAGTCTCGAGAGGCGTTGTAAATCAAATTACTTAATTGTATAATCTGCACCATCGAATGCAGGCACAAAGAAGCTTTATGCGGTGGTATGATTTTCTCAAAACGTGTAGCTCCATCGTCGAGACGGGGCATCGAAACAGAACTCACCTTATCGTGCGTAGTAGTACATAGTATATATGGCGTGTATACGATCTCTATCAGCGTTACGCGTATCGCTTGAAAGCTAAGTTCGAAACTCAATTAAACCACAGCAACAAATCCACTCAATAAACTAGAACACTTCTTCAGAGGTATCAGTGTATTACGCGACTCAAGATCGCCTTGGTCTTGGTCACTTGGACACTGATCGGTCTTGGTCACAGGCTACCAAAGGCCTCACAAATCAAGCCTGATCAGACAAGGCCAACAAAAATCTCTGAAACGATAAATAAACACGAAGTTCCTTCTAAATGTGGCTTTTGCATCTGACCCAAATCATTATCGAAATGGCTGCCGGCCGATTTCGCGTCGCTCTAATCAGTCGACTCAAACATTTATGCACTACGTGTTACCACCGATTACGAAATACTTTTACTCAGCAAAGGCAGTATCGACCGGAAGTTGTTATTATACACGCTGTTAACACACGGGCACCAATCGCGTTGCTCTATCTAGGAGCTATATTTTCGTTATTTTACCTCATTTGCTTTGACTTAAAGGCTTTTATTTTTATGACCATAGCACAATCGTGAAGCGATCAATAAACATTGCTGAAGCTCGTATTGTAGTAACAGATGTATCTCGATGTGTTTTCTGTGAATATTAGCCGGTTATCGTTTAAATTAGACCCTGTTACATTTATGTTTCTTTACCCGTTTTTTGACCGCAAGAGCCGATTTTTGTTAGTGAAGGTTAGGTATCGCGTCTATTCTACATATCTATGTTCTTTGCAGCACGTTCGAGGCGACTATCAACAGGTAAAATGACAGGCACTTTGCTTTAAATGCTTGTTTTAGCCTCGCTTTGTAACGACTATTACCCATAGGTCAATAGGGTATGCCTGAAGTGGACCCTCTTTTGGAGCTCGTAATAATGAAATTAGCACGGCATTATGTTCCCACACAACGATTGCTCCTCAACAATTTTTCTTCGTTGTCAAAAATAACGCCATTTCGTCAACGACGTCGATATCGCAAGCTTCCTGCTCCGTAGCTCAGCGCGAATAGAACGTATGCCGGAGGAAGTCGAAAGCAGACAAAGATTATCCGTCGTCAACAGCAGACCTGCGCGAATCATGCCGCGCGCGCGCGCGCGCGGTTGCCTTACCCGTCCAGATAATGGCTGAGTCTGGGTCTGGGAGTTCGATCCTACAGACTGTTCACAGCTGCTTGTCCAAGGAACGATTTAAGAGGTATGGAAACAGCAATGGCAGCATTAGCAGTAAGGCAAGAACATATAGGACGAAGCAGATGGCCAGGACTAACCAACCACAGTAACTAGTAGTTTACTAGTGTTTCGTAGTCGCTAGTAGACTTGTCGAATTGTTAAATGGACGTTTATGCTGAATCGCTAAATCGAAAAGGATGACCTACTTTAAGGTCGAATAGTACGGGGTAAAAGACGAGTCCTATTTTAGCTGAAATTGAGAGTACTGCCACCATGCAGCAATGCCAACACCAGCAGTAACGCAATAGGCATCAGCTCAAGTAAGCGACAGCGGCAAAAATCACAATTATAAGAGTGAGTAGAAGAAAACCGGAACGATTAGGGAAAGCATAGGAAGATTCGACCGTAGCAAGATAACGAAAACTTGTTTTTTCTTTATATGAAAAATTGATGAAAAGTCAAATGAACGTAAAATCAGCCGGCCGTATACCAATCGGACGGTGAAAATTCTCATCAGCAGGCAAGCCATTGCAAATTGTACGCTCAATCACCCCCTGCAAGAACGACGTCAATATAGCCTTCACCACATTGCCTGTCTTATACTCTATGCATTGCCGATCAGCCATCGTCTCGCCAATACGGTTTCATCTTGTATAGTCTAGTTAAAGTTCGTCTTTTACGAATCGCTAGGGAGCAAACAACGGACAGATCACTGTAAGTAGAACATGAGAGTTGCCAAAAGCCCTGAGCAGGTAGGGCGCACGCTTCGGACGATGCGGGCTTCGACAGTGTAAAGCGGCAGCAGCTATAAGAGGCCTGCCTTGACATCTGTCTTGAGCTTTTCTCTCTAAGCTTGTGGCGTTGCTCTGAGTTTTGAGCGAGATTCCCTAGAGACCTTTGCTTTCTAACAAACATCGCTACGATCTGAGGCAGCTCTTTTCAGGTTTGCTGGTGCGTCTATTATCGGATGTAAGCTAAAACGTAAGTGCTGGGTCAACCGATAAGAATTTGGCTAAATCAGCATTTTGGAAAGTAACTTGGCTTGGAGAGTAATACCTCTCATCACTTAAAACTATTTTGGATTAGCATCCATTCAAGTTTTCGGAGAGTCACACCGGCTAGTTAGATTACGTGTATGTAGTAAACAGTAACTGCTGTATGCGCATATTTCGCACGTGTATAAACTGCTCTTATACGTTTATAGCGAAGGTTTAGTTACAACTATATTACGTATACTCCGTATAAATTTGAGGCTCAAATACAAGCTATTTACTCGCGCCAACAAGTGGCAATACTTCTGCTTCTAACTGAAGAAGTCAATTATGTTTGCATTTTCTGTTCGACTGATTCAAACTAATCCAAATGATAACCGCCGATCCGTGCTCGACTGATGGATTAGTCTCCGACAATTTTGCGATATTCACTCGGCGAGTCACCATCACAGACCATCTGAGTTAAACGCAACCAAGAACCTTTCATAACTGCTTTCCAGCATGTTCTAAAAACTAGCGTAACAACTCTTCGACAGTGATCTTGCCTCGGCGAAGAAAGTATTTCTACTTCGCGCATAGAAAACTAAGTGTCGTTGAATACACTACATAACAGGACACTCTTGGTCTTCTTTCCGCTCGTCTGTAGATATACAGATGCCTCTTGACAACGGTGTGCGCGTTATACCCCCAATATGGCTAACTAGTTTTTACCTTGGTTTCCTGTCATCGGTGCTGTTTTCCGTGATCATGTGCGCGGCCACAGAGTATCCAAAGTAGGAGCCAGTTTGCCCTTCGTAAATGACAGGCAGCCGTGGCTCGAGGTTAAAGCCCGCACTGTCCCGAGGCACTAACAAAATACCGGCTAGGGCAAGAGTCACCAATTTTTGCCAACACATGTTTTACGAACTAGTAGATGCGCACTTTGTCGAACACTTGTCTACTGTTATCACTG
Source organism: Varroa destructor (assembly GCF_002443255.2). Classification (NCBI taxonomy): domain Eukaryota; kingdom Metazoa; phylum Arthropoda; class Arachnida; order Mesostigmata; family Varroidae; genus Varroa; species Varroa destructor. The sequence goes on from NW_019211457.1 coordinate 27,214,462, forward strand.
CTCCTATTATAAAATGTTTTTTCCTTTCGATTTCTGCTCCGGCCTTCGTAGCCTGTCGTCGTCGCCGTCACACTCCCGAAAATTGCGATCACTAACTTTTCTCTTCACTTCCCTCTACTTATACCGATTAATACTAACCATTTATCAGTAGAATAGCAATAAACATTGACACTTCCATTCAGACAGCACGAGGTACCTACACATTAGTACTGCGCGGTTACTCTATCGATGCTTAGCCCGCTCTTGGGCCAGTCTCCCTAGTAGTGGGACCGACCCGACAACTTTCACCGAGCAACTTTTTACTCACGCGAATATTTCGACGGGCCGTTTATGGCAATTCACATACGTTAATGCAAGAAACCCAAGCTGCCGACTACGGTGTTTATAACAAGACGTCAGCAGCTTTGCAGCGACAGCGGCAACATGTTACTGGCCTGAGAATATGACAATATCGATGTTCACTCTTTTGCGTTCTAAGTGGTTCTGACTCTTCGTCTTACGCGCCCGGAGAGATGACACTCGTCGAGAGGTACCATCTCCGATGGTCCTGGTGGCGCTACGGTCGCTGGTCGGTCGATCTGCGGCGGCCGCGGCTGATGTGCCCACTGGGTGAGCACCCGTGCCACTCGCAGACATCATTCCGAGATGTTTTGATTCGACAGCGCCCCCTGGTGGTGTTCGAATTGAGCGGCTGGTTGACGGACGGACTGAGGACGGCTGTAGGTGATGTTTTATTGATTTTTTTGCAAGAAAAATGATAATTAGCTAAAATAAAATGTCTTTCCAGATGGAAAAAGTATTTGACTGTTACTATGATTCGTGCAATGTGCTTACACAAGGATATTCGTTGTTGATAATAAAGTTACCTCGCAGTTTTAGAGAGTTAAAACCGGTAAAGCTCTCTTCATGTCCCAGCATGTTCCACTTCTGAATACAGGTGGTAATATGTAAACTATGCATTTCCTGTGTGAGGTTTAATGAAAACATGTTACGAGAAGGTGGTGAACAGGGGGCCAGATTATATGAGGAAAAGGAAAGTGACTATGAAAAACACTCACAAGTCTAACTTTGGGGTAGTAATGTCTTCTATCACTGCCAAGCTCAACTGTAGCGGCGTGGGTGGTAGTGGTGGGTGAATTGTTAATCAAAACTTTCCATTGTACTTAATGCTGTGAGGAGGTGCTGTGTGGTGGAGAACCGTGACGCTATGGAGGCAGGGGAGTGGTCAGCTACCGATATCGCCTTGAAGACCGACACGGCCACGGTTCTCGAATGTCTTCAGCGGTCAATGGCAGACGATGATGACGAAGACTTCAAGCTGCCAAGTAATAGCCTCAGCAGTTACTCAAATCACTTGTCGAGGTAGGAAAACTTTTGCAGGACCTAAATGCACTGTTGAATTAATATTCATGTTCAATGCGAAAATTTATTCAGGGCAATATCGGTGTATGCACCGTATGTGATGAACGGCTTAACAACATACATGAAAACTATGCGTTTAATGTCCATATGTACGGTGTACTTATAAAGCAGTACAGTTTGTGCTTTATAAGTAGTCTAAGAATGATATCATTAATGTTATTTATTGCTACCTAAACATTTCTAGGTAGCTACCCATTTTGAATAAATGTTACAAACCTACCGTGGCGATGCCGGTGTAAGGTATAATAGCCGAATATGTAAATCTGATGAAACATTATATTATTTCGCATTATATATGGCTTCGTTTTTTTTGTTACCCTGCGAATCCGTTATCTATAATGGCTAGATGGATAGATACTGTTATTTTATTTGAAAATGTAGAGGCGCTAGGCAGGAGAAGCATGGTACACCGAAATTTCAAAGCCATTATGTCAATAACTGTTTTCAAACGCAAAAAACAAATTGCGAAGGTAAATGTTTCGAATTAACGTAAAAGGCACATACGTAAAGTGTTTGTAATTCCGCAATAATGCAGATAGCTGTACTGTGAAGCCAAATGGATGAGCTACGAAACATATAGAACATATACATAAAAGGGAAAAAAATCAATACCTTGTTGTTTTATTCTAAATAGATATTCGACGTCCTAATTATGAGGTCAACGTTATTTGTAGTTACACGCACACATCGAGATGGGTGTTTAACAAAGCAAAAGCAGCGTTGTTTTTGTAATTGAAAATTGTACCTGATCAAATATTAAGATCACTATTTCAAAAAGCTGCTTGCTGACAAAAAGCTAACTTCAAAAAGCTGCTTGCTGACAAAAAGCTAACTTCAAAAAGCTGCTTGCTGACAAAAAGCTAACTTCAAAAAGCTGCTTGCTGACAAAAAGCTAACTTCAAAAAGCTGCTTGCTGACAAAAAGCTAACTTCAAAAAGCTGCTTGCTGACAAAAAGCTAACTTCAAAAAGCTGCTTGCTGACAAAAAGCTAACTGCTATCATTTAAGCGTAGCCCGAAAAATTACATATTAATTAAAAAATTCATCGGACAAGAGCTATTTGTCTGGAGCACGCCTTCCACGACCGTACCAACACGTACACATTTTCACACAGAGGTAAGGATACCCGAAAAGAGGACCTATTGCATATCATATTAATCTAACAGTATTTGGGTTTATTTCAAAGAGAGAGTTTAATACAGGCTTTGTTCATACCTTCATTTTCTTATAGTTTGATATTGCGGGTAGAATAAGTGGTACGAGTACCCGAATTTGCTTTGCTTTTACAAAAAGTCACATACGAAATTTACTCCAAAGGTTGTGCGTATTTCTTATACTTTAAACAAAAAACTCAGAGCCAAGTAGAAAGGTCTCCGGTGCTAAGCAGGATTTTGTACAATGCACTGAATCTAACCCTTGTCACTGTAGTGTGATATGATAATCCTTTCAGACACTATGAACAAAAGATAGATTGGGTGAGATTGTATGAGTCACCGCACAAACATGTTGAGACCTCATCGAATTTAGTTGTCCAGATTGCGATGTTCTAGCGCATTTACATCGCTATAATCTTACATAGAGTCGAACCATCTATGGTTTTTCCGATTCTGTACGCATCATTATCATTGAGTACATATTGTTTCATTCAAATTTCTTTCTTCATGCGGTTTAGTAATCGGTGGCGAAGAAACTTTGGTTCTTACTTGGGTTAACCAATAGCATTCGTCGTCGTCAGTTCGGAACAATATTTTTATTGAGGCTTTTTCTCACATCGATCCCTGCAGCAGCTTCCAGTCAGAATATTGTTAGATTATCAAAGGGGTAAGATATTTTACCTGTTTATTACAATCAGCAGATTCACCTTTATCTTTCACATGACAATTATAAAATTGCACAGTAGCTTAGCTTTCTGTTTTATGCAATAGAAGTATCTCTTAAGGCTTGTTGATTCGCCTCGTTTTTTCTCAAGATTTGTCGATGGCTCATATACCACTCGCACAACAGGTGAGCTCAGCGAACCTGAGGATAACGCCATCTCCTTATTTACCTTGCCTATACCGAAGAGAAGGTTCAAACCAGCAATAGTACGCACTTAGTTTGGTTGGATAATCCCAGTTGTGGAACCTCATGGATTAACTAGATAGGAAGTTTTCTTTTGTTGATGCAACTTTGTTGAAGCTTGAGCTATGAACGTCCCTCATCTCATTCAAGTGGGACGTTTTAAGGCGTTATGGCCCCTACTACTACACTTCACACTGTAAAACAAGGGTTTGAACAACAAGCGTGTCGTTGTGTTCGAAAACAACATATTATAGTTATGTTAATTTGGTAATTGATTTCGTGCGGTAATTTTATTTGAAATCGACAATAATAATAGTTCACTGCATACCTTTTTGTTAAAAACGACCTTCAGGGATTTTTGCTTAACATGACAATTTATATTGGATACGATTGCACAACGCAATACTTTCCATAATCAGATTTGAATTCCGCGGTATGCAACTCAAATGGTACGTGAGCCATTATTGTTGTCCACGGCTGCCACCTGCAAGAAAGATGGCAAGACAGCTCGTTCCGTCAGCGTTTTGGTCAGGGCGCTGCGACCAAATTAAAATTAAATATTACTTGAAAGTGACGGCTCTTTTATCATATACCGATTTAAAGGCTTTTCATTTTAAGGCTTCATTTAGTGGAGTGTTATATGTGTTGTGATTACTTTGATCGTAGCAAGAACCTCAGACAAATGAATAGGATTCAAATTAGCATGTTAAATAGGCAACTAATCGACTGTCATACAATATCGTTATCCTCAATTCTACAGATTGATTTCCATCGCACTGCAAGTCGTATCGTATAAGCCGATTCTAACTACATCGCGGATTATTTGAACCTTTATATTGTTATGATAGGGCCGCACGTTGTTTCTTATAGTCATAGTCATACGTGCCACTTGTCCTGTTCAGCTGTCTTCAGCGCTTCATACCAAAAACAGATATATAATCAGACATTCGGATAATAAGTTGAAGATGTAGAACAGTGAATAAAAAGAAAAAAAAAACATTCGTCGTTTTATAATTTGCCGTATGCTAGTTTTGGTTAGGTCGCTCCGTGATATGAATTTCCGCTACATACAAGACTCCTATAAGAAAACTTGATTGTGCTAGAAACAACTTCGAATAATCTTGTATACATATATAAACGGAGTTGGCATGCCGTCATGTAAATATTTATTGTAGCATACGCTAATAAGGATATTCCAACGCGGCCAACGTTCACTTAGTCGTCTTCCAGTCACGGTACGGCATTTGCTACGCCGTAAAATAGTAGTGAATGGCACTATATATCGTGTTGGCGTCTGCTGGCACGCCATTGAAGACATGTATGGCCATAAGCGTCATCGCCGCGTACGGAGAATGTACAGAGCCAAAGATGGTGGTAAGAGTGAATAATATTGTCGGTGGCGAAGTTCGGCAATGGTTGACGCGGTTTCGTTGATGACATAGCAGGCTGTTGGTGACCGCCTGGTGCAGGCGGGACCATATAGTTCTGCGTGGTCGGAGTCATTCCATATTGGTCGACTTAGCGTCTGCGGGATTTTCTGTGGCAACAGCGGGCGTCTAGAGACGCCGTAGTAGCTAGTGGTACGGCTGTTTACTGTCGATGGCAGCAAAAAGCGCGATCGTCTGTGACAGCGATGACGGGGCAGACTGAATTATCTGTGTTTGATATCGTGCATATAATAGTGAGTTCACACGGTAAGGTCCAGCCAAGCCCAAAGCCATTAGCAGTGACGGCGAACGCCATCTTTGGAGTCATGGCGACAATGTTGTTTGTACATCGCATTTGTACTAACCGCCGTTTAGTCCGCACCTATGATGAGGATTAGGTGAAAGGTGTACCAAGTTGCTACCAGGTATTGTTTATCGAAACTTGTCTGATTCGGTGTTTGCATTTCGGTGACACGGGGTGGTCATTCTAAGGGAAATGATGGGAGGCTGAGAGCATAGGTATGAAGAAAAGTCCATTTGATCTGTCGTCTCCATTTTACAACTGTCTGATATAAGCTGTGTACCTGGAAATGGCGGGATTAATCATTCTGGTCAGCTGGCTGCTGTTTAGAGTAGTCAAGTAACGAATTAATATTTACGTTTTCGTTATCCACGACACACGTCAGGAGTAAATAAATGGAAGACAACAGTAGGTTCTTGGAAAGAACGTCAACTCATTTAAATCATGAGCATATGTGAGTAGACGATGGCGTGTTGCTCATTCGATTATGATATTAGTATCTTTTGTTTAGTTGTTAGCTGTAATCGAATTTACTGTTGGTCAGCTAACTTTTACAGTGGGATAGGATGCAGACATTTTGAAAGTGTTGGTCGGCAATTTAAAGTATTGAAGACATGAAGCAATATATTGGACCAACATGTTGGAACATGATTAATTTAACAAGAACCCTTATAACTCTTCTGAACTATAACTCTACAGAACAGTACGACAAGTCGATTTTTGTGAAGCGTGATACACTATTGATAGTTGGCTGTAATTGAAAAACCAGTAAGCAAATAAATCTCACTGCCTCTGTTTCAACGTAGAATTGCTTGAGTTTTATTTTATTAGCACATGGGTTCTTAGCATATGTTAATAGTCTTACCTTTCTAGCTGCTCGTGACAAAATATAAAAAATTCAAATATAAAAACAAAAATTATTTCACAATAAAGGTCTACGGCAGCTTTCCCGACGGTTCATACACCTTATCTTTGCTAAGTTTATCGTTGTTCGACTAATGGTGAATGTACTCTGTACAAAGGTCTTACAATCGATTGCTATTTATCTTGTTTCAGAGAATTATTATCAAGCCTTCCACCGGTGTCCGAACTTAAAGCGGACCTGTCACCATATTATTCCGAACGTACACGCGAAGTTCGTCGCTCGACGGAAGGTCCTGGGAATATAGATCTGAAGGCAGATACGGGATACAGGGTCACAACTGTACCAGATCATTATGTTTCATCGACAAATACAGCCGCCGTTTCGGCTTACGATCAGCAACAAGCAGCACAGGCTGCTGATGCAACGGCTGCTCAGTTTCCAGCTGGGTCGGATTTTACGACGCTTACCAATGGTACAACAGGCGCAACACTTCTATGATTCCTGAATGTTTCAAGTTCAAGAAATATAGTAACAGATGATTTAGCAGCGCTTTAATTTTAGAACTAGAATAGAAGTTAAATTGAACGTAGCTTCTATGAAAGTATAAAAAATAATTGTTGTGGTTTATATGTGACCACCTTGGTGCCAAAAAGCCGCAGATCTTCAATCCAGTCTCATTTCAAAATAAAATTATATATTTATTATTATTATTGTTGTAATTAGTATTTTGTTATTTTTATATGAAAGAAATAATTTAGCTTAATCTTATAATAGAAATTTACGTGAACTTCTTGCAGCCTCCAGCAGTCAAGCTTCAGTACAGGTGACAAGTGGCCAGAACACGATTCAACAATATCAAAAGGTCAGCAGCACAATTTGTATTAACGATAAAACGACAAGTGGTGACGTTCAAGACTACAATCAGAGTCAGCACCGTCAGTCGTACCAACAGTATAGTCACCAATATAGTTATCAGCCTCATCAAAATCAAGGTCATTTTCAGAGCTATTACTACTCTGAACTACTGGTTCCTCCTCCGCCATCGTACACGTCGGCTCCTTACCTTGCCGCTGGCACCGGGGATGCCACTTACCATCAGGACTCGTATAGTCCGCAGTCCGGAAGGCAGTCGACATCATGTATTCCTTCGGACCTTCAGCAGGTAACCCCTACGATCCAGGAACTTGGCACTCCTATACCAAATGTACCACCTCCAATAACACCGGTACCGCAAGTGGCTGACGCCACCGTTCCTACGACGCCCCTACAGTCGTGTCCTGCAACAGGATCAGGGGTCTTCTACAGTAGTATCGGAACAGGTGGTGTAGGGACCTCTCCCGCAACGACCCTTCAAGATATTGGTGGATGTACACGGAATAGTAACGGTGGCGCTGTTGTTCGCACCGCTGGTAGAGTACATGAGAGCTCTCATACTGGATATCATGGGAGCCAAGTATCCGCACCAAATGATTATGGTGATACCCCACAAGCGTCGGAAGCTTCAGCGGGGTTTAGTGGAACCCCACAGAGGACTGGAATGGTCTCCGTTTCAGCTACGTATGAGGCGCAATTTAATCATATAGGTTACCCGAACGAAAACGTTGCCACCCAACAGGCCAACCATAGTGGGATGAATGCATATACTAACAACAGCAATAACATTAGCACTGATACTACCAATAATGCGTACTCTTCAAGTAATCATTATGGCCATTATATTAGTAATCAACACGTAGGTGAGTACCATGGGGTACAGCCGCAACAGTGCATTGCGTCAGCGACTAGTCACCAGGGTTTGGGGTGCATTTCGCAGATGAAGCCCACTGAAACGGTCACTGACTACCAAGGTAATGCTAATAGTAGTTACCAGCATAGTCAAGATGGAGAAAATCATCAGATCCACCGAGACCATCAAAACCAAAATCATCAAGACGCTCTCTATCATCAAGGACACCTCAAATCGAAATCGTCCAAATCTGCACAGCAGCCAATTACTACTACGACACCAGCAGCGGGTTATAATCACCACTATCTTCAGCCTCCTGCCTCGCCCTTTCGTCAGACACATCATCAAACCATTTCAACGAATGATCAAATTGATTACCATAACAACAGTCAGATACAACCACAACAACATCAGGATCATGTGCAGCAGAACGCAGTCTCTTACCACAATCTCCATAAACCAGCTACTAGTGAACTATCTAAGGCGTCAACTGCGACTCCCTTTTCATCATCTTCTTCCACCTATTTCCAGCAGTACCATTATACAGTGGGGTATCACGGCCATTCTGAACAGCCAACTAATGGCATATACCAGGATGGGGTACCGTATCCCGCTGGACAGCTTCACCAGGACCTTTCCGGAATTCAGACACATCAGCAGACCCAGCAGGAGTTGTCACAGCAGCCACGACAGCCGTTAGCCGGATCCACTCAAACGCTCTCTGGGAGCAGCGCTGCACAAATGTTCCACGACGCGCTTGAATACATTGCACCGGAGGTGATCAGCGAAAATAAAGACAGTCTCTTCAATCCGATTGCAGCACTGACAGATACGTTGTTAGAGAATAATTTCGATATGACCTTTCCAGCCGACTATCAGGAAACTTGTGATACGATTATTCATGGCACATCGATACAGCAATGCACAGAAACTGCCGTAAAGCTTCCGGATCAGCTAGCACGAAAGGAAACCAAAAATCGAAATCGTAAGAAGAAAAAAGAAAACAACCTCCTTGAGGTTATAAAGGTATACCGATGCAATGTGTGCGGTTTCAGGAGCAGCGATAAACTTAAGGTGAGCTTAGACAACGGTTTATACAGAAAAAAAAACGTCATACATATGATAATGATTATGGATTGCAGCTATGTGATGATCGATTGACGTCCAAACAGTGGGTGCATTGGCCTCGTGTATAAATAATACGGTATATAAATTGTTGTTAAAACAATAATGGACATACTCAGGAAATTGAGAAAACTAGCTACTAATGAGATATGAGCCCCTTATTTTATTTGAGAACGTGACATAAACAAATTTGTCACAAGTTGTGCTAAGCTGGCGCTAAACATTCAAATGGCTAAAAATCGCAAATATTTTTATTACAATTTAGCGGTATTGCTCTTGGTAAATACTGTAATCGATACTATGATATATACATATGCATGCGCCGTGCAGTTATTGGGCGTGCGAATTCTATTTGACTTCAATGCAATTATACCATAGTACGCCAATCGCCTTAAGGATTTTCAGGTTATCTCTGAGCTTTCTTTAGAGATGACTTCCCGACAAGTATTACTAACGCTCAATATGTGACTGGGTTCTGTTCCGTACTATGATGTTGTTTCTAACGAGAGATAGTCGTAGTGACTTTTGAGCCCGCATCTGATTTGTAAGTAGTTCTTAGTGGCTGTTCCGGCTAGCTACTGTTGGCATTGTCCAATGGCACTAATGCTGACTGCAAAGAAACGGAGTCACAGCGGCACCTTTATCTCTGTGTGGTCCCCTCTGTTTGTCTATCTGAGCCATAGGTCGAAAGCAGCTTACGACCGAACTCAATACGCAGTCTCTGTCGCAGGCTATATAATAATTGTGTAGGTCGTACCAGTTGTTATAAACTTGTTACTCGTTATTATGTCGAAAGCTTTTGAAGGACAAAACACAAGCTCTGTCTGACGTTAGTCAAACACCATATTATACTAAAATGCAACACCGGGTGGCTTATCCTTCAGTAGCTAATATAGTAGCATGATATTAGCAGAATTCTCCTTTCAAATGATGACTGCCAGCTTATTAGTGGTCTTGCGTGCGAGCATCCCTGCTGTGCGTATTATTGACTATCCCATGATGTTTGTTTTGAGCGAATATAAGCACACTTCATAGCAGATTTGTATAAACAGCTCGATCATAAGCAATATTTTGTAGGGTGTGGGTGTGAACTCTTATATGCTGTTGAATTTTGCTTGGAAAAGCTGGCAACGACAAGTTTTGTTAGGCGCTTTAGCGTTCTCAGTTGTCGACTCATTGCCTTTTCAGGTTTCCTTTTTAGTTCACTTCTACCTTCATTTCCTAATGAGGTGTTCCTACAGTTGTAACTGAACTATCATCCTCTTCATTTTCTTGTTTTTAATACTTCATATGACACTGGTCGCCCGTAATTATTAGTAGTCAAATGTCATAAGATTTTTCTTTTTGCAACGCAATTTTGTTGGGATGCCTCTGCTTGGGCAAGCAAAACCATATTAAGCGTTTCGGTGCTTCAGTGGTTCATCTTCTTGAGCTGTGCAAAAGATTGATCTAGAAAAATGTGCCCTTTTCGCTATAAACCTATGGCACCTGTGGGCTTTCTGATAGCGTTAAGACAAAGTCTGATTCCATTCATGTTGGAGTGCGAACAATAGGTGTGTCCAGAGGCTCAGTAATACTATGAAAAATGCTGCTAGTTTCTCGAAGTAATGGTTTATCTCACAAATATAGCGGGTTTCGAGTGTGTTAGTAGTTCCCTGCGTTTGGATTACTAAAACTCACTTTGTAGCTGGAGGTTTCAATGATAAACTAACAACCATAATTTGGTACAGTTTTACATTGTGCAGTTTTAAATATTTCAGTGTCTCCCTAACGTGTAATACCATAGCCAAATACATTTTACTTTAAACTTAACACATATAGGCACAACTGGACCAGTTACATCTTCTTAACCTCTTGACAGGCACTTCGGCACACAATTGAATCGCACAGTCGGCCAAAACTCAACCGCCAGGCAAGGTTCGCCTGTGGGGCTTGTCATCTGCACTTTGCGACCTTAGATACGTGCTGCGAACACGTTGGAGAGAAGCACCCAGGAATGGCCACCGCCGTTTTAAAGGAAGGTAAACTTTATAAACAGGTGTTGATTCAGCCAGAAAAGCGAGTCGCAAAAGTGACTATTGGCTCAGGAACAACAGGTGGTCACTCAAAAACTGTTTGCGCTGAATCCGAGGTACAAGCCCATAAAATAGCGTGGAAACGGAAGATGGATCGGGAACAAGGGCAATATACGTAAGTACGGATTGATGGCACAGGCATTTATTGACTAAGTATGACAGTCAGCAGAGAACGCTGTGTTGGAAGTGCAAAGTCATTGAATGTATATAGTATCAAGTGTTTTTTTATACATGTTTGCTCTAAAAAAAGCTGTGTGAATATTATCGTAAAAATGACCACACAGCAGAACCTCCTTTTCTTCTACTGCAAGCTGGGATAATATTCTAGTGGTTAAAAGTATCTAAATATTGAAGATATACAACAATATATTTACTTCATACTAAGAATAAAGGTAAATGTGGGTGTCGCTTATGTTCGTTCTGTAGCGGGAAGGCTATTGAGTATAATATCCTTCTAGGACAGTGAACCATATAAAAAGTCGATCGACTTACTTAGACAAAAGTGAATAAGAAAAATGTGTGTGTGCCTATCTGCGAGCTTCCTTTTTGTCGCATACAAATGATACAACTGTTTGGTGATCTTTTGGTCGCGTTGCAGTTGTGAACTCAAAGGGTGCAGCATACGCTTCCGCCTAGAGGAAAGTCATCGCCATCATCTGCGCTGCCATCTACCACACCCGTCAAAATTGGAACGATTCCGATGTCCCATAGAAAAGTGTGGCCTTGGTTGCAAACGCTGGTCGACCATGGCAAATCATCTATGGAATTCGCACCGAATCGATCTTGAGCTTCAAGCTTGCAATCGTTGCGATTTTCGGTTCGTACTTATCCATACTGCAACGTAATACTGACTAACACAGCTGTTTTTTTTTTATGAATTTCATTGCTTGTAACGCAAAATTATTCGACCTTCCACAGATCTTAAAGGCTCTGCCAACTTATAATGCTTACCTATGTTCTGCAAAATGTTTAGGACCTACAGTTTGGCGAATCTAGAGAAAGTCCACAAACTTGTTCACGGCGAGGAGAAACAGTTTCCTTGTGAGCAGTGCCAATCACGATTCCGCACAATCAAACAATTGAAAAACCATCGATACATGCAGCATTCGCGAAAAGCCAAGAAGACTAAAACAGTTGCATGTCCACACTGTCGGCAGGAGCTACTCAAAAAGAACCTCTTCGCCCATATCCGTCAGGTTCACGAGGGTCGACTGACGGAAAGAAATTGCCCACAGTGTGACTTCAAAACTACAAGTCTAGCCGAACTTAAATCACATCTTAGGTACGTATTCGTCACATAAAAGTCATGTATTTTGACCTGCTTCCCTTAAGTGGAAAAAGAAGAATTTGAAAAAGTGACCAGCAGATACAGTCTTCGAATTAGAGTTCTAAACATGTTTCTGAAGTTTTTGCATCTACCATTTCCTTCTGTGATTTTTCCCGTTCGCAATTTTGCAGTACTGTCCACCTCAACGAATCGGGCGCTCACTGTTGTCATCAATGCGGCTTTTTAACGTACGATCACAACGTGTACAGGAAGCATGCTTTAAAACATTCGGCCGACAAACCGTACAAATGCGCCTATTGTTCCTACGCTTCGATACAGGCGACAACGTACAAGGCGCATCTACGCAAAAACCATCCAGAGAGAGCACAAGAATTAATTGCACGATGTCCGCATTGTCCCTTCGAGAGCATCAGCTCGAGTCGGCTTCAGCAGCACGTAAACAAAAAACACAATGGAAGCAATAATCTTACGACTATCATTAGCAACAACAGTGGCAATCTTAATAATACTAGCACTAGTGTAGTTACGCCTGTGTCGGTTGCTCATTTTTAAAAGAAAAGGCCAGTGACTTCTTTTCGTATGTCAGGATGGCTTGCTCTGACCATCTTAGCTTAAGGCGAATCTTTTCTCCCTCTACTATATAAGAGATGTATATAGTTATGTATAAATCAGCGTGAATTGTTCCCTTTTTAAGATCACTTCACAAGGTTAGCGACTAAAGCGAGAAAGACTAGAATTAAAGTATACAAGCGAACTCCTCGTTTCTTTGAAAGTTAGTGAACTATCTATCTTATTTCAGATATTTTCTCGGAGCCCATCGAATTTTCAACTTCACAACTAAAAACTTCGATCTTTACGAGGTAATCCAAACCCATCTATTTAAATTGGCTCAATCGTGACTCGTAAAAAAAACAAGTTCGTTTGTAATAAAGTGTCTCTTAAGCCAAGGACCATAAATGTCACCAAAAATAGCACTACCTATAACCACTGTGTAAGTTGACCACTAAATTCTTCCTTAACCACTTCTGTCTCTAATATTCAACATCAATGTTTTAGATGTTTACGGTATTTTTCCTGTATCATTAACTGGGGTCTGGTCAGTCATTTGATAGCCTTGTACATATATGATATATAGAAATATATACGCGCGAACTGACGTAAGTAAAAATTTAGCATTTAGTCGTCTTACACGTGCACAAGAAGATGCATCTATGCGCGGCGCCTGACAGAACATTGTAATACTAATGATTTCTGAGTATATATATATTCCAAACACATGCGTGAGCTTAGAGAAATAGCAGGTGGATTAAAAGGTGCAAACGCGCCTTTCGTAGCAATGGATAAATATCCGTTATCGGATCAGGTCCAATAAAAAGACGTTTTTAATCTAGTCTTGTATGATGAGGCGTGCAATCGTATTCTTAATGATTACCAACATCTTTGTATACATATTGTACAAAAATCTCTGTATACATATTGTACATAATTTTCCTGTTACCAAATGAGCAAAGAGTTATGGTGTTGCAGAGTTTAACAAAGCTAACAATAATATGAGACATTTCAGCATGTCCTGAGATTTTTTCTGCCAATATTTCGATAAAAATTGCCTGCTTCATTGAATAGAATCCTCCTGATGTAGTCGGAGGAACTCTATCTATCTTTCACCAAACCGTAACTTTTGTTTGTATAACTATTATGATGATCTATGAATAAAATCACTTTACTTTCTATTCTAATGATGTAATATCAGTTATATAATAAAGGTTTAATATGGGGTGTTACATTTCGAAAATGGTGAGTTTTATGGGAAAAAAAAGTGCGAGAACGTAATTCACCTTCAATCTCCTTGTTGTCACCGACGATCTACATGTAAGTGCTCTCGTTATCGATGTCCTGACATGGAATTCTTTTCTTTATTAAAACTCGTCGAATAATTTAAAAAAAAACACTCATGCATCGCCAGATAATTCTTGGTTATGAAATTCCTTCTCTCATTGAGAAAAATGGTACCTTCTAGAAATAATCTAAGCACTAGTAGCCACACTTTGAACTCGCCAGCAAACCACCAAATGTTGTCATTCTTTTCTTTTTCATAAATCCTATACTCTCGAGATATGCTAAATGAGGAAATCCCATTTTATAAACATACCTTACAATAGCATACGATCAACAGCGCTAGTCGTGAATGAATCTCCACCATTTTCAAATTTTCAGTGCAAATTCTCAGTATCAGCGCATTTCCAGGTTAACTTGCAAATCGTGAATGTCATTATACCATTTCTCTATAACAAGTTTCGAATTCGCACCCCCTTTAAAATACACAATAAGCAAATTGATTAGATACTGGGTCCGATAAACTTTCTTCCAGTTAGAGAACAAGCCCGAATTTCGTATCAAATTCAATTTATTTTGGATATATACAGGAGCATAGGATTAAATCATTATATATGATACAAATTTTACAAGCCATTTACATCTTCATACAGAAGTCAACGGATACCGAGTGTAACTCGAAGTATTTTATGATGAATTTTTGCAAGAAGTGTTTGTAAGAAATCAAATAGCCTATATTAATGACTCGTTTATGCAAATACATATTTAACTACTCGGCATAGTGGAACCGGATTGCCCCACACTATCAAGATTCTCTAAAGTTTTGTACAGTTGCATATATCATCGTTAGTCCAGATAGAACGTATTCTACTCACAATGCAACTAATTAAATAAATTAATAAAATATTAACAATGTAGAAACAGTATTTAAGTGCACCGTTATGGCACTGAGGCTTATCACAGGTGCTGGACGTGTTTACCTATTGCATGATATTAAGGTATTTCTCAGCAATCATCCGGGCTGCGTTTCGGTCCTCTGCGGCACATCTTGCATTAAATAGAATTTCTTGTAATTCGTAGTCATTGACCTTTAAAGAAAACTGCTGTAGTCTCCGAAGCTCAAGGAGAGCTCCCTGATACGACGAAATTGCTGGAGACAACGCCAAAGGATCCTCGTTATGGCCCACGCCGAAGAGGTTCCCTGTAACAGGTTATAATCTTTCACCGTTTATTTCTAAAGGAATGCTTAAATCGCAAAAACAATTCGGGGGCTTGCTTTTTAACCATTTGAATCTGTGGCAGAAAATGACGCAGCTCTCAATAGTAATTTTCGACTTGTGCTTTTTTTACGGTTGCTTGTCTAAATAGTTCATTCTCGTTGCATACTCACCATATTCATCAGTCAAGCTGCTTGAAGCAGTATAGCCTCCATAATTGAGGTGGTGTGCCGTGCTTGTTTCGACGTAACCCCCTTGTTCGACTGCCCTCTCCAGCTCTACGTAATCTCTTGCTAGCTCTGAGCCACAGTCACCTGAATAAACTCCCACTAGGCGCTGCAGTTCGCGAAGTTCTTCAGCAATGTCAGTTTCAGTTCGATTTAGGTTATCAAATGAGTTCTGTTGAGTAGCACGGTAGAATGTTGTTATTGATACGTATATGTTACGCCTGTACTTATTCATTACAACTTATTTATTACAAATTAGTGACGCACCAATATGGAACGTACGTATGAGCAGACGTTTCTCATTTTACTGCGGTTTTGGTTAGGCTATTATGTTGTATTATTAATGCTCCATTCAGTCGGCGCGGTCTGGGTGATTAATGCGCGTCTTTTTAAATACATAGCCATAACAGCCATAAATAAGTAAGCATGCGGCAATTGTTGGTCCAAATATTAGCCTCACCAAAAAAAAAGCAAGAAAATTGTAAATAGCAGGAATAATAAGTACCGTAGTATGATACAAAGGGGATTAATGTATACACTGATTGTACGGTTACTAGGTTAGTTCACAGGTCCATTGAGGAAACTTCAATAAGTCCAGCAACGCCGAGCCCGTCTAATTTCCTATTAATCATTTTACGACTCAATATTTGCAATCACAGATGTTTGTTAGTATTTTGTTTCTGACGACATTAAAATGCTTGTATTATATTAGTAATATATTTTAGGCAACCGCTAATATGATCTAAGCTAAGAAGCTCGCACGCTCACAAAGATAACGATGCATGGAATACGTGGGACCTCGACCTAATATCGTTCATGCAATAACCATGCGGTGTTCTGTTTAGCTTAACGAACCTGTAGGTAGACTGGGAATCCGGCTTTGTAGAAAGCTTTTCGTATGCTGACTTCAAGTATGTGAACATGCCAAACTCGAGCGATGTACTGAAGGGCGTCGACCAATGAAATCGCCTGTGGGCCTCCATTGGCTATCATGTTTCGTAGCGCCAGAATGCGATAACTTAGTTTAAAACGGTGAAATACGCCTTGTTGCATTGGCTAAAAAAGATCATAACTAAACATGTTAATATATTTTCTCTAACTGGCTCGCAAGTGCACTCATGCAAGAAAAAGGATAGAATCATTCTATAGCTAATAATATTTCTTTAAGCAATCATAAATAACAACACAAATTGCTATAGAGCACCGCAAAGTCAAAAATTGTGTTTTCCTCTAACTCTGAACTGCTGCTTATGTTGCTGTCGCCCTTGCTTTGATATTCAAATGCATGAATGTTGTTAATGAACGCGGCAAATGCACACGGAAAAGACTGAGGTGCTTTTCGCAACTTACCTGCGTACTTGCTGTTACCTGTTGCCAATGCACGAGCTTGACGTTTGCGAAATGCTTACCAAGCACAAAATGAGCCCGTGGAGGCAACAACAGGAATAAAACGATAGAGCGATTTTCTCGCCGCATCCGCTCACTTAGCATGCGAATATACTCTTCGATGCATTCCGGAGAGATTTCGCCGTCTTGTGTCTGACTTCGCCTATAGAGTACGAAAGCACGAACCAGACAATATGCACTACGGTATTAGCAAAAGTAACCGATGTTCAAATCACTATTTTAGAACCAAATAAACGTGTTTCAACCTAAAACTACCAAATGTCTCGTTAAAATCTGTACGTAATTGTTTTATAATATTAAGCACAATCTATGTAATAATGCAATGGGTCTACTAGGCATCAAATCCGACTTCACCGTAAGAGCCGTAATTCAGTCTGAAACGAAAGAAACGTTTTGAATCAGATCGAGATTAAGACGTGCGTATCGACAACGCTTGGAGATTTGGACCCAATTATTACTAACAATTAACATTTAAATTCCTCCTACCGAAAAATGATCTTCATCCGGTTGATGAATTGGGGTAGCAGCTGCGCACTGCCAACAATGAGCGGAAGCTCTTTTTCACCGGAGGCTGATGCACATAGCAATAGGGACAGCTTTGGACCAGGCGGGTAAAGAGCATCACCGAGGCAACTGTTTATACAGCGGGGAGTCGCCTGGTAGTGAAGTGTTGTTACGTCTAAACAGTAGATGTTCGCCTCCGAATAGTCGCATATATGCATTTGTAACTGTCAGAGGACAGAACATATAACCCAGCCAAATTCGTTAGCTACAAGATGAAAGAAGCAATAAGTAGGACGGGAGTGCCTAAGTCGCACTTTTTCATTAAATATCAATACAAAACTCATAAATGCCAAATAAAACAGTTCACCTCAAAGCGAGAATATTTTTAAGAAATACCACTTAGCGCCAAATGCTAAGTGCTTATTTTTTTATATTTTTTATTTAAATATTGTGGCAGCTTTTGTTTCAGACCTGCTGTGTCCAAAGTGACTGCAATGTGCTCAATTCTCCATGTTCCGGCATAATAAATCGGGCGTTGTCTTTTGCGTTTTTACTTCGAGGTATTACGATGTTGTGTCGTTTACGAAAACACTCCAACCATCCGTTGGACGCTTTGAAACTCCGCCTGCCAAGGGCGTCCGCGACCACCTTTGCATGCTCTTTAACTTGGGTGCCGGTGACGAACATATTCTTCGACTTCGCACCCACATACCACCTGCAATGATTAAGGGAGTGCCAGGAGTTGTTATGAAAACACTCTACCTAAGGCATGTTGCAATCGTTTGTTTTTAAATTCATAAGTAAACTTTTTATTTATTCTAATCAATTGACGAATGATTGTAACTTAAGAACGATTATCTATCGAGAGAATGCGAAGCGTTGCTGTCATGATACTGTGTAATAGTGACAATTTTCTCTAACTACCTGTGGACAATGTCGTCGATGTCCTCGTTACCGGTAAAACGCACCTTGCGTTTGGCCTGTTTTTCGTGGTCGTTCTTCGCCTGCGAATACTCCTCTTTGATATGATTTCGTTGTTTCAGGATAGCGTATACCTGCGTTTTGCCTATGGAAAAAAGCTCCATAAGGTCGCGGGCTTTTACTCGTTCCTCTTCAGACATACGAATCAACTCACGTTTCTGCTCAAGTGTCAAAAGTCTATGTTGCTCCTTTCGACTAGACTCGCCTCCTGGGGGCCCCCCTTTACAAATGCTACCCGAATGCGATGAATCATCAGCTGGGCCATCTGAAGTAAAATATTTTTTGATAAAACTAACGTTTGCGTGGTTCTTTTTTCCGCGCTGTTTGGCGCACAGGTTTTTATGAAATTTTGGTTTCAAGTTCTGCATAAATATGCGATAAGTTAAAACTAACAAAACCTTAACGATATGTTGTTCTGTAACATTTACTGGATACAATTAGGCAAGGGATCAAACACTATTTTGAACTACGTTTCATTCAAGCTTAAACCTTTCTTAACCTATAAAGAAAACGTTAAAAGAGGTTGCTAGAGGTTGAGTAGGCCCTATAGTTCCTCTAATAAAGTAAGGCCCTTTAGCTTTAATAAGTGTAGTTCAAAATAGCATCTGGAATCTCGCGCAAATGATATATAGAATAAGACCGCACACCATCAACATCGTCGATAATATCATCTTCTTCCTCTTCGGGCTGTTCATCAGTTTGTTGGCTGACTGACTGGCCCACACCCGCCAGATCTCCCAGCATATGCTGCTGAGGTGGCAGTTGGCCAGCGATAGCTAATTGTTGCTGCTGCTGCTGTTGTTGTAATTGAGCGCCAGCGTGGTGCAAAGACGGAAGATGATCCACAGAGGGTCGGTGATAGCCATGAGGATTCGGTCCTAGGCCGCTCAGAGCTCCGGTATTTGTGGTGCTAGTTAGTCCCGGAGGTCCAACAAGACCAGGATGTCCTGGATGTCCTGGAAGATTTACAGGACCACCTGGATGAACCGGGAGGTTCATCCCGCACGCTGACATAGTCGAATGGATTGACGCCACAGGTGGATGGATTGGTGGAATGCCTTGCACTTGCACCCCTACGGGAGGGCTGTACAGAGGATGGAGGTTTTCCGGTGTGATGGTAACGATACGACCTCCTCGTGAAGGACCTGGCTGGCAGTCCACCGTACCCCTAATGAGATGTAATGTGGAAATGTTTAATGGAAATGTTTGGAAATTCACATCGGGTTCATATTATGTTAACAGAGATAATTGGCCAAACGTAGTAGCACGTAAGAGACGTAAGAGGCTGCCCATATCACGAAAAGTTTGGCTGTGTCATAGTTCCGGCTCGCTGAGCTGGGCTAAAAGCTAACTTGTGAATTAAAGTACCACAACTGAAATAACAGAAACGTGCCTGATATCCCAAACGGGTACCCCTTTGTAGAGCCTTTGACCTTTTACCAAACAGTGGCTTTATATACCCATTAAGGTGTACGTTTTCTTACTAAAATTAAAAAATCTTTGATGCATACATAGATTTAATAAAAGGAAATAATAATAAGCAGACGACAGCCTATCGTTTAAAGAATTACAAGGTTTAGCGGCAAAATTGCTGCGAATGGACAGGTACTACCAACTATTGCAACAGAAGTGTCAGCACTGACTACATGATGCCTGTACGTTGACATTGTGAAGTAAAGACTCATAGCCGGTCGCAGAGGTTTGAATTTACACAAGTATTATTAAAAAGCTCCTGCTAAAAAATAAAGTTTAAAAAATTGTTCGTTTGGTAAAGAATTCTGTTAGTGTGTAGTCAATGAGACACAATTTGATTTTCGAGTAAAAATGCGATTATAGTAAAGGAGATTAATATAGTAGCGCCCTCCTTTTACTCCATTTCTCCAAATACATGGTATGTGTACTTTTTACCCTAATTAATCCTGAAAGCAGTGCTGAATAGCGATAGCGAAGCCTGTCGTAAAAGTGGCTCTAACTGAGAGTTAACTACTGAGAAATGATGTGTATTGTAACGCCAAAACCTAACAAGCATATATTTTGGTTTTGACTTAAGCAGAGTACATGATATTTAATTGAGACTTGTTTATAAGAGTTCATGTTTTCGATTCGTATTCATGTTTTATTAGTTGTGCTATCAAACAGTTAATTTCCTGTGTATATTAGCAAACCCATAGCACAATCTCAACCTAAATACACAGTTTTGACAGTACTGACGAGTAAAAGCGTGAGTGTATATCCCATGCAAAAAGCAAGCAGCACTTTCAAATCTCCGTTTCAACAGCGGCCTGGCATTACATTTCTGTAAGTGTACGGAGTTGTTACCGATTGTTTTCATCGCTGGATTTAACGTAACCCCACACGCCTAGATAGGGTCGTTGGTCATCCCTCATAATTGCCTCCTTGAGTTGAAGAACTTTTATGGCACATACAGGGGGGGGTACCGATACCCCACTCGACTGCGTGATGCTACGCACTCCACGCAGGGGCAATACGGCCTTTTTCCCGCCTTTGCCAAAGGCACGATGCACGTTGGAGCTCTCACCTCCACAGAGCGAAAATTTCTCTACGCGAAAACCTTTCTACAGCGGAATCGGTATTGGGCGACGGTATGAAAATATTCACCAACCTCCCCTCTCCCAGACGGCCTAAGGTGGCGAACATCGGCTGACATCAAATATAGACAATACCAGACACGCACCCATTTTAAGTGCACGTGCGCCGCATTGTGAGATGTGCGCGGATTATGTCCAGAGTGGACACCTAAGAAAACGTGCATTAACTTAGTAGTTATGCTTTAACCACTTGAAAACAGCTGCATTTTGACCTTCATTAAAAAGACGTAAAGTTAGCTACCAGCTACAAAGTGCTCCAATTGAACATTTCCGCTTATGCTGCTTCGCTGTGTGTGATCTGTTCGAAGCAAGTTTACGCACGTTTTGTACAGGCAAACGTAACGTGCTGTCAGTGTCGTACCTCTAACCAACGTCTTTTTTTTTGCGCGTTGCGAAACGTTTCAGCTGCGAAGTCCCCCTGAAACAGTGAACTACAGATTCAGTCGTTGTTGGTGCAGTATGTGAGAGAAAAAACTGCTATTTTTGCGTTTGCAGAATTACAGTTGCAGCAGTATAAAATACGTGAAAACAACGCAGGCCTTTAGAGAAAGATTGTGCCAAGGTTTGCTTCTCTCAATACATCCGCAACGGGCAGCCGTCTTGGAAAACCCAATGTGACGATCAGCTGACTCTGGGTGAAGTGTATCTTGCTGCATGGTTTTATGGCGATGGCATTGTACACCTCTGTGTAATTGCTACAGCTATCCTATGACTGACTGTTAAACAAATTATAGAGCTTTCTTTCAGCGAAAAATAACTACTGGCTGAGAGCTGTACTTGTAAACAAAATCGGTTGAGGATAAATTGATCAGCGTGTTGAATGTGTGCGTGTGTATGCCTGTGTATGTATCTGATCTTTTCGTACACAGTGGTTCGGCTGGATCAAGTACAGCCGTCGGTGCCATTATTTCGTGCTTGAGTTCTGTGAGAACTCTGATGTTCACGCGACTTGGTGCACAGTGGCGAGCCTCTCCAGCGCTTTTGTTCAAGATGGCTCGGAGTTGCTCTGGAACAAGTAGCTCTAATCGCGATGCCAGTTCATGTCTTAACCGACTGGGCAATGAGCGCAGTCCTTATTTATTACAGCATGCTACGAATCCTGTTGCATGGTACCCATGGGGGGATGAGGCGTTTGAGGCCGCGCGAAGAGATAATAAACTTATATTCCTCTCAATCGGATATTCGACATGCCATTGGTGTCACGTTATGGAAAGAGAAAGCTTTGAAAATGAAGAAGGTATGAATTTATAATTTTAAATGCAATTCCGATTGCTTTATTTTGTATTGTGAGCTGCATAACAAGCTTATACCTTACATGATTAGTTGACCATATTTCTAGAATGAATCTTGTGTCAGTCAGCTATATCACAGAGAATGTCAAGTGAATTAAGCATCCGTTGTATATTTCGGTCATCGCCAAAAACTAGCATTTTAAATTAGTGAGGCAGAAGCGCGTTGTTCTATATTATCCGCGTATGACGCATTTAACAGTAAAATGAAGTATTGTTAAAACTGCTTACGAAATTCATATAAGTCCTGCATTCTATTACATAGCATGGCTATGATAACGGAAGACTGAAACGATGGAATGAAAGGTGTTCTTGACGCCGTACTCGAATTGCAAAATATTTTATTGGAGTGGAACATTTCTCACTTAACAAAGACATTTTATTTAACAATAGAATAGATATGGAACATCACGTAGGTTACATTAGTTATCATATTTAAACGTGATGCCGTTCTTTCAAAATGTTCATGCTTTTCGATTTTGGATATGGCAATTTTCAGTCGCTCGCTTGCTGAACGATCACTTCATATCGATCAAAGTGGACCGAGAGGAACGTCCGGACATCGATAAGATTTACATGACTTATGTTCAGGTTACCTCCGGCGGCGGAGGATGGCCACTTTCAATATGGCTCACACCACAACTTAAACCTGTTCTTGGAGGAACTTACTTTCCACCAGATGACAATCCTTTCGGCGCGCCTGGTTTCAAAACGGTTCTCCGTACACTACATAAAAAGTAAGTTCGTTAGTGTCGATGTAACGACGAGCGACGCTGTGTAGTAAAACCTGTTTAAGTTCCCGCTTTAATCTTCAAAACCTGCAAAATGGTGGCCGATTCATAAGTGAAATTTTTTGAAGAGTCGGTTTACGGACTAAAATCGAACATTTATTATACTATCAAAGTAATAGTCTTAGGTAAAGTTCATTCATGAGAAATCAGTCCATAGACTGATTTCAAAGCTCGTTTTATACTAGCAAGTGTCAATGAAAGCCATGAAAGGTAATGATAACTTATAACTGAAGTGTATAAGTGGATCAATTTAATTTGTATTGTCACTTAACAAAGGCCTGGTGTTTTTTGCTCTTTTTTCTTTCTTGCCTTTGGCAAAAGGTGGAAATCATCAAGTAACGAGAAGATGCTGCAGGACTCCGAGCGCATAACTGGGTTGTTGGCAAGGGCCGCTGATATTCGTCTTGATGAAGAGGTAGCCGAACAATTCAATCCAGCAGACACGATTGCACGATGCCTTGACATGCTTGAAAATCATTTTGACTTCACGCATTGTGGTTTTGGACGGTCACCTAAGTTTCCCCAGTGCGTTAATGCGAACTTTCTTCTCACATTGCATATGTCGAAAGGCGACTTAAAAGCGTTTAATATTGTAGAGAAGCAATTACTTGCTATGGCACGGGGAGGAATTCATGACCACCTTGCCGGAGGATTTCATCGATACTCGGTCGACTCGGAATGGCATGTACCCCACTTTGAGAAAATGCTTTACGATCAAGCACAGCTACTGTGCCTCTACGCACTAGCTACGAGGGTCACTATGGATCAGGAAAACTCGGCCATCTTTCGGGAGGTTGCAGAGAGCATTGGCGGTAGGCTTATTGGTGACCTTTAGTGTATGTTTCAATTGAGCTACATTAAATAGTAATAACTGAGAAAAAAGCTTGTAAATTTTTGTAAAAAACTTCAGGCTGAAATAATAACTTTCTAAAACTGAATATTGGTAATAGTGTAATATTGTAAACAATTAAAATGTTACGTCTATCAATAACGTCATTTTAACTTTTATGGCTTTAGATTACGTTAACCGGGACCTGTCGCATCCCGAGGGAGGATTTTACAGCGCTGAAGATGCCGACAGTTTTGGGACATTCGACGATGCTAAAGGCAGAGAAACAACGAAATCTAAAAATGAAGGCGGTGTCAGCCACAAAAAGGAAGGTGCCTTTTATGTCTGGACATGGTCGGAAATTCACGAAGTGCTCTCTGAAACAGAGGCTAAAGTTTTTTGTGAGTATTACAGTATTGATGAGCATGGCAACGTCGACCCCCAGATGGATCCGCACGGAGAGCTGCTCAACCAGAATGTACTGATAACCCGAACCAACATTGCGTCCTTTGCTCACATAAACAACATGTCTGAGACAGATGTGAGAAACACGATAGAATCTGCCAAGAGGAAATTATTTAAGCGACGCTTACAGAACCGTCCCCGACCGCACCTTGATAACAAAATTGTCACTGCGTGGAACGGTCTTATGATCAGCGGGATGGCGAAGGCTGCGCGATGTCTGGATAGACCGGACTATGCTGAACGGTCGCTAGTGGCTGTGGATTTCATACGAAAGTACTTGTACAAGAAACATAATAATACGCTTCTGCGAAGTGTTTATACAGAGGGTGAAGGCGACTGTGCCCAGGTTAGGCAACTAAACAGGCCGATCCAAGGTGTACTCGATGACTACGCATTCCTTATCCAAGGTTTACTCGACCTCTACGATTCGACAATGGACGAAACCCTTCTGATATTAGCTCGTGATCTTCAAGAAACGCAGGACAGATTGTTCTGGGATGTCGAAGACGGTGGTTACTATCTTTCATCAAGCTTTACAAAAGATATAATCTTCAAGGTAAAAGATGATCAAGACGGCGCTGAGCCGAGTGCGAATTCAGTAGCTATCTCGAACCTCGTTCGGCTTGAGACAATCTTTAATAAAGACGAGTACCGCACGAAAGCGTCGAAGTTGATTAAGCTATTTGCCGAACGTCTCTCGAAAATACCGATCGCTCTACCTGAGATGGTCAACTCCGTGCTCCGACACTCAAGCCCGCCAACGAAAGTCGTCCTCAGCTCACCAAAGGGAGACGTATCGTCGATGAAAGCAGTATGCGATCGCGTTGTTCACCCGTTTATGGTTGTCCTGCGATCGCACCCGAACTCTTTGATTGATTTGGGTGGTTCTTTCGCGTGTGTCGATGGTCAGACCACAGCGTATGTCTGTAAAGATTTTACGTGCCAAGCTCCGATTACCGATAAAGAGAAATTATTGGAGACTTTACAGTAGCAAACTATATTTCGTCTTTATCTACGTAAAGAATACGGCATTCATCAATCAATCGAAAGTATACTTTTTCGTTTACATCTGGAGGAACCCATAAAGAGTTCATGGCAGGTACTATGGCGATTACAATAAACATGACAATGTTATACCCTAACAAACGGTTATATGCGAGATATCTCACGCGGGAAATATGATTCTTTCCAAGATATACGTATGTAGCAGTCAAAACGTTTTAGTGGAGGATATTTTGAGCTCTCTGTTGCTCCATTGTGCCCATTATCCCATATAACGTAGGAAATAGAATAAACTTAAATCAGCAAGTTGCAGGGTACACAAGGTCAATCATAGACTGGCTATGAGCCAGGAACAGCAAACTATTCCTGTCCCTCAAACAGCCCACAGTCACGGTAGTCGTTGAAGTCAGGCTGAATGAACAGGGTTTATAGTAGCGAATGTCGGTTAGACGTAAACTTGTTAAAACTTTGCTAGGTGCAACGGAAGGCACGCCACTAGAAGAAATGGAGGGAAAGGTCAAGCAGCAGTTATAAGTGACAAGTTATTTTCTTGAAAAGTATCACGTACTTTTCGTCAAATAAATGAGTCGATGTGATTAGAAGTTACATTTTAAATCATTCTCATGGTTCTTACAAAAAATGTAGGTTTTCCATACAAGCGGTGACAAACAATAAAAAGGAACGACACTACAAGGTCAGTAGATACAAAAAACACGTATTGAGTGTTATTGTTATTATTATTTACAGACTTATACACAAAGCGAACAGTTTCCGACCCGTTTCTACGATTATAATGGAAGCTAAAATTTAACGAAAATTTAATATAGCTATCCCGTTGTCGGTGGAATGAATACGAGAATAATTATTATCTTGGAAGCCTAGAATCGGTCGATTAGCTGCATAATCCTATCGTGTTCGGCCTTTGACGAGTTTTCGCTGCCGTCACCAAGGTTTCCAGCGTATTCTGCGAGCACATGCAATACAAAGCAAAATTAAAAAAATAGCTAAAACCACAACCTAGAATACGTAGGTCTTTTGGTATATACTACCGCTAATGCTTGCAATAGTACGAAGATTAAAATAGGCTTTCAAACAGGTGGGCCTTAACGGTATATGATTATTCATAAATTAATAGGGATTTAGAAACTAAATGCACTCAACTCTCATCATCAACACCCACCTACACACAACTTGCTTCGTTCGATTTTGTAATTTTAGCACAAGACTGTTTGAATCATTTATAAATAATATCGCTATTTCAGTGGAACCTTATTTTAACGAACCTCGCATAATCTGTCGAACCTGGCTAACGCTGCCGCCACGCATGTTGAGAACCTGCAACACTTTCTTCTTAACGGACTCCGGTCCCGCAGCACTAATATCCACGATGACGTAATCTATCAACTGCAGTGTGTAGAGGCCACGCTCGAGCTTTTTCAGATAGATGTCTTCAGCGCTGTACTCTTCCGACTGAGTCACAAGCAATAAAGAATAAGATTATAGCAATATGCATTTAGCTAGCTCAGCTTAAGTTTCTGCTAAGGATGCCCCATAAATATAGTAAATCATTTGCTTGTTTATATTGCTGAAGTTATTCTTTACAAACTTACCACAGGAAAGTAGATTCTGATCATTTTTAAAGGTAGCATATAATAATATCGACGACTTACGTCCATATACTCGATTTCAATCTCGCGCTCAGCTTGTCGGACCTTGTCAGAATATTTAAAGTGTAGTTCCATTATTCGGTCCACCTTTTCATGTTCGTTCTCGATAAATTTATTTAGCAATCTCTCATGTTGTGCCGATCTGCAGTTCTTTAGAAGTGAACAGATGATGGATATAACGTGCTCTGCAAAAACAACAAGATCAATTAAAGGTTTTTTTGTTTATCGTAGTGTATTACGATGCTCTACATTTTTCAAACGTTGCCTATTTTATTCCACGACATTACACCATAGCGCTATGATTTTAGACCTACATCGATATTTTGATGGAAGTTAATGCTCCATTATTACTATTATGCTTCGTACTAGACGTCATGAATACATCGACATATTTTCGAATCACTCTCTATCGTGGACTTATCGTGACTTCGAGAAACTTCTAGACTGATGCGTACCTTCGTGCTCTTCTGGAGTGTAACTTCTGCTCTTTTTCTTTTTTGGCGTATGCATCAATAGTGGAAAGAGCACTCGAAGACCAAGGATGTCGACAAACTTGTTACAGTTCTCAGTGCCTTCCGGACCCTGAAGGGCGTATTCAAGGGTTTTAAGGGCGCCGCACCTCGACTGGCGTTTTTCCTTTAGTAGCAGATTCATCAATTGCAGCCCCTCGCTCTGAAGTACGTAGTAATATCAACATGGGTTATGTTCACTAAAATGTTCACTATAGTACAGTTATTTTAAAAGATCCAATCACGCATTCAATAATAAAGGCAGTCAATTTAGTACGGGTTCGAAATTCACAATATCAAGTTTTACGAAGAATAGATATATTTTGAGCAGCCAGACATTTTTCCTACATGGCTAACTTGGTAGATCGTATACTCATTTCAAAGCAAATTAGGTGATGCCTCGCGTTCTACCGTTGTAGAGTTGCGAATATAACAATATTTGCTTTTGTCGTTGAACCTCACTTTTAAGAAACGGTCGCGATTAGCTGGCAGAAGTAAAGCCGAGCATAGTACATCAAAAAGATTTTCCATCATTTCGAACTCCTCGGAGTTGCTAGGATCGTGACGTCGAAAATGCTGCAACAGTATACGGAAAAAGACCAATGTAATAATAAATTCTACTGCTTTAAAAAATGGCTGAATGGGACTTACCAAAGTTTTCACGGTCGGGTTGAGTTATCTGCATGTAAGGCCTGATATGAGCCCTTTAGCTGCCGTATTAAAAAAAAAAAAGTAATTTATGCCTATGTTGTCCCAATAGAGGCTTCCGGTACTTGAACCCACAGACATAGCTTTAGAAGGTTGGCACTTCCCAGCAGGAAATTATGTGTATTTACGTAAGGATTTGAGTCTGCACCACCATGTCTCCTTAAGTCCAATAGGCAAACATGGTATCACTGCATTTTAACGGGGCAACTGTTAGTTTTGTTGTAGAGGAAGTAGTACAGTATTTACATAATATTCCAGTTAAGTTATTAAAAAGCTACATACCGACAGCTGTTGTAGCAGAATGTCGATTCCTTCAATTTCGCCAAGCATTTTCCGATTAGGTTCGCAGTTTTGAAGTAAGATGGCTAAGATTTCAGAAGCGTATAACTTGTTTGCATCAAAAGGCATTTTGGCACGAAGACGCCGTAGAAGAAACGCCATTAAGCCCTCTTGGGCAGCGGAAGCTGCGTACTCTGGCCGGAATTCAGCGATGTGCTCAATAACAGCCAATGAATGATGAACCCCATCAGCTTCCTCTTTAATTGTCTCGTTAAGGCGCTGCATGTTCTCTACCAACTGGAACGCCACTCTTTTCTCGATCAGTGAGTCTACGAGGGCAAGTGCGCCCTCCTATGAAACGTAGGCAAGTACCAAGGTCAGCGCGTTAGCTTGAGGCTGACTAATATGATAATACAGGCCTCGCGATAACAGGGAGGAGTAGCTGGCTCACGCTACGCCAGCGACATATACAATACCTCAGGCATGATCAAATACAAAAAAAAACCTATAATATATAACTCACTGCATAAGATATCTGGTAATATTTGGTTGAAATCTAATTTTCTTTTACTAGGTACATAGCGTCGGGCCATACAGATCAAGGACTCATTATAAAAAGTTACGGTGATATATAAGACGGTATTCGACTCCTTCAACGTGTGTATAGATCCGACATATGTGTCTCAATAGAGCAACAAAAAAGAATAGCACAGAATTTGCCTTGCTGGTTTTGCCATTTCGATGACATACATGATTTCATATAAAGCTGACTCCACTAAATAAATAATGCTTAGTTAAAGCCTCAGACAACAGAGCCTCCATCTGTGAGGCTATCAGATCGCTCGTTCGGTGCTGGTACATGATGGATCAATCTAATAACTGGCTCTCCAATATGGAGACATTGAGTTCATGCTTAAGGTTTGATACGTACCTCACTCTCATTTAAGGTATCAACGTCCGTCATTTCCTGTAGGAGGTCAACTGCAGCTATGGCAATATCGGAATTCTCATGACCTAGAAGACTAAGAAGAGATTCAAGAGTGTTGTGTTGGACGAGTATTGGGTAAAGTTCTGGATGTGTCGCAACAATGTGCATTTCTTGTATTACTTCATTTAATTCAATTTCCGAATCCATGAACCTGTATATAGAGAACGCAGCAAAGTGCAAAGTGGTTAGGATGAAGTGTGTAGGTTATGTTTGTATAAAATTATTTGAATTTTGAATTCCATATAGATATCTTGGATCCTTCAATGTTTTACATTAGATTTAGTCTATTCCCAAATTTTGATCGGACGTTCACAATCTTGACACTTAAAAATGTCGTATACGCTTTTCTGATTTATAAAATAACAAATTATACAAATAGATCGCTCATTGTATAATATATTGTTGACTCAGGATAATGCCATTAAGATATTATAAGCCTTTATTAATTCGGACAAAGATATTTTCTGTAAATTAAGTGCATTTTTAAAAAGGGCGTATTAATAAATAATAAGGGCGTTTGCTTGCCTAACCAATGCACCTTTGATGGCTCATAATTCAATGTCGGAAAAGTACGTTTCAGTAAGTATCTTCATAAAGAAAGGTGTATTGCCGTTCGTTGGACCTAGCCGTACATTATCCGCCGTGCTTTGTCCTTAAAAACCTACTTTTCAGGCTGGTCGGGGAACTTGATTCGTAGCTCTCTGTTCTTAAGCGTCTGACGTTCGAATTTTAAAATAAGCTTTTTCAACGATTGCACAGTTAGTTCCGGCGCAAGCTCTGCATCTGGCAAGTCATCTGCATTAATCTCCGGCGCTCGACTCGATGTGGATGCTCCATTGGCGTCTTTGAAACGTTTCGGAGGGCGACTTATGTCTTCGTCATCGCGACGAGGTTCCGTGTCCGGCTAAGCCACAATAATTTCATGCATAATTAATGCTTAAAACTATATGTATTCTTGTTTGTCAATCAATTAGACATGGGCAGCGGCGTACTTTTATGTTAAAACGATAATAGGTTGACCGGTAAGGCCGACTACTAATTGGAGTTGAAGTGAAATTATCATAAAAAACAAATAAATTCTTGATCATCATAAAACAATGAGGCGCTAGCACGAACCCATATTTGCATTGAAGAAAATTATTTTTGGTTTTAAATTTTGAAAATCGCGTCTACACGAAACAACAGAGGCCCAGGCAGAACGGCCTCACTTGCAGTGCAAAACTGCTTCGATGGGCTCACTTATTCGAAACTTGATATCCTACTAGTACAATAATGATCCTTATTCAGCAGTTTTCAAGATTCGTTTTTTATTTTAAAACTAACCTTATAGTCAAGCAGTTCTCCTACATCCATTCTGAGCTTTTCAGAGGATCCTTGCCTTTCAAGTTTTCAAATCAGTATTTCCACGCGATTTTCTTTTTATGGCCCCATGCATCTACAGGCTACGCACCATAAACTATGCCAGCAGGCATCAACCATAAGGCCACACCCTTATGCTATTTTCCGAGCAAATAAACACCGGAAATCACATCAGATAACAAAAAAAAAACGTTCTTCAGTTATCAAAGAGGCGTACTTTACCAAGTATAGCGCTTCGCTCAGAGCGGCACAACATCGACCGGTTCGTTTGGAACGTTGCGCTACGCTGTCCATCAACAAACCTACTTGGCGTCATCAAATCCCACACAGTTGCTTCGCGCTATTTGACGTTTCTTTCTATGTACTACCCGACCTCGATCATCTACTGATCCGGCGAAATTTAAATAAACGGCAGTTGACCGGGCTTTTATTTTCTTCGTGGTTCTTTTTATTGTGCATCTGCATTTGTGCCAAAATGCCCGCTAGTGCCCTATAAGAAAACATCGAGAATTTAGTTCGTGACAACTATGTTGTTGCTGTGAAGGGTTATTGTGCTGCGCAAAGTGCTTACAGACGGGACGATGTCAGTTTTACATCATACAGGTGGGTAGTGAAGTACTACCATGGATTTAGTCGATTAGTGGCAGATGTTTTAAAGGCAGTTAGCCGAAGCGCGCTTTGACTAAGCGGAACGTTCTTCATTGTTAAACGTTATTAGCACTTATCCCAGAACTGATCTGTAGAGTTGAATGCATGTGTAATAAATGTTTAATTTTTGATAATAAAAAGTTTTTTTTTTAAATTTGC
This sequence comes from Varroa destructor, assembly GCF_002443255.2. NCBI lineage: Eukaryota > Metazoa > Arthropoda > Arachnida > Mesostigmata > Varroidae > Varroa > Varroa destructor. Next base: position 27,246,222 of record NW_019211457.1, read on the forward strand.
AATGCATGCATTAATATGAAAAGATTTTCTGTGACTCGTTGGAGTTCAGTTGGGTACGCAAATTTTAATAGACCCTCAGTTGATATAACTTGCTATTTGCTTTCACTGAAGACTATTAGATACAACAGTGATATTTGGTACGCATATATTAATTATCCCGCCTAGAAATGCATTAAGGAAAAAATTAAGTAGTTTTAATGCAGTATTTAATACCGAAGAAAATCCCAAGGTTAATCAACTATATTACGGTATGTTTAAACAGGTGGATATCTTAAGGTGTATTATAGGGGAGAAATGGTATTGCAGAACTACGTAAATGAAAGAAAATAATCACTCTCCATATTACGGGCTTGTTCAGTGACTCGTGACTATAGGATAAACATGCTTCGAAATAAATAAAATAACTTTTGAACTTTTGTATTACATAGTCATTTCTGCAGTTACCAATGTAAAGCAGCCTTGATCAAGCGTACTGGAACTGAAATATAGATGCTGGCTCTTAACCTTATTGATCATTTCCATATAGGATTTGAATCGTCAAAAAAAAAAGAACACCTTGAATGTGTTTTAATTCACTCCTAAAATCAAGTGATTTTCATTTCATTTCACATGTATTACTAATATTTTTTCATTTAGTTACATCTTTATAGTTTCTGCTACTTTTTGAAAAAATAGGGATATGAAAGGTTGACGATCAAGTGTTCTTGATCGAATCGACAGCTTCAATCCTACAAGAGACTTCTGCATCCAACCACTTTTAAGCCACTTACTCACCACCACCCATTACTTTTAGATAAGACCGTTATATCTAATTATCACGACCACACTTTGGATTCAAACATTTTCTATAATCTAAATCCCTTTAGGTCGGTCGTCTGCACGGCGAAGCTCCCTTCCTCGTTATGACCTCCGGCGACGCGTTCTTGTCTCAAATCTCAATCGTCATATTCCTTCGCAAAAGGCGAAACTTACTCATTTGACTGCATTGCCATCGAAACCTGACACTGCTGCGCCCCTAGACTTGATTAGGGATTTGCCAAATGCTGCTTCTTCTCTGGGCAAACGCGTTAAAATGAATTGCGTCTCATCTCATCCATCGAACTTGATAACACCTGAAAAAAAACAGGAGAGCAGATTTCGCATTGATCCTACTATTCTTCGAAATCCGATCGTCCATACTCCGCTCAAAGCTTCTCCACCAAAACGACGAAGAAACGATAACCATGGCTTGCTTAGGGACACGATGTCGATCCATCTGCTAAAGGAAGACTACATCCCACCCGCAAAAAAAGACCGTATAGATGTTCCTGTTAAAGACGTCATACTAGCACATACTACTTCTACGGGAGTGCGTCCTCTAAAGGATGAAATTACCGACAAACTGTGTGTTCCAACTAAACCAGTTCCTTTGCCACGAAAATCGAAAATGGGAAGTACCTCAGGTTCGAAAGAAAGCAGTAGACACGAGTTAGCCATAAACTCGCACGCTTCAACCGATTCTGACTCATTGTATGCCCGAATCGAAAACTGTACCACAGGCAGTAAGCAGGATCTGGTAAAATATGGCCAAACTGGCTTGTTGTCTCCGAATTTTCCTGGACGTTCTTCTGCTCTACGCCTCGCTGTTGACCAGCAAGCAACTTCAGTCTTGAGAGACTGCGCCGATGCCAAAAAACGAGAAAATTCTCGTGTCGATGAGAATCGGGCGAAACTACGGCAGAGACTGCCGTCGAATTCAGCTGGCCAATGTCGAGCACGAAAAAGTCTGCTCTTCTCTGATGGCATCGACAGCTCAAAAGCGCCTTCTGGTCTCACTTTAAAGAATATTTACGCTGCTGAAATTCAGTCAGAGTCTCCTTTGAGGGACACCTTGAGTCGCGTACCCTCGCCGCCGGATGATCGCTGCCTGCGATCCCAGCCACGGGTGCTTAACCAGAGCGGAATATATTCGAATAATACGTTTGTTGTTGGATCGAACAAGTTGAAAAAAGACGAGGTGGACAGATCTTACGGATTTGCGTGCCGAATGCGACCCTCACTGCGCGCCTTGGGTGAACCTAACGCATCGCAGATTCTACTACCCAGTAAAAGTGCCAAACACGAAATGCAAATGGACACACTCCCTAAGGGAGGCAACACTGATCAGGGTGAGTAGGAAGGCCATAGCGGTAATGACAGCAACAATGTACAGTAATCAGGTTTCTGTTGGCAGCGTAATTTTAAAGTTCTAACGTCAATCGACTCTATAGTCACAATTGACGAAATAATTTACCCATTCAAAATAAGATGCTAATGGCGATAACCTTCTTGTACAATTAGAAGATACATAAAATTAAAAAAAAACATTTTGTGTGAACGGAAAAAATGCATTTGTTAAATGAAAAAAAAGAGAGACCCATATATGACGGCAGGACATACCAAAAGAAATTTAAAAGTCAGTAAATGAGATTGATGTTACCTCGTTTAAAAACGGTACAATAAAGCGTACTACAGGGTACAAATAGTATACAGTCTGATTTAGGCTTGGCTTTGTTTGCAGCGCCACCGCTTCCACCTCCGCGACCTGTAAAACCGCCGCGAACTATGGCATCTCCGAAAAATACTCAGCTTAATCTAATAAAAGATAGCCAAGTCGGACCAACGCCCACAACCCCCAATAGAGAAGTGGCTATTCAGACATCATTTTTAGTCCACGGGGCAGATAACTGTCCTCAGGCATTAAATCTTTCGGCAAAAAAGCGGCGACGTTCAATGGAGATTATTGCTGAAGTTAGTGCCAAAGTGAAGCGTAAGGGCAGCATGCTCCGGGATAAGATACGGAGATCGCTCGAGCTTACCCCGGGAAAGACTGCTTCCCAGGAGCTCTGCACTTAAAAGAAGATTTTGAAAAGATTGTTCCTATTAACGTAGATCTATATATATTTATATAGGTGCAAGGGCATCTTTATTAAATTCTCAGGTCTTTTGCCTGTGTGGTTAATTAACTACGTCGATTGCTTTGGATTGATCACGAGTTATGCAGGTGAGCACTTGTAAATTCTGCAACAAAGAGTTCATTCCGTTTTCAAAAGAATGATCTAGGTGTAATGTCGCATCGGCTCATATTCGTCTATAAAGTATATTCGTCATTTTATTTGGCAAATTAAAATTCTGAACTTTCAGTGTGTTCCACTACTTGAACGGATTCTTGTTCGAGGGAGGGAATCGAACAGACCCCACGGACACAATAAAATCAAGATATGAAATAGGCGTTGGGCGGAACAAGTACAATTAAGTATATGACATGGTATTGTCGAGTAATGGTACGTTCGAAGAAAGATCGCTCCTGTAGGGATTAGAGGCTTATGAAAGCCCTTAGACCACTACTCATATTGTATGAATCGCTCGTTGCATACATGTGGTCTCTCCAAGTCTAAACGTCTGCAGGTAGACTAATTAGGGTTTCTCGGAAAAAGGTTGGCCCTAAATGGGTTATTTTTTTCTCTTCGTAGACACCTCCATGATGAGTCTGTGTAATAATTGCAATTTATGATTTTATTTACTTTAATCACTTTGACACACGTAACCTTCTTTTTAAGTTAAAAATAGTTTGCCCTTGCTAATCTTAATTCTTGTAATTAGCTCAATTTATAGCGATGCAACAATATAGTACGCTATACAAAGTACTTTCCCAATTTAATTGTTTAGAAAATCAATATCCAACCGCATATTTGAATTAGACGTTTGCGTATAATGCAGCTTTAGCTTTCCTATTTTCCTACCTTTCCTCAGTAGTTAGCGGAACTGCATTCTGACATTTTTTTTACGGGTGTTTGAACATGGTGACATGCTTACAATGCCGATGTTTTTTGATATAATTTTTCTGATTGGGGCTGAACGTACTACAATGTTAAACAGACTATAAAACTCCAATAATATATATAAAACGCTGTCTGATTTCATAAGCTAAATACGCACATTAACTGAAAGGCATCTGCTTCTACAAGAGATAGTGGTTACAATTTGTAATGCAACGATATGATGATGGAACTTTATTTCGTTTTATAGAAAGAAAAAATCATTTGAATAAGTTTGACATCGATGTCGTATCATTGTTATCCATTGCAATTTATATATATATATATATATATATATATATATATATATATATATATATATATATATATAGAAAGAAAGAAAGAACGAGAGAGAGAGAGAGTACCGAACAGCGAAAGGTAGAGAAGACTGTAGATCTAAATGTTAGGGAGGTCTTACCGCCATTAAGTATTGCTTCAGACGGCCGGTTGCTTTAAAACGAAATACGTCTGCACCCGACTCGGAGCATAAACCTCCCACCTCACATATTCCTACTTCTGGTAGGCAAGCACGTCGCAGGAAAGAGATAACAGATCAGGCTAATAATAATAATATTCTGCTTAGAAATTATTTTAAGAAGTGAAAACAAAGCTGAACGGTTAACTACCACATTAGTGAGCCGGGTATACAGGCATTTATGGCCAGGCTATGCTGCTCCAAGCCTCTTATGGTAGGCTCGCATATCTTTTCTTCTCTACAAAAGGTATTTGTGGACGTTGAAGCGGTATCCGCCATCATTTTCTGCGCTACTGTCGCGTGCAATAGTGAACACGCATATAGTGCTTGTATTGTGTGTAGTAAGTACTGTAAATAGAAATAGTTTCTTTTTTTTTTTCTTTAATTATTAACTTATGCTCATAAGATAACAATACATAGTTTTAAGCCAATTTTTACACTGTCCATGGTGGCAGATGGATTGCGATGGCGACGTATCGGAGTTTCGCTGAATTCTCAATAATGAGAGAAAATTTCGTACTTCGATGCAGTTGTGCACCAGGATTCCAATATAATCGCTAAGTGCTTTACTCGTAAACTTCGACGAATCTTTGATCATTACTAACAATCAATATCTCGTTTACCCCATATGCTTTTTAACATTTCTGCTACTCATTATGTTAATTAATAATAAATCAAAGTATGTAATCGTTCCTGAATCGGCAGATGTTTTCCGTCTACGTACTATCGTGAAAGTTCAATTTTAAAAGGAATCGCTCATTCGTAGATTGTACGGTTTATATAGTTACACAGCACAGTAACTTGTTTTGTTTGCTACTCTAAAAACGAATCTTAATAAATGTGTTTTTTGTAGAGTTTGGAAGTTGAACCTCAAGAAGTATGTGTGAATTAAGCATTCATATATGTTAACGATGTTAAAGAAACTGGAGTAATTAATTTTCGTGAGATGTAAAATCTGCGACTCTAACTTACAAGAAATATGTGTCACTTAATGTGAGAACCATTCACCACACAGGCAATCTTTTGATGTCTTTACGTTTATTGAACTTATAGTACGACGAGTTTAGAGTTGGACGTTCTCAACTTTACACTCGTCGTGCCGATACCTTATCGAGTCATAACAACTTCGCAACGATAGCGTGAGATAAGCGAAAAAATTTCCACGTATTTATTATTCACGTTTATTTAATATAATAGTAGTATTAAGAACAATAATAATCATCATAATTTGTGCACGGGATTCTAGCTTCACGGGAAAAATAGTCATATAGTAATAGTAATAGTAATGAACATATTAGTGTTGAAGCAGTAAACATAGACTCGTAGATCGTGAGAAGCATTTAAAGAACCGTTTTCTTTTTACAGGACAATATTAAATATGGTAGAATATATCTTAGATTCACATCTCTATTTTTTTCTAGCATATTCGCTTTAATTGGGTTCAATATGCACATCAGAGCATTATCGTCAGAGAAAGGGGCCAGAGGAATCAGCAACTTGTTCTAACGTAAAATAAATCCGTTGATTTGATACTGTATTCTGCACACGGCATTCACTTGTGTCATATACTCTACGTTTTTTTGAGGGTGGCCTAATATGGGCTGCAGTTACCTTTTAGCGAGCTTCAAAGAATTTAAGGTTTCGTTGACATGCTCTGCGGTTGATGACACGCTAATAAACGTAACAATCTTCGAATTGTGGCCTTAATAGAAGATAGTTTAGTTTGCAGTTTCGGTATGGGATACAGACGGCAATAAATAAGTACAAATGGGTTAACTGGAAGATTGGGTTTGAGTTCACATTCTACGCTATATTCGCAGTAATGCAGAAAACGTTTTGTCGTGATAGTAGTGATAGCGATGTAAAGTAGCATGCTCGTGTATACCAGAATTAAATTACAACGTATAAATGTAATTGCTATTAAAGCGATGTTACTAAATCGGTTTGCGTACCTTTTTTCTAGGCCTGTCAGGACAGGTGACAGTAAGTGAATGATTGTTTTTCGATACCATCAGGCAAGTGTTTCAGCTTTTACAAAAAGGCTTGCACACACATCAGTTATGCTTTTCTAGTCTATAATTTTCACTGAAATTGCTCATTCAACACGGCGAAACGTGCTTTAATCTTTATTCACTAGGCTTTGGTCAAATCCCGGGAATACGAAAAGCATTTCAAGCTCTTAAACCTACTTTGGTTTAAGTACGAACGAAACCGGGATTGCTGAGCTGGCGCTTTATTCGCGCAAACATAATGGCGTATGCTAGTTATCCCTGGCACGTCGAGCTACCGAAGTAATAAAAAAAGTACCACACGGTAAGGAAGCCTCATTAGATTCTGGTTCTCGAATATTAAACAAATAGCGTTTAATGAAAATGCTTTTATGCCATAAATTACAACCGACAATCACTATTAATTTCATGTCACATGATAATACCATGATCATTATGAAATAGTTTGGGATGCTGAAGCTAACAGCATTTTTTTTACTTACCAGCAAACAAAAAGCAGAGGCAATTCCAGGCATCGCTACCCTTTCATCATATCGTAAATAAGAAAACTTGAATCGGTTCTACTTTCAAAAAGAGGGTTGATATAATCTTTCCAAGCACGATAACAACCAGTGAATGAAAATTTTTGCCTCAAACCGGCGTCGAAAGCGAACAATTCAAAGGGCATATCAGCTGGCTAACCTGTACACGTTAGGTTATGGCGTTCGATTGGTTGATTGTGAGAAATGTCGGGTCCATTTCAGGGATTACTTGTGCAAAAACGTTCATTACAAAAGTACTTATTACGTAAACTTCTTATAGCTTCTGTGTCATTACGTTACGGAGTAGCTATGGCTGACTAAATAGGCTTGTAGAATTAATCTAAACACACGAGGCTACTCGTTACGTGCAAAACAGCCCGCATAGAGGTACCATTGATCTAGTAAGCCATATATAATTACAGAAATTGTAAATAGTTTTAGTCAAGTCAGTACGCCAGAGAAATTCATAATAAGCGTATGACACAATTGTTTAGAATTCTCTTAGTACAACGGACATTTCTTATACGATTCGCACTGTTATGGCCGCTTTAAATGGTTTCCTAATGTGACCACTTTGTAGATTCGTTCTGTGAATATCTAAAGGGCTTGATTAGAGATGAGAAACAATACATTTATAAGCCTTTGAAGGACACCTATTTGTTGAGAAATGGTCAATTAATTAAACATTCAAGGTATTTATTCATTGGCAATAATCTGTATAGACGCTATTGACGTAATCAACGATAGAAACGACAATTCGCCGATTCACCCTAATGGATTTGCACGAAAAAAGAATTGCTGACCAACGGATGTTTCTATCAATTTTTTGTGCCGTTTTAGCTTATACCTTAAACACCGCCATTTAGTTATTCAACACAGACAACAGTCGTGTTGGACGGTTAGACAGAACGCGTCGACTGCTCGTAGAACGAGATATTAGCGCGAAACGTAAATGTTGATTTGCTGAAATCCGATTACAACAAGCTGTCTTGCCTGCGATCGCTGGGATAAGATAAGTAAGTTTTAGACATCACATCGTTTGAAAGTGTTTGCCGATCTCTTCACCCCCGTGTGGTGTACCGCCTTTATACAATATAACGTAGAAATTCATCTAAAATACCTCACTTTAGTGCTGTTCAACTGGCTCCGAAATATGGAATTATTTAATTGAGAATCAATTGTAGATATGAGGCTTTTGTGCACTAGTTCATGGATAACTGGTCAAATTCACCCTGCCTACGGGACACATTTCAAAAGTTGTATTCGTTAAAGTGGTCGTGAAAAGTAGGAAAGCATAACTAAGACGCCAACAAACGCCCGCGACCTCTAGACACCAACATGGATGATTTAGATGGCAAAATAACAGCGAAAAGGAGCGCTCTGTCTTGAAGCCGGCCAAGTGGCGCACGTTCTTTGCTGTTGGCACAAAAGCCATGGCTGATTAGGAGGGCTAGGTGTACTAAAAGCTTGGACATACCGGCAGTTGTCGTTAATCGGTGGCCGTCATGCTCGATGTTATGTTGATGCCCTCTATACAAACGCTTTTGAAAAGGTACAAATATCTGGGTCTATGTAGAAGGTTTAGCTCACTTTTGGTAATGCTTTTGTAGAACATGTTGAACAATATCTATTTAGAATGTATTACTCTCTCAATGTTTAGACATAGGTGGACTGACTGTACCGATATCTATACTAATATAAAAATACTCGATAATGACCTCATAAATAACATTTTTAGTAAGTGAATCTTTTCATAAATTTAACTGTGGAATGGATCACTTGTACGGAATATAATTACGAGCAGGCTGTGTGTAGGTTAGAATAGAAACCCATAAGACTTGCCAAGTTCGTTGCTTACGTTGCATTGTAACATCTAACGGAGGTTTTATCCGATATAACGTACATTCTTGTTTACCACGTCATGATAGGTCTTTGTGTACATTTCGTTGTCTAGAGCAATATCCAATTAACTATAGTGTGCTAGTTCTGTTGGAAGCTAATTTGATGATAGGGCTTTGCACTCGGTAATTCAGATACAAGTGTGCCTGTGCCGCAGTAGCAATAACATAAGTCGATATCTTATTTACACCACTTGTTTGCTGAATCCATAAAGCAAATTATTTCTATCGAGTTCATGGTGTGGTTCCACTGCCGTAACAACTAGAAGTAAACGTATATGTACGCGGATTTAACTTCAACATGAATGGTGTAAAAAACACGCTAATATCGCCTGCCGACCTTGATGTCACTCTATCTGAAGCTGCTATCTGACCGTCTAGCTAAAATCGACAGGTATCCTTCGGGGATTCGCCCTGTACCTCTCATCGAAGGCTTATGAGGCCTGTGCCTTTTCCAGTAGCGAATTACTCTTCCGATAGTAAGACTGTCGGATAAGACTCCATCGAGTCTCTTGGCTTTTGCGGATGGCTCGTTTCTCATGCCAAATGTGCTGCTATCCCGCAGAAATACGATTACAATACATGAAAGGTAAGCGTGCCAGCGAAGCTACCTAGCTCAGTAGGCCTATTCATTAGCGTACTATCGTGATTATAACTGCATCGGAAATGAGCTGCACAGAGAACAATACAACTTTCGGAGACATGATTCACCCGAGCGTTTGACGCTATACGACAAATGCGAGGCTTTCTATCTAACGCGTTGTTTCCCACTGTGGAAAATGCCACATACATCTATGTACATACCTAGACATTGTGTGTATTGACAAAACCTCATATGAAGCCAGTTTGAAGAGTTTCAGTAGACAAAAATGGCTTAGCCCAAGTTAGCGGGCGTTCAGTGTTACCTACTAGTGATCATAGTAGATCTAAAGATTGAAATTTTCTATTAGTCCTAATGTGCGTATATAGATTGTATTCATCTATTACCTCACACTGTAGTTAACTGCAATATGACCCTAATGTCCTTGCGAAGTCGGCATTTCTCATCGGCATCTTTTTCAAGGTAAACATACTTCTATAAAAGGCAAGGTATGCTACACTTGACAGATGTCACAATAGTCGCATCGTCCGGATGCCATTGGAAGAAGACCAGAAGAACCTCACATTGGCGGTCTCGAATACATTACTTGTGATATCATTTTCTGAGTTATTTCGCGTCGCGCACAGCAGAAGGCAATATTGCCAACTTGCGTTTCGCTTATCGAAGAAATTGACTGGAAGCAATCATGTCAACTATGCTCTATAGCATATACATATATATAGTATATATGTAACGCAGCATAGTTCGACGATCTTAAATATGATTCGCGCTATTATGGATCTGTTGGGTTCATCGAATAGTCGTTTCCATATAGCTCCCAATCGTTTCAATAAGTTGCCAAATAAATTCGAGGAGTGACATCCTTTTTGTCTAACTAGGCTCACTTCGAGGACGGGAATTCGGGGGAGAAATAAAGCTTTTGTTTCCCTTCTTGATACATTTTTACTCTAATTGGAACTATAGTGGCCGCGGCAATTACTTCATCTCAGTATCTTCTCAATTTGTCTAACGCGATGTGGGACCTGGGCTAGCTAAACTTTGCTAGAGCTTTTGGAGTGTTCTAATAAATTTGATTGCTAACTTCGAACAGTTGTGACTCTCCCTGAAGAGAGTCACATATGTTCCCTATGTGTGTTCATCTACGAAAATTTTATAAAAGACCAACGTGATCCATGTTTCTAGCGTTGACTGGCATGCAGAAGTCACGTGACCGGGCACGAAACCTTAGGTCACGGCCACGCTAGTATATCTCTTCACGGCTAAAATAGCTTTGTCTGTATAAACCTAGGCTTCTTTTTAGGCCGGGTCAATCCGGACAAATCCGTTCGCTGGGAACCCTTTCGACCGTTTTGTTCCAGCACAGAAGAAATCACTTCGAGTGAATCGTTGATTCCGTTTCGTAAAAGCAAATGCACACTAAACGGATATGTTAGCCCCAGAATGCTATACGCAAATGATTCGGGGTATAGTAATGCGTAACAAAAAAATCATAGAGGAGGTTAGGGCATGGTCTGATGACTTATTTAAGCAAGCAAATAATGATCTCAGGGCAACTATGTGCGGACTTTGATAAAGTGCTCAAATGTGCTGATTTGAGGAATCGGTATTATTTTGCGCCGGGTGCTTTGGAAACACTGGCTCTTGTTAGCGGAATGATCGGCCCTTCAATTAGAGAGCTCATCAAGCGTAATTCGGAACCGTTTTAAGATAAATAACTCCAACAACGATCCTAGTGGCTATGTTAAGACAAATCACAGGGTATATGGTCCCTGATGAGATGAAATGCCTGCTGCTGTTTCGAGTACGTGGTCGGACTGGAGTTGTGGAATAACATTATTAGTAAACACAGCCTAGCAGACTTGAAATGTATTTAGTATCATTTTTATTTAATGCTCGTATGATCCTATTTAATGTCTGTAAACAAAAGCGATGTTTTCTCTCTGACTGTCGTCAACGGAAACCGTTAGTGTTCACATAATGACTTAAACGGTCGTAATTACTGTAAGCTTTGCAGTTTTCCCTAGGCATCTTATAATATATATATACAGTATAAAGATAGGATAGAATATAATATTCACGTATTGTGGCCTTCCAAACACCTCCTATCATTTTTAGGAGTTTCACAGAACCATCGACATAAATATGTACTTTGGATTCACAGTGTACCCTTTTAGATTTTTTTCGCGCTGTTTCATAGTCAGGTGATATGGTGCCAACTCTCTGGTTTAACGTACCCTCATTCTTGACATAGTGAAGGGTTAGGCTGATATTGTCAGTTTTGAAATCAGTGATTACATTATTTTATTAATATTGAATTCCAAGTTTAGAAAACTAAATGACTCCTCGATAATTTTTCCGGCGCAATAAAAACCGACGAAAGTTTTCGGTTATTCTTTCAATCCATTGTACGCATCCTAAGCACAGGCAGGTCGGAATCAGATAGCAAAAGAACTGTCAGAACAGAACGATGAGGAACCCTCATGAGCGTCAAGTGGTTGCCTAGCAACGCTGGCCCAAATGAAACGCCCTTTCCTCACTTCTCTTCACATCAAACCAAAAACTCCCGTTTCTTGTCGTTCCAGACAAGCTTTTGTCCCCCGCTGCCTCCCGAAAATCCATTAACTCGTTTAGTTTCTTGTGCCTAAGGGTTTTCAGTATTTTCGGAGTTCTACTTTCTCCAGTAAAAGGTAGGGGACAGTCAACTTAACGCGCTTTCTTCCAAACGGTAAGGGACGTGCCATTGATATTGGATCGACAAGGATACATCAGCAAGGAAATATACAAGAGCACGAAGGATTGGAAAAGGAAAACGTGGTAAAGAGCGAAAACGGGTTTTTATCAAACTATGCTAATACATCTGCTGGGAAAGACGGCGGAGTTTCCCGTTGATATATAGCAAAGTCGTTTCACTTTCTAAGCCTCCTGATTCTTCACCCAGTTGGTCGGGCTATTGAAGGTAAATTGGAAGGTCGGGAGAGAAGACGTAAGGAAAAACTGACTATGAAGAGCTTCGTTTTATATAAGAGCTCGACGCTGTCTGATACTGCACTCGCAGCTACTAATACATGGGAGGACGCAGCTAGGTCGTAACGGAACTTTCACCACATTCAAATTGACTCGAGAGTGGTTTGCCAACTTGTCTAGGGATCGGGTGGCAACAGGATAGCTTAAGCTATAATATAGCCCAGTGGGTGAGGGATGCGAGACTCGTTCTTAGTTCTGTTCTCCTGGGTGAGAACTTCGAGGAGAAGAGTCATTGTAACGAAGTTAAGCGGCGTACATAGTAGCTGTGTAAGCTGAGTAAGATCCAACTTCCTTTCGCAACACATGTATTACAACATACATGTTTTTGTCGATTATTTAAAATATATCCTATTTTGTATAGTGTTACGTCCTATATGCGCTCCGTGAACAGGTCCGCAATCATCGTGTGCTACATTTGCTAATAAAAATATCTCATTAGACACTCATTATATTTAGCCATAATCGGTGATTTGGAGCTTGATTCGGGTGAAACTTACTACGGCATGTTTCATAGCGTTCTTGTACGCGTTGCCTAGTAGCCGATGTTTGTGTGTATATACTATTAGTGGCATTCTTGTTGTTCAACGTTGTTCCAACCTCAAGTCTAGTTAATAACAGCTTTATTCAACACTCAACGGTAAGACGAATGCCGGTGTAGAGTTTAAAAAAATACCCATATAGTAACCGTGGTGATGTCCCATTTAATGACATTAGATTTACAAAAATGGTAACATTGACGTTAGTGCATAAAATAGCATTAACAAATATGTGTGAATCTTGTAGTCGTTTCCCGATTCGCTTATGGTATACCCTAATGTACAGAACCCTTTCTGGTGTATTCGAGACCAGATGTACTAGAATAAAAGGAAACCTTTGCGAAAAAATTTTACTGCTTTCTACGTGAAATTTTTGTTTATTGTTACTTGGAACTTGATGATAAAATGTTAACGTTAAATTTAGCCGAAAGCTAGTGCTGATTAATGAAACGTATGTGCCGAAAGGCAAAATGGATCATGCTATATACAGCGACATGCCAGAATGATTAAATTTTAACTTACAAAGTCGAATTGGTGTTTAGTAAGAAGTTACGAGTTCAAAAAGTTTAACTGTTTATATGACTTACATGTAATAGAAACGTGTCTAGCATAACATGCTTGTATAAGAGATTCGACTTGGGCGAAGAGCAAATTATCGACGTTTTTGGCTCAACATTGACGCCATAAAAGACGGCCTTGTCTTGACAAGCTGACCAAAGTAAATCAGCATCTGAAGACACTACTTAAGGCACTAAGCTCTCTTGCTTTTTTCTTTCAAAGGTAATCAAATTTCTTACTTGCAGGCTGTCGCTTACTCATACTCGATATGTTTGGAAAAAGCTATCTATATATCTATATATATAACGCACAATGCAGATACATTGTTCATATTCATTTAAATAAAGCATCTTTTAAATGTATTATAGGCAGCTATCGTTTGAAGTTGTTAACAATTAGGTACTGTCTGAATGTCAAGTTCAAAAACTACTCAAATCAAGGAGATTATCAACCCGATTCCGTGTTTCATGAAATAACGGTGACTGATCTTTTTAGGTGTGTGTCATCTGCCCTCAGTGGTAAGCGATTGTTCCATATTCCAGACGGCTAAACCTACTCGATTTCTCTGTCGACTTCTGTTGCTAGGTAAGTGACCACGCGTCCTAGTGTCTTGCAACCCACATATTAAAACAAAAGGTAAAATCGTCACGCCATTATGTTTCGTATTGTTAATAATAAGCCTGTTACCGAATCATGTGCTGGATCAAATTCGAGGGGCTGGCTGCAAAAGGCTCAGGTCATTCTAGAACTGTACAACATCTCTGTAGCCTTGTGAGGTCCTGCGATGATTTTGCGTAGCTACATATTTTTAAGTTAATAATCGATCTTTTTTGCATGCTTGTTTGTTCTAGCCTAGCGCAAATCTGAAATATACCGTTGCAGAATTCTCGTTGCCAACAACAACGAATTCTCTCCAACATAGCACTTAACGCTGCAGTTCCCAAATAGGTTATTCTACGACAAATAAAATTCAGATTGATCCTAGGTATAATACACCCAATTTTCTTCGGCGAAATCTGAGATACTCCTAAGGACATAAGAATTATTATCGGACTTCTATATGGCGTGAAGAGGTGACGTGACCCTTAACCAGTTTTACCCGAACATTTTTTTTACTTCGAGTTGATTATATTTAATAAATTCTAGGGTGCATATGGCCCCATAGGAAGGAGCCACAGAAAACGAACGACTACGAACTTCATAATAAATTGCCTTATTTAGTCGTGCGCAGTTAACAGTGCCGTTTGTTTTTACTATATCCTAGTCTTTTTGTGGTTGCATCAAACTCCGACATTGTACGCTGGCTCGTTCCTTCCCATTCGCGCGTTTTCCATCCAATATCTTTCCATTCAGCTTTTAAACAGAACTTCACTTGCGTGGTACAATACCTCAGGTATGTCTGTTCGGCTAAAAAAGTCTGCTGCTTTGCTTGGAAGTTGAGTGAGCATTAGCAGACCAGCAGTTAGAGTCTCCGTGGCAGGACGTTTAATCTTTTTAATCTTCGTCACTCGTTTGAAGCCTCGTTGCTTCTTTGTTTGAGCCCCATCTCCACAGCATTTTGCCTCCCCACATATGAGACCACTCCCGAGATCGATGCTAATCGAGGTCACAAAAGGGTGCGGGATCCGAATTCGACCGGGGTAAGGACTAAGGGCTACCCTTGCCGGGACATCAGCGTTATTGTCTAATAGTTTAACTCACAACGAAAACCTATACCAAAAGTTCCTTGTCAGGCATCAACGCGAGAACTCAGGACCTCTCGCTAAAGGCGGGTATAAAGCTGGCGAGGTGATCCGCCGGGGCAGGCCATTATCTCACTAGTCCTACTATCGCGGACCCCGGAAGCGCTGGGAGCGGTAGGCTGCGTGCCCCAACGAACCCAACCTCAGGCCAGCAGCATATCTTTACTCAGCGAGCCAACGACGAGTCGGTATCCTGTCTTGCTTCGTCAAGAGTTCTAGCTGTTCGGTATTTTCACCCAGCACCTCCTTTGCCCATTCGAGAAATACAATGGGAATCGAGCTTTAATAAAGGTCGTGCATTGTACATATTCCAGAGCACTGCAAGAGTGCAGCGGATGGCAGCAGCTGTATTCTTGCCATGATTCGGCAGAATTCACTATTTTCTGATAGTGAATATAACCTTGAACCAAAAGATTTTGAGCTAGGTATATATGTGGTGACTATAAAACGTATACTGGAAAGGCGGGTTTAAAAGTGACTAGCAGATAAATGCACATGGCTTCGAATACTAATGGGACAAGATAGGTTGTGCTAAAAAAAACAATTACTCAAGACCCGTATTACATTTGGGCAAATAAAGAAATCGGCTGCCTTTTCAATGTTGCTACTGTTTTCTTTAAGAAATCCTATCTAAGTGCACACATGACAAGTGTCACACATGTGCTATGGTAAAATACGTGGGCAAATCGTAACGCAACGGGCATTTGTCGCTACTTCTCTTCGGTTTATGAATACGACTTGACGGTTGTATCAATAAAAGCAGGACGCCCTTTGCAATACCCGAGTATAAAGTATAACTTTTTTTGGGAGTTATGTTGAATTTTGGCCTTCGAGTTACTTTAACGATAAAAAAAGGTTTACCTGATTTTACTTTTAGTTATTAAAATCGCTCTGTGATGCCTGAAAACGAGTTTGCATTCGAGTGTCCGTCACGGGTCAGGTGAACGGATGAGAGGGGCATCTGGAAAGTCTCAAATCAGTGACAGGTTGCTTTGAAAACTAGCAACCTATAGTTAAACATATGTATTCGCACTTTTGTAGCAAATATGAATTATGTGTGGTTTTTTAACAACGATATATTCGTACCATCAGATCGCCCCACCGTTCCTATCGACGCAAACGAGAAGTCCTTGATAATCGCCGCATACCTCGATAACATACCGACACTGCTCCACCGTCTACCCAGACACTCCGCGCGCTCTATCTCGCGGAGCGTCCGTCTATTCCTACATACTCGCTTCCTTTGCCTTGTTCATGTGGCCCACTTTCTCCAGCAGAGCTCCTGCGTTCGGCACTGGTCAAACCGGGCTGTGGGTCGCGAACGATGGGTGTCGTCACCCTCACTCGTTAGGGAACTCGCTTATCGGCCAACGGCATTGGCAGACCAGCGTCCTAACTGGGGTACGCACGTACGCCGTCCCATCTGTAATCTCTTGAGGAAACTGCTTTCCAGTTACTCCCTCTCCCCTTCGGTCCATCTACCGGACTCGGCATACCAGTCGGTACCCGCTTGTCCCGGTATGCCCCACATTCGTGCCCGGGTGCTTGTTCAAGAAGCCAACCCCGCTCCACGCCAAGCCCCACATTGTACCCCACTATTATTCCCCGCTTTTCCTTTTTCCATCATGTGGATGGAGGCTGCTAGGCGTTAGAAATCGTTTGTCGCCTGGGTCGCCGGAGCGGTGAGCCGCCCGCCGATCTAACGGATCTGCCGGATGTCCCGCTGCCACTGCCGTCGAATGGAAGTTCTTCACACAACGGGTGCCGGTTGGATGCGACGAATTCCCCGACGGGTCCCAATGTATATGGATGTGAAGAATGCCCCTCCCCCACGTAGAGGCGAACTTCGCCTCTGTGTCCCTTGACAACTATGGCCCTCTCCCTGAGCTCGCTTGCTCTGGTGCTGGTGCGAGAAGCGGTGAAGAACGTAAGCACCCAAGGAATTCCGAGGCATCTACCGGGACCTCCCTCCGAGCCGGGCATCCTGGAGCTCTTCTCGTGAAGCGCTCCCCGTTAGCCGCTCGGTTGGTTTATTCGTTCGTTCGTTCGTTGGAGTCTCCTCACCAAACCGAAGTCATGTCGACGAAGTGAAGGCCGCGGTGAGCGTGCCGACTGGCAGATGGGACCTGGCGTCCCTCGAGAGAGCATCACCAGCAATAGAAGAACTAGTCGAATAGAATAGACGAAGTCGTAGTAGTGGCGTTCCAAGGACAAAACGAGACGATCCTCGTTAGGAACACAATTCAAAACGTAGGGACCGTCGTTCAGTGAAGTTCTTCGATCTACCGATGGCAAATAGGAAGTGCAGCCCGAAACATTAGCTTAGCGATTACTAACTAACGAAAGTGTAAACCGCAATCACAACTCATTATTGCTCTAATGTCTGTCTCACATTAAGAACTAACTACTACGGAAAGGAACTCGAGTAATGAAGAAACATAACGTGTTATGCAGTCCTAATTGACGTTTCTTACTAGAATAGATGCTTGCAAGGATTGATACATAGATCACAAAGGGTGCTCGGCAATCTTCTTAACTGTCTGGCTATTAGTTCGATTGCATTGAGCGGGTTTAGTTAGTCTTTATTGTTTAATGTTCTACGGGCTAAAAGATGAACTCTTGGACGTTTTTCATGATGGGTCATATTCGGATATCGTAATGATACTCCAAACATCTTTAGCTTTCGTATCGACAAACATTTCTATGTCAGTATGGAGTAGAAACAGAACCATACAATTACTAGATATATTTTCTATTGAGTAGTAAGTCTTCGAGTTAAACTTCGATAGTGGAATTATGTGAAAAAAAGACGCGTGCCTAAATAATATGGATTTATCAGAGAGTAGATATAAAGTGACATGTTGATTTGTCTCTGTATGTTCACAGGGTGAGGCGCTCGCTCGGCAATTCTGCTCGCTCGTTTTCTAGCCCGCAAATCTACACGACGACTCTAAGCAGTATCAGTTAAGATGACAACTTCCATGGCAAACCAGGTTGCAATCCGGCCATTACGAACCGATGAAGTGCGATACGCTGTAGAAATCTGGAAGGAGCAAGGTCTCGAAGAGGGTGTAAATACCCTACAACTGTGGCATAAGACGGACCCTGAAGGATTCATTGGTGCTGTCGATAAAGACACGGGTGTGTAAGCACGCAGATGCAAGACTAGTTTATCATAGATATCTTTGTTGTAATGCAGTAGGATATTAATGTAAAACATCGTTTATTTTGGAGAACGGTTTGCACGACAAATACTGAAAAATGCAAAAAATGCCTAATACTGGCTATGAAGTCTCACTTACCCGGTAAAAAGTCACATCCTTGTGACAATACAGTACGCTTACTAATAGGTTAAGAGGAAGATGGCTTTTTGCTCTATCCGCCGACACAAAATGTGCGATGTTTTTTTTTTAAAATATGGGATATACAGCACTCATGCGAAAATGTTAAGGATTTCTTGACAAATATTAATAAATTTCCTTAACATCATAGAGTGGTTACACTCATTGAAGTGCAATTTTAAGCAATTTAAATGTACTTAGCATTACACGTAATATAAATATAAAACTAGTTCTGGTCAACTTGTAGGCATTAGTGGTTTATTTTTTTTGGGGCGGGAGAGAGTAGACCTTTACAGGATAGGGGAAGAGTCACCTGACAATTTAAAAGTCTTCATTTTACATCTGTTAAAGTATCTATTGGGTAAGATGCAAAAACAAACAACAATGATTAAAAGTTAGGTAAGACTTTCGAACTATTCAGTGACGTTTTTTTATAGGAGAAGATTTGCCTCACTTCGTATTTTGCGAATGATGCCTTAATAATGTGACGCCGATCTTGCCTCATAATCTTCATTGTTCCCGTGTCCACATTAGGCGAAGTCCTTGGTAGTTGCGCTGCCATCCGCCAAAAGGAAGGCCTGTATTTTGTCGGTCTATACGCAGTTCGCACGAAGCTACAGGGACGGGGCATCGGTATGAAGATGTGGGATTACGCCATGAAACGAGTCGGTGATAGTAATGCTGGCCTGAACGCCGTACCTAAACATTTGTCGAATTATCGGTAAGACGGGGTTGGAAGGGCATCAAAAAGCTTTAGACGTACAGGCCCGATAATATTGTCTGCACCATGTGTGGTACGATAGATTGAAGTGGGATCAAAGAAAGTGCAGATTCGTGTAGGAAACGCGTTGTTGAATGTAAAATATATATGCACTTCTTAATTGCACACCATGCCTCCTGGAAACAATAACAAAAGCATTCGATTACCAGTGAGTGATTATACTATCCTGAATTAACGTGGTTATCTAAGAATGCATTCATTGTAAGTAATGTATAATATTCCGTCTTCTATTGAAAAATTTAAGGCTGACTGAATTAATCTCTTCTAGATTAACAAAGCGTCCTCTGTGGCGTGTCTTCAACAGGAAAGCATGGGGCGTTGGTAAAAATTTAATTTGGGAGAAGAGGGGCACTTGCTGCTCAATAGAGATCAGTTAGGTAGTATTGTAATAATTCTTTGACAGAAATGCTGGAACGATTATTTTCTATAGATATCATAGATGGTCGAAGTAAAAGCTTAGAAACTGCAAATTAACATTGTGTCACGGTGTGTTTACGTATTTGTAAACGAATAAAGAGATCGTGCGGGCTTTTCCCATGTCGCGCCATGGAACACATGGGTTTACGCCTCCCCGTGGAAGGACGTAACGCTTGAGAAGCTCATTTCAGCCTCTGATGACTCAGTTACTCTGAGGTAATGATGCATGCTACAGACTGGTACTGAATTTTTGTTTCAAATCTAATCTATCTTTAGTTATGTTGATTGAAAGATTTTTTTGCATCGTCGAATCAGATCAAGCAGGAGCGACTACGTATTTTTTTTTATTAAGGAAGAACTGCACTCTGAATCTGAGATAAGAGACAGCAGGTTTTCCTAACACGTTATCCGAACCCGTCTTCAATATAAAAAAAACGGGGACCCAAAAAAATTTCTTTCGTGACGAAACGAAGCTTCTGAACGCTTTTTAGGGATCGATTCAAATTGTCCGTAGCTAGCGTGTTTTTGTGCTTTTAATTGTGTTGTAACGTAATCTTATGGTAACTCGACGTATAGGCGCTGTTATCCCGGTGACGATGCGACACTCTCTCTGTTGGTCGATTACGACGAAAAGGTAAAAGGACAAAATAAAAAAAAAGATAGCATAACTGACGCAAGATCACAAGTAGTCATGATTCTCAGATAATCTTTTTATATGATTTTGTACTTACTAAATCAACGCTAATTAGCTATGCACGTTAAATTAATATTTTATATGCGTTTTTAAATAAAGAAAGAGTATTTGAGCACTGAGCATTGGCAGCAGATGTTAATAGCATATCTGTAAACTATCTAAGTATAGTCAATGCTTTTAGAGATCAGAAAACTCTGGATAAGTCCTCCTCAAATATAGGACGTTCCGACCCTACACAGGTGCATAACTTCCGTCGCGAGAACGCAATTCGTACAACGATGAACGATGACGACGGATGCTTGATGGTTGCTTTTAAGGGCTCAGGTGCTTGTGCTGGCTTCGGTAAAATCAGCACCAATATTCAAGGTAGGTGTGTCGAAAGATTATGAATTTTAGCCATTTGTTCTAATAACTCGTAAGCTTGTTTTGTCTCGGACATAGTGATAGATCGAATAAGATAGACCTAGGACAGTGACCAAATTGTTTGATCCATTGAGTCGTACTGTTGTGGGTTGTCGTCTGTGGCTTCGAACTCGTTGATTCTTAAATTTTTATTGCGTGCAACGAATCGCTCTCGCAAAAAGTTGGCGCAAAAGCTACAAAAAATACAGCCAATAATCTAATGAAGATCTGGGACTGCACGTAACGCATGGTGACTGGGAACGACAGATGGCTGTATTTTCATTTCTGATATTTGCAGAAGGAGCACTTGTAGGGCCGCTGTACGCGGATGACATTATGGTAGCCCAACATATTCTGCATTCACTCGTATCAGATTTTGCACCTGCGAGAGTCACGGTAACAGCGTTTGCGATGGATGGCAACCCGGACTCGTGCCGCCTTTGCGAAGAACTTGGCCTCCAACGGCTCATGGCAGTACCTAGGTGCTATCGGGAGACAGGAGTCCCACAGGCCGACTTCAGTAAAATCTTCGCCCATCACACGCTCAATTTTTCACTCTTCTAAAATGACCGGTTTAACAAAAAAAAAGGCAAAAGCCAAGTCAGTTAATTATCAAGCTTAATTAACTAATGAGGAGTGTTTCGTGGTCCAGTAGCCGAGTAAACCTTTTATTCTTCGCAGAATGATTACAGTTTCCACTAGTCTTAAACGGTTCGCCAGTGTTGATTATACTGGACAGAGATCGTGTAATTTCCAACAACGAAATTCAATTACAGTTGCTTGATCATTCGTTGTCTCCAGATACGAGCTCTCTAGTTTAGTACATGATCTTTCATACACCCTATACGAACAATTTCAATAACAGTAATAATGTTAAAATATGAAGTGTTCGACGAATTCGAGGCAGTGAAGAGTTGACATTCTACAGTTGTTTTCTTATTTGCATCTTCTTTTCCGACAACATTTATTCAGGCCACCGGTAAACCTTTAATACCGATCTCCTAACAGCTAACGGCCTTAGTTTGTTAAGGTCATGGGAAAGACTATATACACGTCTGTCTACATAACTGGTCGGACTCACAACATGGACATTAAGCATTATAATTATTAAACTTGATATATACGTTGATTTAACGTTATAGCAGTGGTTATTCGGTATGACCTTATATGCTACAAGTAGATATATATACACATGCATCGAGGCGGCGTCTTGGACGGCCAAGCTTCCGGTTGAACAAGATCAGAAGTCGTTATTTCAAGCCCCGCGAACGATACTTACTACACAACCTGTGTGAATAAAAAAAACTTATTATACCTACCAGATATATCAAAAAAACCAAAATCAAGCATCGAAGATCTATGTGTCGATACGCAAGGAAGAATGAACTGCAAAACGCATAAAGCTGCAGCGAATACCATAAACGCATATACGAAGCTATAATGGTATGCATTTAAACGGACAGTTCTGTGAAGACTTTATGACACAAATATCTATAAATGTTCGGTTATGCCATAATAATAAAATATCCAAACTATAATAGATATACATACTAGATATGAAAACTATGTATTATTAAGCATTTGTCATCCTGTTATTGCTATTATGAACATGAAAAACATGAAGTAAACTTACGCTGCTGTTAATGTCGGCAACATGTTATATAACTACAAAAATTAATGAAACAATAAAAATACATTTAACAAAGGCAAAAAAGGTGCGACAGAAAACTTTGTAACACAGAAAAATATGGAACGGCCAGAAAAAAATATTAAAGGAGTGTTAGAAGATGCTGAGGTACCTAGCAAATAAAACGCCACAAAGGGTACGCATTGGATTTTTCATGGACGTATACAGTTTGGCGAGCTTCTATTCGCGACGCTGCAGCAGATGAAATCTTTGAAAGATGAATAGCCCTCAAAATGGCCAAAAAAGTATAGGCCGTTTGGGATACTAGATTATACTGATTCGAACTGCGTTGCGGCAACGGCGGTTTGTTTATCATGAAAGGCATTAATTCGTATAAGTGTGTATTTCGTTTTACTTATGATGACGCATGTGAAGGCGCTTGCTAGATAAGCTGTTTTGCCCTACGAGTATTTCTGAGACAAAGCGAGAACGAGGAAACCTAAATCATCATTAAAAAGTTGCTTGTAGCGGCTATCATTAGGGTTGTGAGGAAGGCGTCTCACTGGAAACGTCAAAGAAAAGCCCAACTGAGACAGAAACTTTATTGCAAATAATAACAACCATTTTTGTAATCGTTATCGTATGCAATCGATCGTTTTGAAATCAATTACCAAGAGTAGAGGCAATGGCGAGCGGACTTGCGCCTTCTGACAGTCCCATAATTTGCCTTAGGCGGCTGATCTGACACGGTAACTGATAGGGCAACCGGCTGAAGTGAGCCGGTCACGTCTCAAAACATCACCAGAATAATAGGGTAGGTCCTAGAACGGCATGGGATCAATTTCGCTATAATGGTAGAAATAACAGTAGTCCACTTAGACCAAGTAACATATAGACAGAACTTGTCTGCACCGTCCATATAATCAATATTGTGAAAATGGCCAAGTGCACTGAGGTACAGCAAAACACAGAGACAAACAACCTCACCACACAGTAGCATGTTATGGATGTAGCCTATCGGTAATGTCAGATTCGCGTTTTGCGATGACTGCTGGTCATTACTATCAGTACTATACTGATCATTGCTAGAATCAACCGTGATGAAAACAAAACACTACTAAATGTCAAATATATCGACACTGAGCGACAACGCCATTGCACACAGAGGCATTGTATCAAAGTAATCAACTCTAGTCATTACTACATCTATACGCACTATGATTCTTCTCTGATGTAAGCAATGACTGTTTCTGCCAATGGAAAACGACACGGCCATATTGGAGGCGTCGAAAAGGTGCATGCAAGAGCGACCCCCTATCAAACGTGAAACAATATTTATCTGTACGCCCGTATGTGTATGATCGTGAATAAGATTCGATATAAAATAACACTATTCAGCCTTAAAGTAAAATCGCACCTTGCCAGATTTCAGAGCTCGGTAGGGCTAACTTATGATATTACCTATGATAGTTTCCAGTCGGTGACCTCTAAATGGCGCGGTACTCGTGTACAAAATAAACAATGTGTTTTTCATTAATTAATTAATGCTTTCTTCCCAAGATACTCATGGGTATAGTCCATGTCACAACTAGCACACTGTTGGAAAAAGGGTTCGTCTTTGAATTTGTATAACCTTTCTAAACAACTTCATTGGGGAAGAACTTCAAAAAATGATGACTTGTGTTCAGCCATAGGTGGTTGCGCATAGTGCTATCGTACTCAATGTTCCCTAACGACACTAACCGCAACTGACCGTTGGTTAGATCGGCGATATGTATGAACGTTAACACCCTTGATTTGCAGCTACAGCTTGAATGTTCACTGGTCATTATGGCGTGCTGAGCTTTGGTCCTAGAACGCTCTTCAAGGGCCTGCGACAGGAATTGTAACGAAGAAGAAAAGAAGAACTGAATGGGCTATGCACGAGTGGTAATGGAACATAACGATGATAACGCAATGCTGAAAGGCGTACAATTTAAATGTGCTCAACTCCCGACCTAAAACACGATTTTTGGCCAGTTGCAATAAACACACCGACGAAAGAATATCAGGTCTAAGTGTTTTCGATGACTTACGCTGCAATCAATACTGAGATTAAAGTCTGAACAGAAAAATCACGAAAATAGCCGGCTACTAGAGTACTATGTTTTATCAATACCACATCATTCAATATGGGACCGCCGTCCCACGCAGGGCTATGACGTAAAACCTGAAACCTAGACCTTGTATCTTTGGCGTGTTTATCTAAAGGTCACTTTAATGAGCAGTCTAATTAAGTGATGAATGTTGGATGATATGCTCCATCAACAGCGTAGAGTTGAGGTCTGGCGGGATACCTGTGCTGCTGATGCTGAATTTTAAATTTCGTATTCTTCGAAGGATCATCGATTTTCAACCCTACGCTACTTTCATGCCTACCGTGTCAGGAAGTGCCATACGTCGCAGTCTGTCCGTTATCGATTAACTAAGCACACCGAGCGCTGAAGTAGAACATTACCAAATAAACCATAATTTAACTTAGAATGCGATGCGGGCTTTTTCAAAATGACTAACATAAATGTGAAATTAATTCGGCTAAAAAGAGTAAACATATCGTCATAGTAGAGCAGGGTCCATCTAAATTTTGGGAACGAAATCAAATTTTATTTACATGTATTGAGTTGTAGGGGCAAACTAACTGTGTCATTGTGGATAGTGGTATTTCGCTGACTTGAAAGTAACGATAATATGGAACATTCTCACTGTCGTCAAATTTTTTTTACGCTGCCCAGAATGAGTCAATAGTGGTTACTAGTTTCAATAATCGCCAAGTTTTAATAAGAAAGTTGCAGGTTTCCCAAAAAATATTTTAATAGATCTAGACCCCCGAAAAGTTATTAGTTCTAATTTCTTTGTCTGACTTCGTAAGCCTAATTATTTTTGCATATCTTTTGTATAAATTAATTTCAAAACAAAGCACCTTTACGAACCGTAAATTCGTGTTTTTTTGCTGTAAATTCAAAGTACTTCCTACAAACCACAACTCTTACACCACGTTTCCTTTCGAAAAGCGATGAGGGGTCGTACTTCGGCTTCGGGGTAACCACCGAATAGAATTATGATAGTCGATAAAACGGTTTTGAATTAGCGAACGGAAAAGATGTTTTTTCAAGTTCGCAAATTTGTTGATTCGTACAGCAAAAGACACCTGATATCGTATTGCATTTTCTGAACATGTATTTCTCGCCTGAGATGAACTTAAAAATGAGTAACTTTACGCTGAGATTTTTCAAAATTTGTTTTGTGTCTAGGAGTATCGGTCATTCCTTTTGCTACTGACTAGATAGACTGATGATGATAATGCCTAGTAATAACACTTTTGATATTGCCCCTGTTACATACCCTCTTATCTTCGTCATGCTCAATACGCGAAATTTCTAAAAGTACGCATCCATGAAACTTCACACTTAGTTTGGTTTACTTGATACTTAAAAATTAAATTTTATTGGTTCGATTAACCTATACTTCAAACAATTTTGGGGTTTATTTTCGGTGGAATTTCAGTAGAACGTCTCAAAAAATTTGAATAAATCCGCTGCACCACAAATTCTGCCCAGGCTTGTTTATACAAGGGCTTTCAAGCACACCGTAAGCTTCAAAGATGGAGATTCTGTGTCGTTAACCGGCAAAAAATAATTATCCATCAGTCTGACTAAAAAGTACCCATGCATACCTGCCATACTTGGTTGGCGTCTGCTTTGCGGCGGTATTCGACAATTCGCCGTTCTTTGTGGCGGTGAAGTACTTCAGAATAAAACATCCGAGAAATTGATTTGACTCGAACCCATTTGTCTTCGCAGTAATTAGTGATCTGCTAGATGAAGTCACTATTCCCCGTTGCTGAAGCGGTTTGGACGTTGCAAATCGTCACTATGGGCCGCAAGTGCTGGCCACAACTCAGGCTTTTATTAATAATTCAAGTATATAAATGAACTTAAAAAAGATGCGTCGGTTATTTTGTGTCGAACGAATTTGCGGGAAGTTCGATTGCATCAGCTGTTTCATCTTTAAACGGATATCGACAGAGCGGACTTTTGGAGAACACGTGGAAATAAAGACACCAAAGTATATGGCCACTTACAACGATTAGGCAACCGCCTAAGCTGAAGGTGGCCTTTTAAATATCGTGATCCACGATGCACTTTATGAACTGCTTGCCTTATCAAAAAAGAAACCTGGCTTGCCCATTTACCCTTTGCAATGGTACAATTCCTCGATAAACTGACGTGAGAATTCAGTCCATATTTTGTCCTTGAGGGTTTCAGGAATATACATTAATGTCGCCTGTAAAAAAGCTCAATCTGACTATGCTAATGGCCACTAGTTCTCGTTTTGTCTCATTACTGATCCCTAAAAATTTTCTTTCAGACTAATGACACCTTCTAGGAAAAATGCCTCCCTCTTCTGCTGTACCTCAGCCGTCATCTTCCTTTTTTTTTTGTGTCCAGTAGCCGGAGTTCTGTGTGAGCGCCATTTCCTTTAGCCTAGCTTCAGTGCTCCGCAGTTTTCGAACGTGTGCGCCGCAACATCTATATCCCCAGAGCTGCATAGGACATAAACCTTCTCGAATAATGTGTCGCACCATTACTCTAAGTCTTGGATTAGTAGTTTAATTCCAATAGCCCTTATGTTCCTTTTATGGTAGAAGATTTGGCTGACTCAGTCTGTGCTCCATTTGTTTAGAGTGGATCCCATTGCGCGCGGTGAAAATCAGCGTACGCCACAGTTTCAGCCCCCTTCGGCAGGCCGGGCAGCTATGATATGCCATCGAAGCATACATTCTAAAGGGTCGGTTTGGGAACCGAGCCCTCTGGGACTCCAGCAGTGCTCCCATTTCGCATATAGCGACCTGTCATCTTCCAAGTATGATGGTAGCGTTTGACGTAAATAGGGTGAGACACTTTTACGCTTCAGCGTCTCTGTCATTATCTCCCAGTTGATTGTGCTGGAAGTGTTTCTGACATCTAGCAATATAGCAAGCAGGGCAAAGTTCCTCGTTTCCCGTGTCCTCAGTGTTTGCCCACATGCCGCATTGAGCATGACTTTTATAGCTCCTTCCGTAGATCCTCCATTTCTAAAAGCATATTGGCAGTTTAACAGCGCTTACTTCTGCTGAATTTCTTCCTGAAATCTCAGCAATTCATACGTGAACTCGATGAGAATACACTAGTGAAACAGACCCAGTACCAGCATTTCTTTAGGCCGGCCACAATATTAACTGTGGCGTTTGCAGATACCAGGGAGGGGCCGATCGATAGGTGGTAAACTAGTATGGGGTCCATGGAATACATTATGTCTTTTGATCCAATGCCTGATTTGGACGACTCAGGGAACGTCTAGCAGACAATATTACGCGGATCACTGTTCATCAGTACTTTCTCTAACGATGTTGAACATCTGCTGCGCTTGTACAGTTCGATGCTTTGCTCACTTCCAGCCTTACCTGAAAATTATATCATCTCACCTTAAAGTTACCTATGTATTAGATTTACCTGGGTAAAGCGCTGACTTATTTCGTGTGACATAAATTCACCAACACGGAAGAAGTTAAACCTCTCGAAGTTTAAAGCGTAATCATCGATTACTGAGTATATATATTGCAAGCACGTTTCACATCAACCTGCGAATCAAACTCATACATTTCACATTTTAGATGGACTTGATGGATTAAGAACAAATTTAAATGAATGGACTAAGTTATTTATGCCTTGTGAACGGCTGTTGTAGACCACCAAGGCGCCGTGGCAATGCAATAGACGCGGCATTTGGATGAAAAGGACCAGATTTCCTATCGTGGAGGATGGCCTTGAACAATTTTCGGGTTGTCAGTTGGGAAATGCCTTTCTTGGTTTGGAGCTTCATTCCAGATAACCGTATTCACCCAGATACCTAATGGGTTATACTAATTTACTCCAAGATATTGTACGGATCTGTTTTCATTTTAATGATATTTTAAGATTCTATTATATCGGAGCTTATCGCGTCGGGAGTTGTCAAAGAAGTAGTCGCTTGTGTGGCTTAAAGCGCCGCTGTTAAAATAATTGTTGAAAGGATTTTACTAATAGTCGTAATTTTTAAAGTAAGCGCAAAATTTAACATGTACTGTGTGCTAACATGGGGCTTAACCATCAGATTAAATACAATAAATATCTCAGAGATCTGGTAGGACTGTTTTGTTTATTTACTAACGGTTGACTGCTTCTAATTAATGGTTCCTGCCATTGGTTGCGTATATTCTAATATTGGGTCAGTTTTTGAATTTGTGATAGCAAGTTGCCAAATTTCCTATCAAGGTGTGGGTAGAAAATTGTGAGATGGGTATCATCGTTTGGAGAGACAAGCATTTTACAGGTGCTGGCCACATGATAGCCTGTGGCTCGGAGGCTCATGTGACAACTTATTAAATGCTTTCAGTTTCATATCTAGTACTTGGGCCTTTAGATATTGCTTTAAACGGCTGGCTGCTAACACGAACTGAAGTATATGTACGCCCGGATTCAGACCTCGACCATCATATGTTTCTAGCTTTAGCAGACGAACACTTTACTCACTGCACTACGACGAGGACACGTGAAATCTGTGTGATCTTAAACCCTTTTAATAACTGCTTCGATAGCCGATTATCATAATGGTAGTAGAATCTGTGATATTGGGTGCAAGAGTACACAATTTGTTATAGGTGCCATGATGATAGCAAAACGTTTTAGAAAAAAAATACTTCAATATGGCAGGCATGTTTGTTCAGCGAGAAAAGTAAAAAAAAAATCGATTTTGATACAGACCATAGAGGAGAAGCTAGTCTCAAACAAAGTCCACAAAACCCTAATACGCGATACTGTAAATATATAATAGACACATACAAGGGGTCATGGTGAAGCACCTTTTATCTGGAAAAATAGGCCATAAAAGCGCCCATTTGCTTGAAACGAATCGTGAAAAGATTAGGGATCAGCGATTGATAGCCCTCAGTAGACCTAAGTAGGCCTGGACGGAATTGTAAACCTATTGCTAATCTATCCAGCTATTGACACTATAGTACATAACACTGAGCGTGACGTCGTACAGAAAAGCTATGCACGCGATTTTCAATATGCCCAAAAAGAAAAGAACTTTGGCGCTGCAAGTCGTTGAATATTTCGAGATAACACACGCTATAGGAGTAGAACCATTATTTCGATAATAGATTTTTTTTCGCATTTATCGAAAGGTAACACTAAATTAGCATTACGGCTACAGCGATCTCCAAGTAGAATGACGTTATTCATATTGAAAAAGGGTCGCACCCTTTATCGAAGCCTGACCATGTTCGATCATTGGTACCGATACACAGATTCCAGAATATTTCAGCAGCATATGAGAAATAAAACAGCGAATTGGTTTAATTAAAATAATAATAGAGAAATGACTTACAGATAGAATGGCCTGCCGAAATTAAAGCCCAGGTGTAAATGCGATTACATGATATGTTAGACAACGCTAGGTCACGGTATTTATAACTAAAGTTTTATGTTTAATTAAACATCACGCATATTCAGCATAGCTGTTTGCTGCTGCCTTTCTTCTATATTTCGAATTTTACGTCCGGTGTCGCCGTTAGGCTATCCATCAGACAGATGACTGCCTTCCAGTACGAAACGGACCACATCCTGCCCCTCAGATTACGGGACAAATACGTTGCCCACTAAGCTATCATGTGGACTCTTTATCTCTACCTAGTAAGACTCTACGTAATAATTAGGCTGAGATGAAAAAATAGGCTAAGACAGCGACGACGGTCTAATCATAGATTTCGCAAAAAAAAAGCCCAAGATGACATTTCTAGGGTTGTCATGTGTTTGTTGATTACGGCTTTCGCTCGGATCGCCTGAACTTGGAGGAGTTTCCAGAGTGGATGGGTGAGCGTCAGGCAATATTAACTCAAAATAACGCGGAAATATGTGCAAGTCTGGTATTTTTACTTCTCAAACATAAATATGTTCATTTGATTCAGTAACTCGATAATTTGCATAATTGACTTTCAGCTGCCCCTTCCATGACGAATCGCGGTATTGTTGTCCTAGCGTTAGTTCGATGACCTATTAAAAGAAGGGATTTAATTCCAAAAATTTATTGTACATAATATATATGTTTACTTCAATACTCAAATCAGAATAAACAATGATTTTACTACCGGTTTTAACTCGCATCGTTCCTTCAAATTTTTCTTTCCGCGGAAATTTAAACTGCTTGCCATAGTGGTAAGATCCAATCCCGGTGGATCTGCGCGAGCTGTATTTACCGTGAGGCGCATTGTTATTGTGTACGATCGTGAGTTGCAAGGGATCTCTTCCACTGAAACTGTAGAAACAGTTTTTTTTTTTTTTAACTTTCCTTGCATAATTAATCTAGTAGCTGAATGGTCATTCGTCGTGTGGAGCCGTTTACTGAAGATGAATAAAATCAAACCAGATTTGCCCCCTTTAAGACGCGACCGGGTATGTACATTCAAAAAATAGGTGTAGCTGACTTCAATAAGTTTTTTTTTAGATACTTATATCTATTTGATTTTGCAATCGGTTTGTTAATTTCAAAGTGATCAACAAAATCGAAGAGCGCGGAAATAGATTTGCAAAATGTTATAATCGAACGTTGTCGTATGAGTACAAATGTTCGACAATAAAAATCGAACAATCTGTTCGATTTTCAACTTGCTGAAATAAGAATAGAGATAACAACACGCTGGTACTAAATGCAGATCGATTATACTAGTTTACGTGTTCTTGTCGATATGGATGCGGTGCACGAGTCATTTGTTTCAGTGGATAATATCGAAGCAGGCTGTAAAAATGAGTAAATAACAAACGATAAGTTTGTCTGTTGGTTTGTGTTTAGTAAAGACAAATTTTACTGTCTTGATCAAAAGCCATTGTAAATTTCCGAATTAATGATTTACACACATATCTTATTGTAAATAGCTTCTAAATGTATTATATCTATGGTATTAACGTCTACTATATAAACTATGGGCAGTATAGATTTACAGCATATTGGAAATGTTATTCATTGCTTATTATCAAGGCCATAAATTTCCAGACCGACGGGAGGTGTCTGTCGCACTAGCGACTGTGAACCAGGGCCTTTTACCGCTTTTATTGATGTAATAATATCAATATCGTGCTGTGCTGTTGTAGAGTTCTTATGCGTGTAACAATAATTAGTGATATTTTATCGCAGATGTGGGATCTTATTGAAGGCGAGGTTTCGATGGATATGAACGCAGAGTGTGCAGTAGTTAACTGCTCCCATACACTAAGGACACACCCTCAGATTAAGTGAGTGATAACGTTTTTTTTCACTGTTCTCCGGTTTTGTGTGTTTGTTCAACCCGAAATTCATATTTTTTTTTTAAACCTAATTTCGGCCACAGTTAAGATACTTCTTGCAAAATGCGATCTTTCAGATAAAATAATTAATAGTTTGCTCATTGTATGAATGTATTTTCCAGATTTTACCTTTTCCCGACAAATCCAACAGAACGAGTGATTTGGTCTTGTCTGTTAGGACGAATTGAGTTCGATAACGGTCCATGGGTGCCGTCATCTGGAGCTTGCGTCTGTCAAAAACACTTTCTAGGGGAACGCCGGTAAGTGAAAAATACGTAGTGAAGCTTATTTAAATTTTCAAGTCAGCATAGGTATGAAATGTGTCGCTGTTACTTACTTTGAAAGCAAACGATTTCAGCCAGATCTTTCGAAGGATATAAATAAACTCAAAACGTACTGCTATATATTAAGCTAGATTATTATACACAGCTTTATCCTTTTACTCGTCCCATAGGAAGATATATTCGTTCCTTCTATTTGATTATACCACAAGTAGAAGCTGTTATTAAAGTAAACAGATGAAATGTTCGAAACTTTGACCAAGTACTCTTCCTAACTATTTTTTCTGGTAGTAAAACCGAACAGGCTGTTCGTTGGTGTTCTTATAATATAATCGCCATCAGCGTTTTATTCTGCTTATTTTCAGGTTGAAGGTACCCGATCTGGGTCAATATTTTCCGTGTATTTTTCCTGCCATTCGCATTGCCGATACTTTACCTCTTAACTACAAGCGAGCCCGAAATGCCCGACATTCTGGGTATTACATTCATCATACCAGCGTAAGCAATGCTCTTTTTGGCACTAAAAAATAACGATACCGTGACATCGATTCAGAAAAAAATGTCTTGTCACCAGAAATGTAAAGAAACTTTGGATAGCTCCTTCGAATATAGTTTTGACAGATTATTCGTCAAAAAATCTTCGTGTGGTTGGCTCACAACTGTCCAACGTTGCCTGTAAATACATGCGTTGTGCGTTGAGTTCGCTTCATTTCTATCTTAATTTGTCGACATGTTCATCATGATGAAAGAGCGAATATTTTTCTATGAAAAATTTCACTTTTGCGTCTCCTTAGCCGAAAATTTGAATGCAAGTCAGATATTTGCGGACCTGAAATTTTTCTGAGGTGATAAAGTGTGAGTCGATAAACGGTAAGTGGATTTAAGGGTCAGCGCTCCAAAGTTTGTTGAGCAAAAATTATGTGAAAGATAAGAATATGCATGTAAAACGGCGGTTGGGACTCGTATCTTCAGATCGCTCAAAATCTGCCAAAACACTGAAGTGTCTTTCCTAACAGAAGAGGGCTGCTAAGATGCCGACAATGATAGTGTGCGGGTATTGCATGCCCCTCGAAGTTGAATACGTATCTTACAACCTGTTTAGTAGTGTCGCGAAAAATTAACGACGTAAATGTTTTTCCAGTTGTGTAGCAGTTGTTACTTCTCCTATGGCTATCCTGTTTTGTCTGGCATACTTACTAAATTTTTTAGCAAAATATTTTACAGAAAACCGACCAGAAGCGTACATCAATTATCGTCCAAAAAGCCGAAATGCCAGGTAAACAAATGTCCTTTCTGTCGTAAAGGTCAGCTAAAATTCAAACACTATTTTGAGCCGCATTTATTTATGAGCTATAACCTTTATTCTGATTAGAAAATATAAAATGTGTCCTCCTTCTTGTTTTAAGTGAATTTTAGGGTAATATTGAAAATAAAAAACGAACGTGAGAAGACAACATGCTGTCTAATATATTAATTTAATATATTCTGTCTTTTCCAATTGACTCTTGCCGTGATCCAAACCGGGTAACCAGAACAAATGCTGTAAGAAACGGGCAACAGCAGACCCCCATCTTATAATCTATCGTAATAAGTAGTACTTGGTATTGAGAGGTTTGCCACTTTTCAATACTGAACGACTCTTTTTGTTCTTACAGCCGTTACAGTTCTAATAGAAAAAAACCGATAATGTCATTTTATCTACTATTCAACTTCAAATGCTCTCCTTGCGTTACTCATTTTTAGAGCCAGATCCAGAACTCGATGGCCTAACATGGGACGAGCTCGAAGAAGTGATGTACGAATCAATCTACAAGCCTTCCGTAACTAAAATGCATGTACTGGCGGCTGAGCTGAAGTGTGATTTTACCAAGCGGATGGAGAAACTCACAGAAATATCCCGTAGGCTAGATGCCACGAGAATTGACCTCGACCTTCAGCGGCAAATCAACGTTGTAAAAAGTTACGAAATTTTAGCGCGTAACACGTTTACACATGCAGGCAGCCTCACGGGCGGCGCCCAAGGCGATACATCTCATTCTGCTAGTAAAATGACCCAAAAGTCAGCACCGATCAGCTTGGCTACTAAAACTGGAGCCGGAGGCAGCGCCCAACGACAGCAACAGAGAACACAACGTAAACCGATGATTGACGTACGAATGCCTTCTATCGTCAAAGATACTCGCTTCACGAAGTTAACACCACTCAAGATCAATCAAACGGT
The DNA here is from genome assembly GCF_002443255.2 of Varroa destructor. Taxonomy (NCBI): domain Eukaryota; kingdom Metazoa; phylum Arthropoda; class Arachnida; order Mesostigmata; family Varroidae; genus Varroa; species Varroa destructor. The sequence continues at coordinate 27,280,587 of NW_019211457.1, forward strand.
AGGTCGTCTGAAATTTAGCTAGCAAGTAGAATTAACGTTAGTCTTTCGTTAGTTTTTTCCATGGCAAAAACTAATGTACGTGGTCTTATTATCGTGATATCTATTGTAAAAGGCTCTGGAATTCCATCAGTGTTTATTAGCAGGATATCATATATTACTACAACTCTTAACCATAATAATTAATAGTATGCATCCTTTATTTATAATAAGTTTCCTTCAGCTTATTGACATTCACTGTATTCAAGAGATACGATTGTTACAAAATGAGCGTATTATAAAATCTCAGGATCTAATGTCACATAGGATGTTTTTAGTTAGTACAATGATCATAATTTCCTAGAACATTAGAAACCAAATAATCCATTGTAGTATCTTGTAAGCATAATCCATTCTGTCAAATAATCCATTGTAGTATCTTGTAAGCATAATCCATTCTGTCATTTCCGACTTCTTTCCGAACATTTCATCCGAATAGACATGATCCTTAGTTCGATTTGCAACCCGTGTTTGTGTTAAATTAAAATCAATTTTAATACCTTTAAAACATAATGATTTAGTTATTATACTGATTTGTATTCGTTGCTCGTATTGACCATTCCTACCGGGATTCTTCTCAGGTTTTCGTTCTCGAAGGCCGGAAAACAGACGCCTGGGGTAAAGGCACAGTGACGAAGGCTGTCGATTACGACCACGATAGCGTTAAGGTCCGGGTTGAGGGAGCAGAAACGGAGAAGTCGTTTTCGCTTGGTCAAGTTGCCTATTCTTCCCCACACAGTATGCAGCTCCAACTTGGTTCACGTATTGTGTCACAGTACGTGCCCGACAAACAGTTCTATGCCGGCGTTGTCATCGAATATCCTAAATGGCAGAATCGACACCGGTACCTAATTCTGTTCGAGGACGGTTACTGGCAATATAGCGAACCATCAAACATGTATCTCATTTGCAAGCAAACGTCGATGCCGTGGAGCCACGTCAACCAGCCTATTGTGCCATTTCTCAAGAAACACTTCTCGACAACGGAGCACGCGCTTCTACGAGCCAGCGTCGGACAGATGGTGCATGCGGAACGTGAGAAACAGTTCTTCCTTGCTAAAGTAAGCAGTGCCAGCAAGCTAGAAAACGCCTGCATCAAATACTACATATTATGTCTAAATTGAACTATTGTATTTTCAAAATTAATTTTTCATCGATGAAAGCTCGCACAAACTGAAGTCGATTACATTTCGGAAAATATTTGTCACACGGGGTGTGTATGCATTAGAGTAGTATCGCGCTTACATTTCTTTTTTTTTTTGTTCTTTTTTTTTGAAAAGCCGATGGTGCTTTTACGACAAAAAAATGTTTAATTAAAGAACATATTTAAACGAACTCTAAAGCATGTGAGAGAACGGTTGACTTTTGCCCTACATATTACGGCAAAATGACATTCGTTTGCGATTTTCTGCCCGGATTTTAATTTTTTTTAACAGGTTATGGCTGTCGACGGCAATCTCTTAAAATTGGCGTTCCGCCACTATGGCGACACGTTTGCTACCGAATGGATCTACGCTGGCTCACATCGTCTAAAAGACGTGTTTGAGCACCTCTCTCAAACAAACAAGAGTAAACACAAAATCGCGCGTCGAAAAACCGGGAAAAAGGGACAGCCCTATCTGGAGTTCGCGGACGACACCCTTGACGTTATCGAGTTATCCGACAACGAAGAAGAAGAGAACAAGGACCCAGAAAAGGACACAGATAAAGATAGCAATAACGATTCTAACGGCGAGGACGAAACGGAAATTGGAAGTGAAGGCGGAAACTCGGACGGAAGGACACGTAAAAATACAGCTCGAAAGTCGACTGCGATCAGCAAATTGCATCATGTTCAAGCCGGCACTCTACGGATGCCGAAAAACATTTCGAAAGCCGATTTGGGCTTGCAGGGCTCGATTGAACGAGTGAAAGTGCAGCCTGTTCACTCACAGATACCATTTGTGGTTCATAATTGCTCAAGGAACTGCATTCATCCTGATGACGATCCACTAAAATTTACATCGGTGAGCCCCTACGTGATGCCGTACTTTGTTGGCTGGACTCGACACGAGGGATGGCTAAGGAAGAAGGGTTTAGTCATATACAGAGCTCCCTGCGGGCGCATGATGCGGAGCCAACGCGATGTGATGGATTACCTGATAATGACGGAGAGTAAATTGACTGTTGATCAGTTTTGCTTTGAATCTGGCTTCGATCCGTTTGCCGTATGGAAGCCAAGTGTTGCCAACTACTTTCAGGAGGATATTACCAAGGGCACAGAGTTTTACCCTATCTCTTTAGTCAACGGCGTAGACAGCCACGATGACCGTGACTCCGTTCCTTATTGGCCAGAACGTCGTCCCACCAAAGCGGTTGAAAAAGTCATGCGGTTGGATGAAGATTTTTTGCCATGCTGCACGTGCGAAGACGATTGTTTAGATCGGAACACATGCGAATGCCAGCGTCAAACGGTGAACATGTCTGATGCTCAGGGTGAAATCAACCGACACGCTGGTTACACGTTCCGTTCCTTATCCGAACCACTCGTGACAGGTGTGTTTGAGTGCAATTCGCGATGCGCTTGTAGCAAACGATGCGTCAACCGCGTGGCGCAAAATGGTATCCAGTTGCGTCTACAGCTGTTCAAAACCGAACGTAAAGGTTATGGTGTGCGAACCCTGCACGATATCCCGAAAGGTCGATTTATCTGTACCTACGCGGGAACGATTTTAACCGACATTGAGGCTGATGAAAGCGGACAAGATACGTATTTCGCGGAGCTCGACTACATCGACAATGTAGTCAAACATAAGGAAGGCTACGAAAGCCAAGTCGAGGAAGATATTGAAGATATAGATGATGAAATGGACGCCATTGGTCTCGAAACAACTACAGGGTCAGGTAGTTCGATATCGGCTGCCGCCAGTGTAGCCGCAGGCGTCACGTCCAATGGAAAGAAAAAGCTCGACGCTGATGGACTCCGGCAACTTTACTTTGGAAAAGAAGAAAGCTACGTCATGGACGCTCTCACGGGCGGAAACATTGGCCGATACTTCAACCACTGTTGCGAACCGAACATGTTTGTGCAGAACGTCTTTGTGGATACTCATGACCTTCGGTTTCCATGGGTAGCCTTCTTCGCTGAACGCAACATCAGCGCTGGTGAAGAGCTAACCTGGGATTATATGTACGAGGTTGACTCGGTTCCGGGCAAGAGCCTGCGATGCTATTGTGGTATGCCTAATTGTCGTAAGCGACTTCTGTAATTTAGTGAATGGCAAAGTGAGTAAACACAGAGCTGTTCCTATATGTATATTTATGTATCCACAGCATGTATATTTATGTACAACATGTGTCGTTGATTCCAGGAGTCAACCTTACGCAGTCAAAGAGCCCGGTTTCTTAAACTTGCGAAGGTCATTTTCAAGCGAGGGAATTTTCAAGGAGTGCAAACAAAGCTGAATTTAGGTATGAAAGGAATCTCGATGTAACGTGTTGGTCAGTTGATGTTAGGACATAGGCAAGCTCAAATTCAGTTGAGTTAAAATTCACAATGAAGCTCCACGGATCTCGCGAATGTAACGGAAGATCTCAAGCAAATGGGCAAGCCATGCGGTCGTAGGCGCTGGTTAGATACCAAAGTGCCACACTCGTGTCATTTAGCAGTAGATCATTATTATTATTATTGTTACATAGTGTACAGATTATAGCACTATCACCCTCAATTACATGCGATTAAACCTATTTTGTGTGTCGCATGAAGGGTACTGAGCATGCTTATATCTAACATCAGACCATTATGAAATTAGGTATATTTTCAATTGTCAACAAAATAATAGAAATATAATATTATTAGTTCCTATAAAATAACGTTAACTGTTTAGTTGGCTATAGTTCACGATAGACGGAACAACAAACAATGTTAACATGAACAGTGAAGTGCGACCAAGATATCTCGCCTATGACAGTATTGATTGATATAAAGTTTCAGTGTTCTAAATTCATTGTCTGTGTTTTCATTTCGCTTTAAACGTATTGTGGGCCTAATAGCGATTACAAAGGGCCAACCGATCGAAATTTGTTTCTAGGTTGGCTCGGTTTTTCGCTTGAAGATTTTTTTCTCATTTGATGAATATGAATATGAAAAACACTTCCACACTAAGTGGTCCACACTAAGTGGTGAACTCGACTGAACAGAATCCACACTAAGTGATGAACTCGACTGAACAGAATCCACACTAAGTGATGAACTCGACTGAACAGAATCCACACTAAGTGATGAACTCGACTGAACAGAATCCACACTAAGTGATGAACTCGACTGAACAGAATCCACACTAAGTGATGAACTCGACTGAACAGAATATCAGATTGATGAAGATAATTTTTTTTCGAAATCGCCTGGCACATGATTTTTGTCATTGCGATTACAAATCACAATCGGTAGCGTAAGATGCCGTGTTTGGATATTATTATTATTCGGTTAAGCGGTTAGTTTCAATATACGCCAGATTGTCGACGGCACCTAATGCATGTGTGAATAAACACTGAAATATTGTTACAGATAGTGAAACTCATATTTCTGCAGCCTGTCTTAACTCTATGACTGTCTTTAATAGATATTGTGGAGTGGCTTTACTGAAATATGACTACTGTTTTTTTTTCAGATCAGTAGACGGTTTAAATAATTTAACTTATCAAAAAAAAAGCTACATGTCCTTTTTTGACAAGTACTTGGCGAACCTGTTCAGGGGCGACTCAGTGTACTGCTACAGCTCGGACAGCAAATAAATAGCGTACTAGTGTGGCTTCTGCTTCATTCCCTAAGTCTTTTTTTGCTTCTAAGCTACAAGAGTGCGTTATGTTGCTCGAAAACGGCCAGTCGGACGTGAGGTGGATAAGTTGAGTTATCACCAACATCTGCAGGTTCTCGGCTTTTGTATTACCTAACCGAAATGGCCTGTTGCAATCTCAGTCAAGCGTACGGAGCTAAGTCGGTCCCGACAATTGGTTTCCCTTCACCTGCAGTATACATATATATATATATATATATAAATAATAGCCAGATTAAATGCACTAGGGGTTTTTCTCTCTCTGTTTTCTATTTATTCTATATTTTTTTTACATTTTATTCTGTATCAGATTTAGATGTTTACATTGCGGATGTGGTACAGTGTACTGCATAAAAAAATCAAAAATAATTTTTGTATACGCCGTTCGTCTCGTCCAACGTTGCTTAATTTTTTCTACACGGTCTAATCTGTAGTTTCAGCCTTATAATAAGTTGTACTGGAGGGCCTGTTAGCCATTTAATAAACTCAGAAATTAAGCCGTTGACGCGCTCTGACGTATTCTATACTACCCTAAAACACTCTAAATTGAGGATTTGGTTAATATTTTGAAACATAGGCGTACGTTGGCTGAGAAAAGTCTAAACATTATATCTGATAAATGGGCAACTGTGTAACAGGCGACAAACAGTATTCTTTTTTTGTCAGATTTGAGTTGACTTACCCACTTCATAACGGAGTCTGCTTCATCCGTACTAGATGCGTCGACAATTCTGTCACGGAACAGATCTTAGTAATTTATCAATTCTCTAAACCACTTGCTTATTAACATAAGCGACGGAAAGACGCTATCATGCATCTGAGTGTCCTTGCTCATCGGTGGTCGAATATGCAATGAGATACTTGCTGCATGTCCAGCCTGTTATTAGTAGGAACTTAGTGCTATGGGGCTTAGGCCCTTGAGGCCTTAAATCCCAGGCGTACAAATCAAATCGTGATCACACTCGTATATCTCCGCGTTACTTGAGTGGTGAGAAACTCTCCAGTTTGCCCCTCATAGAAAACTAGTGTAGAATAGGAAATTGAGTAAGACCAAAGGGGTAAATGCGAAATAGCTTGGTTAGCACGATTCATGTGAACGAATATTTAATTTGGGCCGACTAACTTGTGAAGTCATATTCATCCACTTACTCTTAAGCTCTTCTCAGAGATATCTTTTAAACACTAATAACCCGTTGAGCACTATGAGACATAGTGTTCGTTTATCGCTTATTCTTGTGCTTCAGACAGGTACCTTTACGAGAAAGGGACGAAAGAAAGTAGGCCTGTACGCATCTTTTATGCACTATCGGTAACTGCCTATTTTCGGCTACAGAACATAGGTCTTGTGCGCAAGGATCCAATTACGAAATTATGCATGTCCTTAGTTATGATACCATGGTAGAACATGCATATTAATATAGCTATATTTTTTATTATTGATGTTTCTTAATAATTACTAAATATATAATAAAATATACAAACCTACTTATAACCATTTCTACGCGCATTAGGTCTAATAAAAATGGCCTGACCTCCCCATGTATCATTAAGGTGATAAGTAGAAGGATGTAAATTTTAAACACAAAGTAAATTTTCAGCAAGGAGTAGCTTGTTTCTGCTTTGTTCCTTGAAGCGGCTCCTTATGCTGAGCAATATAGATTGTCTCTAGCGGAAAATAACGCTAATCTACGTGAGTGGCTAGGGTGTGTCGTGTCACTATGATTGTGAGGCGATAACCATAACGAGCTCTTTTAGTTGCCTTTGACGTTGGAAATCTGAAACCCTTGCCGTTGTTGCGTGCGCATTTCATCGCAGAGCGAGGCATTTTATACTCAAATATCTATGGAGATAACCAGGGGTAAGACCCAGTTCCCGCAAATCCTCACAACGATTTCTGCCGTCATCACATTTTTGGGGGTTGTCGGGTACATTCTTTTTCTATCTTCCTTTCTCATGCTTACATCGTCCATTGTTTCTCATTGCCCCTTATGGGCAAAGAATTTCCCGAGAGAACGCGTTTTCAACCAATGCATGCGAGAATGAAGAATAGTGCTTGAGAGCCGACGGATCCCGGATGTGTATCTGTTATTCTAAAGTGGCGCCCTAATTCGCGCGCTATTTTGTTCATACATTTATTCAACACAGAATACTAACTCCGGTATGCGCATGTGTTGAGGAATAAGCTCTAAAATTGATGAAATAAATCAATAAAATTTATTGGTGAAAAAACTTATCGGATTTTGCTATCGTTCATCTCTTTCTACTACTAGCTCTCCGTAGCTACTATTCAATCAGTTACATTACAATATGTTAGCGACGGCTGAAGAAGGTATCTTGCAGAGATGACACCCAATGAGCTGGCGTACGATCCAGCAATTGTTATTATAATAATTACGATGGTGCTAGTGAAATAATTAGCGCGGACTAATGGCCCTCAAAGCTCCTTATACTGTCAAACTAGCTGTGTGACCAAAGATGCGTAAAGATTGTCCAGGCCTTGTCTGAACAGCCAGGGCAGATATCTTCTGAGAAGACAATGCTGACTTGCAGATTCGAGAACGTATGTGATCATTTGTGAATACGCACATGACAGAAGGCATATCATACGAACCAGCTCTACAAAGTTAGTTAATTAATACAGTGTCTATATAGAAACCTTTCTTCTAGGAACCCTTATGCACTTACGTCTACTTCTTAGTTGGTGTTCGCATCGCTACTATTATGCTAGCTCTCAAAAAATCCTTATCAAGTTTTATAATACATATATCTATGGCAAGGATCTAACTCGGAACATCTTAATAGGGAGTTGTTTGCTAATATATTTGTTAATATATAACTCTAATGAATTGTTAAGGCGCTATAAAAGTGTAGCAGAATTAGCTCACTTTGGATAGCAATAGAAGTTATGAGATGAAATACATTTGCTATGTATTTAGAGTTTTATTAAATACTATTGACTAATTACGAGAACACGTTGTTGATATGTTAGACTGGAGTTTTTTAAAACTACTCTTTTTTGATACGGCCTTGAAATTCAACATTTGGATAGTTACTCTCACTGCTATTACACCTAATTTAAATGAGCTAGGTGTACTTCAATCTCCGCATTATTTACTATTCTTAGAGTCGTCAAACTATGATAAAACTGTGCGGTGTTAACATGTGTTACTTCCTTAAATAGATTTAATAAGTAAATTCTGAGTCATGCTAAGAAATTGGCCAAATTCGTTGCAGATGTCGAGTTCTTCATCGTACATCTATCTCAACAGCAAGCAGCACTGTTGTCGCACTAACTACGGACAAAATGTCCACTCCTAGTCCACACCTTCTGTCTACTGATTTTTCGCTGGGCAAATATCGACCTAAACGAAAAGCAAAGCGAGAAGTCCATCAAAACGCCCGAGAATTCTGCTAGGACGCTGGCGTTTAACAGGACGGACCCATACAGGTTCAGGACAACGACATAACCTTGCTATGATCGGCACAAATCTGTATGGATTCGTTGCGTGAAGCGCGGCCAATAGTGGTCTACCCTAATCTCAGGCTATAATTATATCATCAATTATGAGCACAATGTGCCTTTAATCGAGATCTAGTTTTCATCCAGGGAGATTGAAAACAAATGCAGATTACTGTCCAGCAACTTTACTTTTTCATAACAATAATCAACTAATTTATAAAGGATCTGTATTAAGCTATCACACTTAAATAAAGAAATGATAAAAATCCGATGTGACGTTCAACATAAATGAAGTTTCGATGCATTTTTCTGCATTTCTTTCTGCAAATTCGCCAATAGGCCCATCGATAAAAATACGGCAAGAGAGAACTAGTGCTGGATAAAATCTTTTCAGACGGGCGACCAAATTTATTCAAGTTTTCCGTTTTTTTCGTTTGTTACCCTTAGAAGCTTACTTTGTTTAAACCTAAGTTTGTTATTCCTAAAGGTCACTTACAAGGAATGCGCTGTTACCGTTAACGAACCGGTTGATAAAGTGGAGAGGCCAATTTGGAAAGGTAAGGTTCCGGTTTAAATGCACAGCCCACAGCTGACTTTCACTTCCGAGCGCTTCGTAGTTTTCGGTTCTGGAGTATTTTAGATCCTACGCGTTTGAAAAGCATAGTACTATCGGTATGGTATAGCGTCTCGCGTAGATACAGCAAGATCTTGAAGCCGGGATCACCAGCTGCTATAATAACTTTTCGAGAAATGTAAACCTTTTAGAATCGCAGAGGTAACTGGTGCAACGCTAAAACTCGCAACTCAGACGATATGATTGTATTCGAACAGAGTGTTTTGAAACTTCCGGAAGGCAGATTTTTGAATTAACAATATAATGATGAACGATAAAAAATTATTAAGAAAGCGACAGTTAATTTAAGCGAAGCCAAAATGATCAGCTTTTTTAACGAGAAATAATAGAACTAACAAGTTTTTATTAAGTTATATATATATATATATATATATATATATATATATATAGCTAAGTTCCTTATAATTAAAAATGGAAAGCGCAATTCTTGCTTGCGATTGAGTCCTGTAAGCAGATATTTTAGCTATTCGGTAAAAAGTTCGCGTTGAAACCTTTCCCGAACTATTTTGCTAGGCTGGCTAGGTAATTTAAAAAATAATATATCTTCTGAAGACCTCTCCTCCTAAAAATTAAAATTCAGAAAAGCTAATTAGGAAGTTATGCGGACCCCCCCCCCCCATATATTGATAGACATTAAATACGTATTTAGTCTGTATGTATTTAAACATTAGGCATGCTTGCCTTTAATTGTTGACCCAAACGAAGTCCTAAACCCGACATGCAGGCACCATGTAAACACTCTTCTTCCTGACCCGCCAAGGAATGGATACAGCATAACCTATGAGCGAGTCTAAACAAAGTATTGTGCAGTCTTAGAGTGCAGAAAACTCTAATTTACACAAGTGCCGAGTTGCACGGGGCCTTGAGAGCTCTAGCCAGAAAGACATTTCACGAAAAAATAGCACCGCCCGGAAGTGATCCGGATACGACCACTGCAAAAACAGCCCAAGGATGTTATGAAAACAAAATTTAGTAATTCTATGCCCAGGGTAGTCGCAGGAGTTGACACTTGTCGTGTCTCATCCTTAAGGGGATGTTTTGAAATCTATGAATTTAACTAGAAGTCAGAAAACAAAAAAAAACATGACTCTACATAGCTGTTTTGAACACAAGTAATTTTCTCATCAGCTATGCAAACCAACTATTCCCTTAGCGATTTTAGCTGCATTTCGTTGCTTGTCACAGATAAAAATACCGTTGAGATGTTAGAAATATATAGAAGCTATTCACTAAACCTCTGAGCTTTGCATCTTGACGAAAAACGTAGATTGCGTGACGCGTACACAAGCAATGCCAGACGACAAAATGACGCTGATGCATAAGCATTTTCGGCGGTTGAGGGTAAAAGCACTGTGCACTGCGTGAGTGAGGAATGTCAAACAGAAAGAAAAAGAACACAAGCGAACAATGTTCCTGACCGTCGTCGACCGCAATCACATCAACGGACAGAAGCACGCTTCAGTTAGACAACTACAGATGTTAAACGACGAAAAATTTATGACAACTGAAAGGATTTACCCGATGATTCCTTCATTGAATTTGTTTAAGTCACAATAGCAGTTAATACGAAAATTGCGTATCTGGGAGAAATAATCACAATCCAGATTCGTACCTGATCTATTAAGGCCAACATTATTTGGAACGATAACAGCAGTCAATCTCAGAAACACTAATGTCGCTCTTAATTACATCTATTGAGTAACAAAAGATTGAGCATAAGGTTCTAAACGACGATACGCTAGTTCAGTTGTGTTCTGTTCAGGGTAATTTCACTCTATTGGGAAATGCCGTCACTATTCAAGAGTTATTCGCCACGAAAACCTCTGAGGAGAAACAACAAACAAAACAATGATATATAATAACATATTTGCCTAGCCATAGTAATTGCAGCATTATCGCTCCAACATCTTCGATACTAACAAGGCCAAAAAATCGCATCACGTGAGATGAGTTCTATTTTTTTTCTTAGTTAGCATGCTGTATAAAGTATTACTAACAAATTATACTAAGTTAGGAGGATAGAACTTTCCGTTGAGATTGGTCTCCTAAACAGAGCACTAAACTAAGATGCACTTATATGAGCCTATGTGGCGTACCGAAACAGTTGGATGTGCGCGACGCACATGTGTCATCCGTAACTGATCGATCCCGAATGTGAGACTCATTTTTTCGCGTAGCTTATTTTTCGTATATTGGCTGCGGTACCTGCGCTGCTGTCAACAAAGCCTACTATTATATAACTGCGTTAGCGACGTATTTATTTGTACCCAGCCCAAAATAATCAATCTGTTACTTACAACCGAGAGCTTAAGATTATTGATACGGATAATGATTGACAGTACGAGCAAAGGACAAGTCAGTTTTCCATAAAACGCCTACAATTGCCCATTACGTTGTTTACAATCTTGCGATCTAAAGAATCATCGCTGTGTATATGATTGTCATTCCTAAGTACGTCTTACAGTTAGTCTGTAATTTCGCTTCCGCGCTATAAGTTCGTGTTGAACTTTCATATTTCGCTGTTGTGACAGTAGGATTAGGTAGCTTACATGCTGTCTTCGATTAGTAATATTACTGAACAATAATGATAGTTCTCCGTTTTCTATTAGTGTTAATTAACGACCAGGCAACTTAGTTGTTAGAAGCTTTTACTTGAGGGAAGCATGACACACTCGTCTAAATGGAACCGATTTACATGCCCTGACGATGTATTCATTTAACGCATTTTAATCGACTTGCTGATACGACCACCTCGGTCCCCCCACGGTCTGTGATACGCCAGCAGGACTTGGATCGTTGTTCAATAGGGCATTGGTGGCGGAGAAGCCGTTAGGCCGGCGAATCCGGAAAACACGCAACTCGAGTTCATGAACGGATGGGCCAGCAAATTCAGGGCGTAGAACCAAGTCGGGTCTCTGTATTAATTTTACCTCCAACGAATTTAGGTATAGTACTGCATATGTGCTACTTAGGGCCTTCTGCTATACCGGCTTCTGCCGTTACCTCAACAGACACTGGACTCAAACCACATCAAACATGTAACATATTTTCTTGCTCAGAGCAGAAGACTTGTTTGACGTTGAAGGCCAACTTTTCTCGTCGTCGTTGTTGCGCTAGCTGCATCAGAAATTACCTCAGCCAACGATATCTTTTAGTTTTTTCGAACGAATCACGTCTTGAAAGCCAACGAGTCGGACGGATGTCGCTGTACAAGGTAACAACTTTGTACATTTCCTGATTTCTGTAGACTACGAAAAAAGAACGTGTACACTGAACGGATCTGGCCGCTGCCGCCCTATGCATATTGTCTAAAACTTGGAACCAAGTCGAACAACAGTAGCTATCGGCAGAAGCGTAGTACTGGTATGAGTAGTGATCAAGGAGGAAGGGATGATGTAACAAGGACAATATTAAAAAGAAACCCTAAAGTCTGAACAGACGTTACCGAAGTACTGAGGACCAGCAGAACTAAACAATCTATGGTGCGCTTCTGTTAAAGTTGTTCGATCGATAAACAATTTGTTCTTCGTTGCGGCCGATATCGATTTCAGTGTTGGAAACAAACGAATAACAATAAAGAGATTATTATCGATCTTTGATTTTCTAATTGCAGACGACAAAAAATTATTTTTGCCTACTAGCTAGAGAATAATAGTTTCTCCGCATTATGTTGTAAATACCAGTAATTATCAAGGTGAAGGTCTCCTAAAAGTTTGAAAAAGTCATCTGGCAGTTAGAGAAGTTCTAAATCCCTCTGAATCTACCGTTACTAAGAATTTTCAGTCTGCTGAAAAATATATCCGAACAGTACCATTCAGTGTGTAACTTAACAATGTCAAATCGTTATGCCGAGACTGCGGAATCTTACAGTTACCTTTTCCTCGTTCTGCATGTGCTATGCCGCGGACCGATCTAATGCTGGCCTTATGATTTGCCGTCCTAGACTGGTAAGCCGATGCGCTTCGTTGAAACCGCATTGAAACAATCCGACAATGGTCCGATAATCTAATATGTTGTTGTTAATGTGTATTTTTGCGTGACAAGTAGCAATAAACGCCTCATAATTGAAGACCTCCCCTTTGACGTCTTAAAAATAGGATGTCGATCAATCTGATGCCATGATAACAGCGACTGCGCAGTAGTCGTCTAGTCCTTGTCTCGGTTTTATGCTCAACTTCGAATGGATCTATAATTGCAATATAACAGTGACGATGTTTGTTTAATTCGATAACATTAAGAACGTCAAAGCTTGGACGAAATGAGCATGTCAGCACAAATGGTTTATTTTATCGAATAAGGTAAGTTGTTCGTTGTCAATTAAGGTAACTTTGCGCGCTTATAGATTTGTAAACAGGTCAGTGTGGTCGTATTGTTTGTAAATAATATCTGCACTACTCTGGTTCTTGAGCAACATGCTCAAATTTAATTATTTACGCCGTTAATAACCCACTTCGACCGGTGTAGAATTGAGGTATAGCTTTAATGTGGAATGTTATTACACAGATGTACTACACAAAAGTTCTTGAAGGTATGGTCAAAGTGCAACCGATCAATGAACTTGGTCTGCCCACCTGTTTCGTCTGTAAATCTTGCAACGCGGGTAAAACATCAAAGATCAAAACGAAAAACACGGTTCCGATCCGTGCTCCTTTGTTGCTGGCTAATCCTTTTCCTACCGACCGATTCATAAACTAGTCGAAATTGCAATGACGATAATAACAATGCTAACTAAGCACTCTCTTATGAGCGACCGCTTATGCAAAAATAAATTTTTACCACATTCGACTCAGGTATGAGCAGTGATATCATTTCTGTATCGTGGTAGTTAAGTCGAGTTCTCTTCGAGTCTCTATTTTTTCCCTTCCTTCGGGTTGTCATCCTTTCAAGAAGACAACCGGAAGCAAACAAACGAAACTGTCCACCCCAACACTCCCAGGACTTTTTGATGTGTGCTGCAGCAAACGACGAGGCTAGCGATGTATTGGGCCACCCAAGCAGGCGAAAGAGTCACTTTTGCTTCAACAGCCTCTTTGTTACCATCAGTTGCCTGCCTTGTCAAGCTCGCAGGTACCCTGCGATTACTAGACAGTTGAGAAGCGGACGTTGCCATCTGAAGCTCTGTTCAGCCTGCGTTGATTACCAGTTAACCCCGTTCCTGTCCTCGGCTCTTAAGCTGTCATGTTAGATCCTAAACTCCTTTAGAGTCTTTTCGTTATCTCCCGAGATTCGGATTATATGATGATTTGGACGTTCACTTTTAACAATTCCGTACTCTGGCCCTTCAGCAGTGCTCTCCCAAATGAGCAGACGACAAACTCTTGCGGCAGGGGATAAAGCGCAAAGAATGACTAAGCTGATTAGGAGGCAAAAGTAAACAAAAACCACCTACTTCTGTAGGAAATGACTTACGATAGCCCATAGTGATATGCGAATATGCCAGATCACCTTATCTTTAAACCATAGCTAAGAAAAGTCAGAGTATTGGGGGCATCGCAAAAGGCTGCAGTCGATGATCTCAGTATGGTTTACATAGTGAAATCATCCACCAAAAAATGTTCCAAGGGTTGTTAGTCTCAGAATCTAAACATATTATCTTTTATTGCTTTGCATATATCTTGTCTTTTGAATTTTGTTCGAAGTTGTGCTATGCTTTATGCATATAGAAAACAATGTGCATTTATTTTATTATTTTAATACACCATTTGCTTGATATTTCTATTATATAGATATATATACACATGTGCATGTATATGTGTGTTTGTGTACAAACCCTTCAAATACGTGCATGCATATAAAACGGAAGTTCGACGTTTACGCGTAATACCTAATGCTTTCGAGTCAAATCGACGATCAGGAATACATCTTCGCTTCTTATAAGTAAGCGTCAACCCGTTTTTTAAAACTATTCAAACATATTCACCCGCACGTAAATCTGCTATTATATGGCTACCATTATAATCCAAATACGAACGAAGAGTTTGCTTGCTTTCAATGTTGGGATTACCATATTTCGTTCTACTATTGGGACCAACCCCTCCTAATAAGGTTCTTTAGCCAACAAGCCGACCAACAATCCGGCCATAGCCAGAACACTATACGGTGCCGCCGACGCCTACACCTCATAGAATGCAGGAAGTCTGTCGATTATGAGGAATTGCTTGCATGACGTCTGGAAATAACAAGGTCTAACTTGGCCTAACCACGACAGTCATCCATTATACTGTCGCTGCGAAAGGTACAAAGCATGAGCAGATTAACTAGTTAGATCTAGAATTAGCTTGGAGCTCTACTGACCATTCGACGTTCCTTCGGCCGGTCCCCTTCAGCGCCTCCAATATCGATTTTGTTATCACATTATACACAGGGGCAGACAGAATAAGTGAGATGTGCGTCACTTTCCGTAGTCCTGTAAAGCAGGACGCTGCTGTGTATATACAGCTGTCGCAAAGAGTTTCCACGATAGTGACAAATCCGTGCGAGCCCTTCTAACCTATAAGAACGAAAGAAGCATCGTAGCACAGTGTATATAAATGTGTGTCTCTACTGTAAGTATTATCTCCAGAATCGATTGTCTGTAGTAAGGTAGCCACAGACCGTCGGTCCTTCGACTCAAGGAGACCGCAGTTTTAGCCGCAGCTACGTGTTCGAATAGCTGACTATACAAGACACGATAGAGTTAAGCGATGAGATGTTGTTCGTTAACGTACTTTAAGAGAAGCGCGCGTGATCATGGGTGCAAGCCGACTTGTAAATTTTTGATTAAGCCAGTAAATTAACAGCGTTTGTTGACAAAATGTAAGAGATGCTATAGACCGAATAGTGGGAGGTAGTGATTGAGCCATTTCAAAAAAGCAAGGTTTTCTGTAAATTCCCTTTGTTGCGGGTTCTAAGATAAAAGCTCATAGATACGGTGACACTTTTACATGTATGGACTATAATAAAAGACAAGAAGGCGGTAGAGGCTTGGATTAAGTGAAAGACGAGGATTAAAATGCCCAAAGGACCAAGTGCTAAAGGGCAAAGAAGTAAGTCCGTTGTAGAGTATTGCATGACCATCTTCCATTCTCTTCATTCTTTTGTGAGCTTTTTAGCTAGTGGCACTTCTGAGTCTTCATGGTCCGTCTGTTGAAGCATTTCTTTGCCAACGAGTGTCATCTCACCGCCATTTTCCTGCGAAGACTCGTTTTTCGAGACTAGCTGTGGGCAGAAATCCAGCTCGTGTTGTCTGGGTTGCTCACGAAGCCAAAGGCGCTGGGACTTCTACCGGATTTCCCTTTCTTCTGCTGGGTAAGTGAGACAAATGTGTGAAAAATTGTTGGACAACAGAAAACTATCGTGGTAGCAGACGGGGCGCGTTGGCTACACCGAAAAGCTTATCCTTCGGAAACTCCTATACCCATCTTTCCTTTCTTTTGCCCATATACCTTCGGGGTTCCTCATGCCTTATCACATACCCAGAAAAACTCTGGCACACTTTTTTTGGAAGTTTGCTCCACTGCATATTGCCCCCCCCCCCCCCTCTCCCCGCTCCGGTCAGCAGGCCCAAACACCTCGTAATTCGTCGTTATCAGCTTGACAAACGGTTCGTCGAGCTCCTGATTCCTTTAGACTGATCCCTTTAAATACAGCCAACCCTCCACAGACGTACATAGGCTAGTTAAGCTGGCAGCTATGTAGCCGAAAACTCGACTGGGGTGTGCCGGTGCTTCCTAAGCTGCTGGTTCTCAAGAGAGTAAAACCGAGAGAAAGTCCGGTTTGTTCCATCCCTATCGATACACTCGGCGCTCTCGACGCATTAGGAGAAGCATCGTTCAGCATTCTACGAGGGATTGTTGATTCCCACGAGAGCGTCTGTCAGCCAGAGAACTTAGCTAATCGAGAGATCCCCTAGTTTTGAGAAGGGCTTAGGTGGTTACCATGACGTCGAGTAAGTATTGTAGAAGTGGCGTGTATCTAGGGCTTGCCTGTTGCTCGTCGTAATTTACCCTAGATGTTCTAATTCGTTCGCTTCTGAGGCAGCCGGAAATAGGCCGCTTTTGCTGTTCAAATATGGGGGCCTAGAGCCGACAACGCAGCGAACACGAAGCAACTCCAGCAGATCGTTGTGGATTAGAACACGGATTTTGTTTAGCTTAAAGTAATGCCTTGCACCGTAAATTAGTAACGTTTGCCCATTGAAGTATTTGAATCACAAGCAACAAAATAGTACGCAATATTTGGCGCCTTATTTAAGCGTCGCCACGTTTATTCTTCAAGCGTCTGGACTCAGGCTATCGCATGAACTTTAGAAACCGACAAGACCAAATGTTTGAAGTGCAATCGTTGTGTACTTAGGGTCCTCGCTTCGTTCAATTGTCAAGAAAATAGCTTTTATATAAATGGACAAACCAACTGTGACTTTTGAGGTACAGGAGACAAAACATGCACTATGATTTGTGTTGTCGTATCCTAGCTGCCCTAAGCGTCTCAGGTTAAACGTTATTCAACGGTATTGTTACACAGCTGGTCAGTGTTCATAAATATCTATAGCATAGAATGAACTTCTGCTAAAGCTTGCCGCCGACTGTATTTGATCTCTTTTTCAGACCAATGAACAGTAGCGCTCATCTAGATATCTGAGAATCTAGACCTAACTAATATGAGTATTCATTGAATTTAATTTGAATTTGTCCATTATTATTCACGAATTCATCGACCAGTCGTAATAGGGCGTACAGCCAAGTTTGGGTGTACAATTTGGGACGAAAATGTCTCACAGTACGTCCTGAAAAAGCTTTGTAACCACTGGGGCACACCCATCCCTTGGTGATGTAAGAAAGTAGAATTTGTAAATACTGCGTTTACTATCTGTTATCCCTGTGTTTATAAACAACTGGCGATCACAGGCGCATAATTAGCGTTAAGCTGTATTCAGGTTGAGTTTATATCTTTCATTTATATATGCTGTAGACTGTTTTAAAAACAGCCTACAACATATATAAATGAAAGTTTCAAGTAAGAACAACCGTATATCTTTAGTGCAATTAGCAGTATAACCTAGTTTAGAAAAAATAGGTTTCTTAACTTACAAAGGATTATTCTTTTTCTGCTTTTTCCTTACAAAAAAAGTAAAAGCAGTGTTTTGTCGCTTTTTGAGTTATACACGTCTTTAAAACCTTATGACTCTGACAATCAGACAAATTACCTCGGGCAAATTTGTAGCATAAACACTTGAAAGCTGGTTAAACGTCAATAATCAGCAAACTTAGGCAAGTTTAAGCCTTCCGTGTAGAGGAACTTAAACCGATTTTCATATATCTTTCTTTTTTTACTGCAGAAACTATAAGGGCAAAATTGGCTAGGCCTAACATAAAACGCACTTTGGGTTTACCAGTTATTCTGGAACACAAAAAAATTATTAAAGAAAAATCATTTTTAATAATTGTAGTCAAAGCTCGCATTGGCCCTTTGCGCAAAAATTACTCTACCGTCCTACTTAGCCGTCTCACTGGGCCACAAATAGTTATACAGCTAAAAATGAACGACAACAAATATTATCTTATAGAAAATATATAATGAAACATAATTCCGTACCGCGTATTCATAGCACTGTGCAATAGGTAGCCGGGTTTTTGCACTGGGTTAGTTTTGCAGTCGTACGAGGAGGCAGCATACTAACTTAATTATTAGTGCTAAAAGGTTGTCCTCTGTAATAAGTTAGTCTTGTAACTTTAACTATATCTACAAAACTGACCACACCACACTTAAAATAATCGCCTTTGAAGCCGCTAGCGATTAGATTGTGGTGCGCTGCTGATATTAAAAATCGTTTTACACTTGAATATATTTAACAGAATAGATATTTGTATTCATTAATATCAGGGAATTTTTTGACATTCATGGTACCAAGATACCACTAAAACCGTTGCCGTAAGTTAAGTGGCCAACATGCTGAAGACATCTCTTGGGTCATATTATTTATGTGCATCTAAGGATATTCACCTTACACGCTCTAGAACAAGTCTTCAGCGACGTCTTTATACTTTTTTATTGGGACTAAATCCTTTGAAGCCGTCTCAGTGAGGATCAGATATTATACTGCGTCTCGCAAAAATTGTAACCCTTCTTTAAGCGTTAGCCATTTATAAGATGCTTCATCATTGCTATTGTTTAGTGAGGTCGCTGTGCGAAGCGTTTGAAATTTTTGTTCAAAGAAGTAGTGATTAAGGTTTTGAAGCGATTGTAGGAAAATCCTATTGCAGGCTCGCAACTGAATACCGGTAAGGGATTCCTTTTAGTAATAATGCAATGACAGGAAACAGGCAAACAAATAGGTAAGAAAAAGAAAGGAAAGAAAAGAAAACTGCCACAGTTGTGCTGGACCTCTGTTTGAGTTTTTATAGCTTAGCAGGAAGAATGATTACCATAGACCCAGCAAGTTATACAACTATGTAGAGTTCACGTCAGATTACTAATGATGGAAATTGATCACTCACACGCGTCACTGCACGTGTGTAAAATGGTAACTGAGCTAAGTAATTTTCTGTTTAGTCACTCGTTCAAAGACCAAACAAATACAATTGGTTGAAGCTTACCCCCCTTGAGTAAAGCTGTCTACTCTAGCACTGCCTATAGCTACTATCAGATCGTTGTTTTTCTGACGTGCCTATTTTAAACAGTTCCGAACAGAGATACTTCGATTGAGATAAGCTAAGTTTTCCAAAAATCTATCGGTATTTGCCAGACTTAGACGCGGTATATAGGCAATATAAAGAATTCCCCTTTATAACGCCATATTCGCGCGACGGCCGTTAGCATATTGGTGCCGTTCCTCACCTGTAGCCTCAGTACAGGTGATGCAGCCACTCGCTACACCGGTCGTCTTAAGGTATTCATCAGCTGCATGATTAGTATTAGCATGAAGTCGTACCCAACCGAATTTGACCTTTACTTAGTAGGGTGCTTCAGCAGCGAGCTATCATCGTACGTGTGTAGAGTTATCATAGTAATCTTCATATGTCATCATTGATTCACAAACTTTCGAACGTATCAAGTGGACGGGAATTGTTGACTACTATAATTGGGAATAAAGGTAAACGCTCTGCACCATCAAATCGATTACATATAACCCAGTGACAGAAGCCAGTTGTTGTAAGTAGGTACCGATGTATATCTTATACAGCTTAAAAGTCAATAACCGGATGCGCAACGACAAGAAGTCCATGAATCAATTGGATAACGTTTCTATCGTTTTACATAAAGGCCTAAATTCTTAAAAATGTGCTTCCTTGCTCATTACAAAGGTGTTTGAGCTCCTGTCTTCTCTTGAGGAGTGATGATTGTTGCTATCAACGTCACTACAACAACCAGCTAGTTATTTCAAATGACATCGTATATAGGGTAAATCATGGGTACGATGGGACACGGGTAAAGGTTGGCCGCTTGGGATCCGGTGGAATAAGTTGCATAGCATCTCATAGGCATTCTGTAAATGTGGCTCTTCACATAGCCAGCATCAACGATGATACTGCCAGAGAGGAACATACGAAAACGTTTCAACCATTTACAAAATAAGTTGAACGCATGAAAAGGGAACAACAAACTAAAGATTTTGTTCTTCCGATGAAGAGAATGAAAGTTCACTCTCTACAGAAGGAAAAAGGCCAAAATCTGTAAGAGGAATGCTATTACGTGGTCAGTTTCGATCCACAGGTTGGTCGATGCTTGGAAACCGCGACGATGCAACGTTTTGTTACAATATTTTTGGCCTTTTTCGGTTTAAAAAAGGTATTGATCGCTAATGAATTTATCAAATCTTGTTATAGTATACATTTATTTCAAAGTACTAGCACGATCATTGTTAAAGTAAAACGGGATCCTAAAGAGAGTGTTAGATTTTACGATGTGATCTAAAAAAAATGCCACGAGAAATGTTTTTATTAACGGCATTTTCGTATGTATCTGTTCCTTTGTTAATTTTAACCGCGGCGTAAAGCAGGTGAAGGTGTGTATTCTAATTGCCATAAGTTTGTTACAGGCCGAAATTGGACATGCTCGGAATCATTAGCTGGCTACTATATGAGATCCGATTTCATGAGCAGCCAAGTTACGTATTCTTACTGCAGTAATTAACAATATAAGTCAAGTACGGGCTCGGCTTTAACATCCTATTTAAAATAACTGTCGAAAAGTTAGTAAAAGGGAAGCCAGATAAAGAGTCAAATGTCGAAAACTTGCTTCTCCCCTTATTATTATAGCTATGGACAGTTCTGTTACAGGTACCGAGTCAACTTCTTATGACTTAACCTTAGGGACTATAACGGTGAAAAGATGAACCTGCTATTTTGAAGATTTACTCTCTCTCTCTCTCTCTCTCTCTCTCTCTCTCTCTCTCTCTCTCTCTCTCTCTCTCTCTCTCTCCCTCTCTCTCTCTCTCTATATATATATATATAATGAAAAAATACTTCGTAAAAAAGTTTGATTCTCGATAGTTAATATCTATACTTTGGCGTATACAATGCCTTTTCTATCTAAACAAAGAAGAACGCTATTTTTATTTTGTATTAGATCGGTGGGTCACAAACAAACTAGAAGGTCCACAATTGAACTTTGCGGATGCATTAATTTTCATGAACAGACGTATCTATACAACACATGTACTGAGGTACAGAACCGATCGGTCGTACAATATTGAAATCACTACATATCGATCTTAGATACGCGTCGCCTGACTATTTACCAAGAAACCTGCACTAGTTGGGCCACAACCACTTATTTCTGATCTGTTAGTAGATGGTACAAGGCCATTTGCTCTCGGGCCGTCCCGGCAAAAGTTTAATATAGTAAAGCTGCGGGCCACTGCGGTCTTGGTGCGCTAGAGGCCCACGACTGCTCCGATTAGCTCCGCGTGTTAAACCCAAGTACATTTTCGCGCGATGCGCTTGGTATAGTCATGTTCGCTAAATCATTTATATAGTCGAGAGTTTTGTCGCATGTTGCTGTTTCGGTTCCAATACGCTGTCTGCTATTAGTAAATTGGTTACAACTTCAAGTCGGATATAGTATTTATACTTCATAAATGCGTCATATACGAAAAATATGTCTTGCAGTGTGTGCCTAGATTGGATATGGGTCCCTTTAGCCCATAGAATACACTTGCGACCAGGTATCCCCTTAGTATAAAATAAATTACATTAACAATCCTATCATTAGCCGTGCCCCTTATAAAGGGTCATGAGGAAGTCAATTTGATGCTGGGTCTGTTGGCGTGACGTGATCGGGAAGACTAATCCTGCTGTTTTAGTGTAACATATGTTGTTGTTGGCAATAATAACAATAATAATTGCAGAAACAGTGACTTGGGCGCTGTGTAGATCCCTTGGTAAGACAGCCCTTTGCTCATTGGCCTGCTGACGGGTCAGCCATACTCACTTCCTTCGCACTTCTCGAACAGTTGCACATGGTTAGAATCCATGTCCGTCTATGAGGACGAACATAAAAATATCTACAAGAAGGCTCCGATATATTGGCATAAGGATATTTGCCTTGTCTACAGTGATGCTTCACTGAGTGTTCTTCGTGGCCCTGTTTAGCTGTAGCAAAAACGGCGGTTAACTAAGTGACGGTTGATCATTCTTCCTTTTTACGGATCGGATAGCTCGATACATGATCCACGGCATGTTTTCATACTTCGTAGAGTACTCGCCAGAGACGGACGTTGCAGAAATTGACGCGACAAAATCAACAAACCAGTTCTACATGCATTCGAAAAACGAAACGGATAATCAACGAGAGAATTTCGGTGACGAAAGTTTTCGTACACCTTATGAATCTAACGGATTGAATTTTCAGTACAAAAAGTTACGTAGGGCGATACGACCCAGCGCGAATGCTCTAGATTATTCGTCATTGCTGGACAACGTACCCACGATTGGTAAGTTCACCCACTTTTTTTTTCATATATTAACTTTAAATGCTTCCTCCCTATTTTCACGGAAATAGTTGTCAAATCGATGGCTCATAAATGGCCATATCTTTGCAATTTATGATTGTGCCTGTTGTAATAAAAAACTAATTTTAACTAACCGAGGTAATCTAAAATAGATTTACCTATTTTTCGAGTATACCAGCTTATACATATTTACCACATACTCTGATTGTATACGGAAAAATAGTATTAAAAGTACTCAATAATAATTATTATTATTATTTTGTTTTCTTATATAAATTCAAATCCCCTCCTTCGTCTAGTGAGGCCTGTAATATATATATATATATATATATATATATATAACAAAACGCAATGTCTACTGTTATATAAACAACACAAAAATATTAGAAAAATGTGTAATATTTCTTACCTCGGCAAAAATACGTAGATAAGAGGACTAAATAGAGGACGTTAGAAATTCGTTCGAGCAGGCCTGTGCTTTGTTTTCCGTAAGCAGGCGTATGCTCATTAATATACAGCATCATTATAAAAATCACTGTTGTTATACAGAATTGCTGCCTCTGCCGTACTCATTAAGTTTATTACTCATTTGTGTTTTGAACGTTACCATTGCTTCGGATACCGATCTAGTGATGTTCATTGATTTCAATTGTTTGCTCCTTTTGCATTTACGCTTGCCAGCGGAGCCAGTCGGATCGAGGCAAACCATGCAGCCGGGAGCGGAAGGTGGCATACTTCTGCCCAGCCTCGAGTTAAATAATAACGTCGTTCAAAGAAACTTCCCACAGATACAGGCAACGCCTCGAGGGATCAGACAACGTCAGAAGTATAGCAACGTTCGACCTGGTGGAGCTGGGTGCGATGAGGAAGCTGACGGGCTTAAACAACTTCAGACGGATCAAAACGAATCAGTGAAGCCGCTCCTGGTCGAACCCTTCGAGGCTGAAGTGATTAAGGTAAGTCCAGTCACAAAAACGGCAGGAGAACTAACAGAAGATTGCTAAAAGGTAACAGACAATGCCTGTCATTATATCTCACTATTACGATGTGATGACCAGTTAAGTGTAGATGTAAACAAAGATGTTCGAAGACTTCAAGTTTCAATAGTTATATCTAATGTTGATTTCATTGTTTAGTATTTAGTATTAAAGCGTTCCTTTTATAAACCCTTTATTTCTTTTTGTGTAGACAAACATTTATATAGGTGCTTAGTTACCTTTGTCATCTTATAAGGAGAACTTTGTCATGCCTGCCTCATTTCTGTATAAATTATCACTGTGGAATACTTGATCGATATATAATGCATTACGCAAATTTTGGTGGCGGAAGGCACGACTAATTGCGTCTACGGCTCTTTTCTTTTTATTTTTCTATCGACCAAGTCAACTGGGAGGGGCTTAAGTGATGTTTTTCATACTGTTAATGTAATAGAAACATTAAATATTCTTCTCCCTAGGATAGGCTCCCATTAGTTCAGTTTTTGTGCATGGCGAGCATTAACAAGGCTCGATAAGTTTCAACTATAGCCTATGGTTTTTGACCATAAATACGTGACATTTTAAGAGAGACGAGCTTGAGAAAGTATCTTCGACGCTACGTAAAATTGAGAGTATTCATAAACGCCGTGCGGAGCGCCGACATCGGCAGAAAGAAGAAATGGAAGTTCTACAAGCTCAGAAAAGCAAAGAAGAGTTTGGTGCTAATCAACAACTCTATGACATGATTCAGTAAGTATCGATTATATTGATATAAGGTCTTAACCTTTGCTTAGCGGGGTTTTTTTGACAAACTGAGTTTCAGCCTATACTAAGCCCGATTCTAAGTCAACTTCATCACTATTACTACCTAAAATATTTAGTTGCTTGAATATGTGATACGCCCTTTTACAAATACAAGTTCTTTACATTAGCAGAACTCTTCAAAAAGAAGTTAAGCTACGAAACTTTTACACTATGCTAAAATCGTCTCGAACCAGGCGCTTTGATTTTATTATCTCTAAACAGTTGGACTAAATCTTCTTTGAAACATCTTTCCGAAGAGAGCAGCATTTGGAATTAAGGGAAAGTATTTTAGTACTTGCTAGATCTCCGCCGTGTCTTTTCGGCCTTTTGAATTACAGTACGAAGGCCAACCTTATGGCTAAGGCCAAACGTTGCTGCTGAAGTACAAGGGAAAGAAAACGTAATTTATCATTCAGAAAGTCGACTTTATAATGTCTATAATGGCGTGCGTCCCGACTGTTTGCGCTTTGAGACAGTGCTAGATCCCTCTCTAGCAATGAAGCCGTATCGGTCCACTTATAATACAGTTCAAATTCCTCTAAGTGAACGTAGTGCAGGCCGTTGTGAAACATACCGTATTGCAACCGGGGCAAGAATATTTTATTCAAAATGATAATTTTTTATTGACAATATAATTATGACGACCAACGAGAAAAAATCGAACACAAATAGATATTAGTGCAACGTATTGAACATCCGCTTAGACCGTTGCTTCTAGGCTTCACGAATCTGAGCCTCTTATTGAATTCAAACGTCTGCCTGTTACTCTCGTTTCACTATAAATACAGAGGTGCTCTTTGCAACAAGAAAGAAAACATGCTGGGCAGATAAGGACATAATACTAACGCAGCTGTTTTACTAATATTAACGTTTCTATAGAACCATAGGAACCATATTAACGTTTCTATAGAAATTTTGCCTAAGCCAATATTCATTGGAAGTTCTGAATATGGCCATTAACAACCGAGATGCTCACTCCGAAATATCTTCCGAAATATTTCGAAGAACACCTAGCCTATATGAGACGTACCAGCATTGCTTTTATTAGAAGTATGTATCGTTTTTTGGTTCATTCATCCATTCTTTATTTATTAGTTTTGGCCCACTTTTCGTATTTTGCAAGCTACTGCCTGATTCCTAATACCGTCTACATAAGAAAAACGGCTTTTTGCGTCACGCCGCGAACACTTGGTTCGCTGATGGATCGACGCCGTGGATCTGCTAAAGTGATTAGCGTTTTTAGTCACATAAATAAATTTCTATCTGGCCGAACACTTTGGGTGCTGCGTTAGGCGTGTGGTATTCCTGACTGCTGCCAGGGATTAGTCTATGCGCGCTTCCTGCTCAAGGTTATATACTTATCTGGCGACTTATCTGGCGCGCGGAATCTACTGAATCCATACGTACACCAGAGCGCTTACTGCCCAAAACTTACGTCACTAGTACTGTTTTGTATTGCGCTAGTACCAACAACGCCATACATTTACCACGTTTGCCCTGCCTCTATAACGCGGTGTTTGTTGCGGAAACGATAAATACATTTAGACGAATACGTTCGCGTCATTCGGGGAAGTTATTTTGTGTTTCTACGTACGATTCAGTTGGTCAGTGGTCCTTTTGCATGAAGTGTACAGTCAGAGGCGCAGGAAGCGACATAGGAAAAGTCGTGTCCAACTCTCGGTAACGCAACAAAATGTGATTGTTGTTGTTTCTTTTGGGTTTCTTTGGGGTAATTGATTTCCAATCAATCAATCGCAGACAGCTTCTAACATCGAAACATCTTGCAATACCCTTGTTCTGGAAAATGCAGGATACCGAGTCTAACTATAACTCTGATCTTGAGATTAATTAGACTGACGTATAATACGAATACCCTATTGCAGCTAATCATAGAGCAGTTTAACGCCATCATATTATTCAACCATCGACGGGGCCCCATGTTGACAAATGACAGAAGACGATCTTGCTTACATTGACAAACGTCACACGACGGTAGTCAGTAAGTTAACAGCAAGAAGCCTAAACAGATCGGAATAGGTAACATATTGGTTAAACTTAGGTTTTAGGGTGACTATTATATCCTTAAACACAAGATATTATGTACAATTGGGCAAAACCCTTGCTAGATGGAGGACTTCGTAATACGATGATCTGAGTCTATGCCTCATAGATTGAAACAGATTTGCTAGATAAATACCATCTGCAATTTTTTTCTCATATGACAATGCTTAATGGACGCAAAGCTTGAATCGGTTTTTGAAATAAATAAACACGATGATACATCACAGAGGCACACACTAGCCTACATCGAGCACGCATCCAATGTATTTACTTGACTTTTTTCTATGGATTAGTTGACTATTTCCCTTTTTACACTCTTAGCTATATGCACCACAACTTACGGACCTAGAGGGCAAATGCTATCGACCTGTTCTACACTGCTGGCAATCTGTTGTTGAAGTAAGTTTTTTGTGTATATCTGTGTAGAACCCAACGTTCATTCCAAATCGTCGCATCACTGAATCGTATAGTCAACAGTTTAACATATCTGCCTCGTGGGCATTTATTAGTTTTTACCGAGATACTTAACCCATTTAATAATTAGTTGGAAATAGATTTGATATCAACCTTAACTTTATCCGGAAGTGGAAGACATTGAAGAGGATAATACAATTTTTTCCGTTTTACAAGTTTCAGCTCCAGAAGACAGAAAAGTGCAATAGAAAAAATAAATTCGCAGAAAACAGATGGGAAATTGTGTGTTTTATGATACATTCAAAGCTTTTTGAGTGAGAATTTTTAATAATAAAGTTTTACAAGCGCTATGCCGAAATTAACAAAAACTATTAAATGTTGTACAAAATGATTAAATTGTAAATAAATCAATCGTTGATGATTTTAAAGTTGAATATTCTCGCCATTTTTACATGCCGGTTATTATCATTTCTCTGTTTATAGTCGCTACTTACATGCTATCTATATGAAGCTATCTTAGTTCGATGCCGTAGCATATGGATCTAGTCGTGCAAGCACGTAAGCTTGACACATATCAACGTACACTCTTACGGACAAATATTTTTTTGCCGTTCAATAACTGTCTAGTACATTACTTGTTCATGTTGCTCTATATTTGTGTTCTGGGCTTGCCCACCCGAATTTGCTCATAGGGCGTACAAGGCCACTCTGCCACCTCATCTCTCTGGAGGAAACTACGACGCGTCGGAAGTAGCGATCTGCGTTGTGGTCCGGAAACGACCTTTGAGTAACCAAGAAATTGCCATGCGCGTTGTCGACGTGGTAACCGTCCAAGTAGACACCGTAATCGTGCATGAACCAAAAGTCAAGGTCGACCTAAGCCGCTCCATTGATAATATTAAATTTCGATTTCATTTTGCCTTTAACGAAGACTGTGACAACTTCACCGTGTATAGGTTCGTTTTGTGATACTTTAACAGACATTTATTTATTTACTTTAATAGATAGCTATTTCAATAGGTCTCTGAGTGATTCGCGCTAACTCAGCTTGATTGCCAGTTGGCTAGCTCGGATGTTATTCTATATAGTGGTTTTCATCGCAGTTTCAGTTTGCTACAATGCCAATGCAGAACTCTACCTTGGTGTCTACTGGAATTGAAGGCTACTATATGAAACTCATGTTCCATTAGTCATAACATGGAGAAAAAATTAGGAAAAATAGCTTCGTGGCTCGACCGGATCGTTTGTTCGTAAGATGTTCGTTACTTTATTGGTTTATTATGAATGTCAATAACAAAAACATCGATGGAATCGCGTCTGGGCGGATCTAAACGGAAGAGCACCGTAGAGGTACAGGACTTTAACGAGAGTGAAGATATGTGACAAATGTCCGATAGTGAACGAAATTTGTGAAGTGAGTCTGGTCTAGTCTTGCCCATTTATTTAAACGAAACCGACATAATCGTCTTCGATAGTATGGGTTTAGATAGACCAGCATATGTTCACGTTGGAGAAAGTCAATTTTGTGTAAAAACTAGCCCCTATCAAAGATATTTCATGTCGCGTAGAAAACGCAATAGAGTGCATTTGGCTATAGAGAAATATATACAAACGTACATACTGTGTTTCGTGTCAAGCGAATGCGGTGCAGGTTTATTGGACCTATTTTCAACACCTGTGTCTGTTCCATGGGGCAAATTTTACACGTTATGTTTACAGCGCCAATGTACGAACTGAGTTACCCGTTATATTCCGGCATAATAAAGAGAACAAGGATAATTGCATTTGCTAGTGTACTGCCAAAAGTATGTGACCAGTGGCTCCTCCGGTCAACAAATCGCAAACATTTAGAAATCGGAAACGTCATGGCACTCTTTGTTATATGTCACATCATATCCCTATAAGCACGGCGAGTGAAGTGTTCCTAGTTCGTTTTGTACCAAACTGCGGTAATAAATAATGCTAAGACGTCCAACTATGACTTGCATCGTGGCTCGTACGTGCAACTTGTATCTTTTGCACGCTCATACGTCACACATGTATTCTTGTAAATGCAACCATTCGATGGTTTGCGAGGGAACTCCTTGTTTCTATGGCGCTACGCCATAGACCTCTACGGAATTGTCTGGCTTGTAAAGTATTCTAATGGCTTTGATTTTTTCTACCTCTATGTTTCGAACTTTACGTCTGGTATCGCGATCAGACATTCGATCAGACAAACGGCTGGCAGGCTCCCAGCACGAAACGACGTCTGTCTGTCTGTCTATGCACGGATTCGAACGTAGAACACAGCGGGTCCCCAAAATTAGCAGGCAAATACGTTACCCACTTTGCTGTCATGTAAACTTATTTTTTTCAACCTGACGGATGTTTTCCATCCCGATTACTTTAGAATGCAGGACTTGCAAGTACAAAAGTAGATTAGAATTAGAAATGGCCAAAGTAGCTATTAAACGTACACCGATATTATTTCCTTTATTCATGTGAGCTCTGAACGGATTCGGGCGTAGGAATTCTGGCAGGCAAACATTGCCGTGCTTCATAGTATTATAAAATATACTATCTTGTTAGTGATTACAGGACGAAACCCATTTGCAAAAGGAGCTTTTTTCGATTGTTCCTCAGCTTGTTGTAGTTATCTCAAAATGTATAGAGCTTACGCTCACGATAGGAACGGAAATTGCTCGTTTACTGTTGAAACTTATTAAACCTAAGCTGCATTTACATTATTTTTTTTTTTTCTGGATACTATTCACTGGATATTTGCTTTCGCATTTTGGGTTTACCATAAAAACTTGTGTCCCGATTGATTCATACACGTGTTAACCATAACAGCATCGAACTCATCGCGTGCAGAATGATTTGTTCCTCCACCGCCTTCATCTACCTTATAAAATCATATAGACCATCTGTGCCTTGAATGGGGCGTAATCATTTGTATTTATACTTCGTAGCTACATGTTCATACGCTAATAATGTATTCATGTATCGACGGTGTCCTTTAGTCGTAGCAAGAGCTGTCGCACCGATGGTGGCTTCCAGTTTCTCCTTTTCCTGTTAACTTGATTCATTCGTTTTTCCACCATTCATCCGCCACAGGAGATGAGCCTTGGAGGCTTGAATGGCACCTCGGCCTGATATCAGGTAGGCATAGCAGCCTGATCAAAACACGAGAGCGGATTACATTGTGTTGTGTAACATGTTACCGTGATATAACATTATATATTGTTCCTGCGTACCGTAAAGGTACCAGGTATGGTGAATGTTAAGAACTGGGAGTCATCTGAGTCAGCAGTGCAAGCCAGGGAAATGTGAAACCAACATGCTGCTTTACCGCAGCATCATCTACGTGACGTGAATGTCGTGTCCGACCTCGGGTCTTTCAAGGCTGCGTCGTAGTGGAACAATACTCCTTTAATGCCTATCGCAGACAGACACGACAAGGGGGCGAGCACGCCTGAAGCGCCCGATGATTCCTGAAAACTGACGATCCAGACAGGATTTTCTGGGTTTATAAAAGGAAGAATGAAAGACGAAAAGAAAACCCAAGAGAAAAATAATAATACGAAATACAAAAGGGAAAAAAATAAATGAGACAACTTTATGTTTTAGGACTGTGTAGTCCCGTATACTGACGTATTGTGAGATGTGACATTTTGGGCTTGCGTATTTAAATTTTAAAATAAAATAAAAAAAAAATTA
>NW_019211457.1:27311518-27328122 GCF_002443255.2 Varroa destructor
TATATAGCAGAATAGAAGCAGTTATTAAACCTGTGTGCACCGTCTCAATATAAAGCTACGGGAGATTATCAACTATTGTGAAATACAGCACCGGATTTAAATAAATATGGACCATACAAAAATGGTTTAGTACTTACGCTTTGAATTTAAATAAGAGGTGTCGAAATAATGAAGCCTGAAATGCGAGCATTTCAGGTGTACAACCCTGCCATTGATACGGTCCGTTTTCGATGGCTCAATGGCAACCTGTTTCGCCTACGGCCAAACGGGTTCAGGTAAAACCTACACAATGAGCGGACAAGGTCAGCTAAAGGGCCTGTACACGCTGGCTGCAAGCGACGTTTTCAGGATGCTTCAAACGTATGGCAGCGCATCATTTGAAATCCGCGTCAGCTTTTTCGAAATTTACGGCTCGAAGGTGAGAAGCTCTATCCTTGGACAAAAGTACGTTTCTACTTGGCAGGCAGAATTGATTGCCGCAGATTATTGACTACAATTATAGAGAATATAGTAGTAATAATGTCCAGAGAATTCTGACATATCATTGAAATGAGCAATCTAGTGACAACGGCAGTGATGGTCGTATCTGTA
The DNA here is from genome assembly GCF_002443255.2 of Varroa destructor. Taxonomy (NCBI): domain Eukaryota; kingdom Metazoa; phylum Arthropoda; class Arachnida; order Mesostigmata; family Varroidae; genus Varroa; species Varroa destructor. The sequence continues at coordinate 27,312,110 of NW_019211457.1, forward strand.
CTATCATCACATATTAATAACTTACATCGTTCCATAGCACAAGTGGTAAGTAAAAGCTAAGTTAAGCCAAGAACAAACGTCGTACGTACAAATACGCAACTGCCGGCATGTCCGAGGTATTATTGCAATGGAACACGAGCAGCTCCACAAAGCCCGGGCTCTCATTTAGCTGTGTTTGCACTTTGGCTCGCAAACAATTCCCAAATTGTAGCCTCTACTAACGACCCTCTACACGCCTGTGAGTATGTAAACCTGCATCCGTGGGTATGGACAAATGTCAAACGTTTGTGACGTTATATAGAAGCAAGGGAAGACCGTATAATTGCAACAAAACACAATTGCTAAGATAATGAACTGCAGCCACAGTCAGCCATAGTTGCTTTACTATCCGGCCAGTCTATTCCGGGTTTGATCGCAAAAAGAAAAGCAAACACATCATATCCATACGCAGGATAAGGCAAAAATGCCGTGACAGTTTAAGCGGCCTCATTTTACATCTTTTAACATCAGTAATATAGTAAAATGTCATAAAAATAAAAATAGAGTGAGGACCTTCAAACTGCCGACAAATTTTTTCAAACGGTCAGGAATACAGTATGAGGTTCTTCACTCGCCCCATCCCGTATACAGCAACAGGGAGATCATAATGCCATTTGGCATTAATCAACAACAACAATAACAACAACAACAAAACGACACAAGACTAACGCTAGTCCGTCCAGAATCTCTCGTAACTTGCATTGTAATTAGCTGAATAACGCTGAAACTAACGTTTGTTTAGACATCCATAGGCGTTGCGTGGAATGATAATGCCTTTGTTCTATATGTTTCCGACAAATAACACGGCATTTGTATTTACGATGTCACGTTGCTAGTCAATGATTTGTTCTCCTTTTTTTAGTTTTTTTTAGAAACTATGTTGTAAATGTTAAAGTAAATCATCAGCTATATTGTAACGATGCTTGTTCTTATATGTTGCGAGTGTTTCCCTTTATTTTTTACACAATTGTTTCTGTTCTGGCCTACCAGTTTCCTGGTTTAAGACACCGAAGGCTCCGTAACTATTCGAACTTGGACCGGAATAACGAGCGAGTTGAAACCAATATCCTTGCTAAATCCAGGAAGGAACTGAAACGTGGTAATAAGATCTGGCGTTGTCATTAAGCAACTAGACGTGTGCGTTTTAGATTGTCATGCCAGCGGTCCATGACTTTCTTGAGCAACCGGACGTGCATGTTTTTGATTACCGTGTGAATGGTCTATTAGTCTTTCGAACCTGAGATACCGGTTTATATTAACTGCTTCATTTTCGGCGAGCGTTTCGTAGCAGCAAATGCCCCTGGTGTTATCTCACGTCCGAACCTATCTGACACTGCCCAACACTTAGTTTTCTCCAAAGCGGAGCTCCTTTCGCTTGGACCCACCCTTTTTGCAATGGAACTTGAACCACGCCTCGTTTATGGCAATTGTATGCTCCAAGCGGATTTTGGTTAGAAATAAAGGGTCTGCAAATTGCATATGAAATATAGCATATCTATTTCCAGCCGGCCTGAAGTTACAAGAAAATTTACTCCGTTTCTGTATTTAAGGACTTCGGTTATTAGCGCGTTACATGCCAGATGCTAGATTTTAGTCCACAGAGCTTTCAGGCGTAGAACTCTGCTTTCATAAAAAGCCTCTTCGATTGAGGCAATACGCTCTTGTCCTTCGGGTCCTGACACCGGATCAACTTTTGGCTGGTCTTCGACGCTCCAGTCTACATTGTTGAAGCGCTTACACTATTTAAATACTGTATTTTCAAAATAGGCCTCTGACGAATCTGCGCAGCACCGTAGTTTTTGAGGAAAAAACTTCGGTCAAACTGCTCACTGAACGTTGCCCTTCGAGGCTGAAAGATGTTTTTCCTTCTGAACTTTCCTGATTTCCTAGAGTAAGTTCAACCGGTTTTTATTCACACGTTTATGGAAAGCTGAAGTTTATATCAGCCAACATTCCTGCTAGTAGCATGTGGTTGAGAAGTTGTCCAATTTGAAGGTAACAGCCTATCATCATGTAACATTTAGAATAAGTAAGGAAATAACACATCAGCAAAACGTGTGTTGTAGCTTTTCCACTGAAGTGTACATTAAGCTCAACCAGAAAAGTGTTTTATAACAAACGTAATATGTCCTGTTGTACGGTAGAACCAGTCACAAACGGTCCTTTTGTAGGCCTTAAAACTTAATCCCTAAAGTCGGACAACAACCGGAATCGGTATAGATCACCCAATATTCAAAACTCGTTTGATACTAATTAACGGCTACCGATAGGTAAATCAGTATATCGTTACAGGTTCTTGACCTGCTGAACGATAAGAGCCCATTGAAAATTATGGAAGATAACCGACAGCGTGTCGTAGTCGTCGGATTAACCGAGGTGGAAGTTTCGGATGAAAGCGTCATGCTAGATCTCATCAACAAGGGTAACGTCGCTAGAACATCAGCAAACACAAAAGGCAACGAGAACTCATCAAGGTCGCATGCTGTTTTTCAGATTCTCTTATTTCGAGAGTAAGTATTGCGGTTCAGTCATTTTGAGATGATTATATCCCATGAATTTAGTTTTACGTATAGCTAAATCGCCTTGTTAATCCCTTACTGTATTTTCACCGCCGCTTTCCTTCCCATGTAAAGCTTTTTTCTTATCGTTATTAATTATTGTTATTATTAATTTATATGTACGGCACATTTTACAAGCAAGTTGGATAAACGTTCAAGTTGGATGATAGTCAAAAACAACTTTCCTCTGTGATTAGTATGATCGAAAAGTGGCATTGGGGCAGCTCACAAATCAACTCATACCCAGTTTCGCAAAGTTCTCTCCTTGCATAGATTGACACTTAAGATTTGTTTGGCCGACAAATAAAAACCACTCACAGTGCACCGGCAGTTCTCGTTGAACCACATATCACGCGCGTATCAACCGTTACCAATGCAGAGGAGTATTTATAGTAAAGTAAACAGCTATTATATAATGTTTGCTAATTACTGTACTTAGGAAGTTTACGGAAATCATCCTCGACTCCACCCCCCTCTCCCCCTCTATGTTACGACCGTTATGTCTGGTGTCGCCGCTAGGCAATTCATTGGATAGCTGCTGGCTCCCAGCTTGGAAGTCTGTCTATGTTCGGGTTCGAACCTAGGCCACAGCACGTCCCGAAGATCAGCGGACGAATACGTTACCCACTACTGGCGCATAGACGGCCGTGTAGTACTACGATGCGAGCTTTCCCGTTTGTCCCTAGACAATAACGTTTTGATTGTACCTCAGTAACTCAGTGAACGGCTACTTGCCATCGCCGCTGCTTGGCATTTAAACTGATGTCACTGACACAAAACATACGAAGTCCTCGACAGGGAACTGCGAAACTCGTTATTAATGAATTTTCGCAGGCCTGAAGAAACTGAGTTACACGAGAGAGAATTCTACTAACTCCTGTTGCATTTGAGGTTTCCACATAAGGTACGGCTGCTGTCTTCATCACCCTTAGCTGTCCAGCAAGTCATATATATATATATATATATATATGCTCACAGCCCTATATCGACCCACGTTTGCTTTGACCTCTGTGGTAGAATTTTCACGGTTCGACTAGTCTGTTTCGCCCGACCAGCTTAGGACACCGCAGGCCTACTCAGGTGTGGGCGAAGTGGAGTCTGTGGACTGTATTAAATAGTTAAAAGTAGCTTCTAACCGTGCCAGAAGGGATGTGCCGTACGATAGACAGTAAGATTTGGAGAAATTAGTCTGGAGGCTGGACCAGACATGGCCAACAAGTTCGACCAGTTTTTATCGTATTGCAAAAGTCCAGGACGGAGTCGCCGTAATGAAGAAGCGGTCACGGGCATTGCTGTTGTCTCGCGGCGGTCACTGGTGACGTCAACATCAGTGGCTGCCGATGCTGTAACGGCGGGAGTACTCGATGAATACAACCGGAAAGCTAAAACGAGCCTCTGGTTATTTTTCCTTCCGATCGATGCTAGTCCGTAGCATTCTATCAGCCTTTGTTTTCAGCTTGATTCCTATTCATTGTACGGTTGAACATACTCGTATCCGGTGCGAACGTAAGTGCATTAAAATCTCTCTTTTTCAATAGATCGCAGGAGTTGGTAGAATCGAATAGACGGTGGCTGGGAAAAAATCGCCGAACTAGGACTGTGGTCGGTCGTCGTAAACTACATACTTTTTAGTGAACAGGGTGCTTTGTTCTACACAGACTGCAGACGTAAGAACTAGGCTACCTTTTCCATTCCTATACGAATTGGAATTTGTTCCTGGTCTCGATGCACTGTGCGTGGGTGGAGCTGAGACCGCAGCTTGCCAGCCTCGTCAACCCAATGTTTGAAACAGGGTGAAAGAAACAGGGATACCAGGTTTGGCAGATATAACGTTCACTAGTGTAACACCACGAAAGGCTGCATATGCTGGCATTGACGTTGGGTCAATCTGTACTTGAGTAACCTTTGATAAGCTGACACTAATACGAAGCCCACAATTCTGTGCACCCTTACGTATGTCTAGCTAGATAGCTCCTCCAGAAGAAATTGTGACTGCTGATAGTAGAGCTCCTCGTTTTAAAAAGATTCATTTATTTTGCTATCCCCCAGCTTTAAGTCTAAAACACCTCTCGAGCACCTAAGTTTGATGAGTAGACATTAGCAAGTATATTGATGGTTCGTTAAATTCAGTCCTTTGGGCGGTTCATACACACTTACTAATTACTTGTTTCCGGTGTCGAGAAAAATGTAACATGGTCAAATCCTTATAAGGCATATGGTTTGAAATACTGAACGGTTTATACCCTTGTAACGTCGTTGTTCAGCTTCCTCGTTACCGTCCTTTATGGGACGCCGCGCCTGCGTGCAGTTGTTGGAAAAATTTTAGGTTCATTTATCCGATCTTCATTGCGCGTCTATCGTATTTCTGAGTGGCTAGACAAACACGTTTTAGCGAAATTCTAATTTACTTTCCATTATTACCAGTATTTAGTTAATACAACTGTATTGATGTTGTGATAGTAGCTTTCTGAATTCTGTTACTGCTAGGGCAAAAACATGTGGTCATTTTCATCGACAGCCAAGATGTCGTGTTTAGTTAGGTAATAAGTTAACGAGTGTCCAAATTTAGTAGGTCATTAAATCGAATACAATGAATGGGCGAATCCTGCGACCCCCCTTCGAGAATCAACCCGCGACGTCCTCAAAGACAAAATCCTTTTACATATATGCCCGTCTTCTCAAAAGAAAAGGTCTTCACTAAGCTCCAGGGGTCAATGGCCCGTAGCACAAGCACTGAATGAAGTCTGATCCTTTTCATGTTTATAATGAAGATAGTCTTGATTGTGGTCAAAGGGACATATTGGCTATGTACTTTGTGCAACAAATCGCTTTGGATTAAGCAGTCAGATTGTTGTCGTGCAACGGCTGAAATTATTGACTGATTTGTGACGAAAGGCCAAACTGATCATTGAACGTTGGGCGTGATCGTGGCCGGCACGCCAGTTGCACTAGACGCGTATCAGACTGCAGAGGAAGTCGTGCTCGAGTATATGATAGTTATCTACGAGACAGCAAGGTAAACGAAAGTGTGCCAGATATGGTTTCCGTTTAGCCTTGATACTAATCTTGGGCAAATTTTAGAAAAATATTTGTCCAAATCCGAAATTTGAAACAAACCTTTTATACATGATACATAAAAGTACGTATTTGCCATCGAAGAATATATGCCAATTTAAAGTTGAACTAGATCTAAATACTTTTAGTTGAATGCACCAGATAGAGATTATATTAGCCGCTCGCTATGCGAACAGCGTAAGGACTAAGCGTAAACGGGCGCAGGGAATAGTCTTAACACATCGTCGAAACCTAAATTAGAATTTTCAGCTCTATTAGGTTCACGGCTGTCCTGATAAAGTTTTGCCATCGTCTCAGGCAAAGGTAATTCCTAGAAGACGTTCTCGTTTCCCCTCCCGGCCGAACATCGCAGTGGATGTTGCTGGCTACATTCCACGAACTTTTTGCTACAACGGCTGCTGGCTTCTAACGTCAAGTTGCTTTGCTGTCTGGTCTCTACTACCTGGGGAATAATCGAAGAAGCACGAAGCTTCAACAAATAGATACGGAGAAACGCAGACGGGGCCTTAAATAGGCGACACGATAGTTATGTTGTGCTATTTAAGAGCCCGGCATGTTATGAAATGACTGTTGTTGGTAAAAGAAAAGCTCGAAAATGTTATTGCCATGTGACAGCCAAACGTATCGAATAAATACAGATTTAGGATATTAGGATTTAGCAGCACAGCTAGGTATGTATATTCAAAAGCGAGCAGCTATATATTTTCAGAAAATGGCAAGCTTTGAAATAGTTAAAATTTCAAAACTTTGACGAAAGTTTGAAGTCCTCTAAATCAGCTTTTCCAAACCTGTTTCCAAAGTTCGTGTTAGTATACATTGATATATTCACTCGCAGGACCTATGATTGCGTATGAAGCCGCGTCGCATTAAGCAGACGCTAGCCTAGATACAGATTCAGCTTTACTCGCTTTATTTCATCACTGCGCACGTCGCGCAAAGGAAATCATGATAGCTGACCTAAACAGAGTTCGTTATGTGGTAAACCTACTCAAAGCCTGTCTTCACTGAAACGCGCTCACTTTGGGAGCCTTGGCGTTAAACGTTACTACGCTCTACGCTCTTGATTAGAGTAGAATTCCATTAGTTTAATGTTAATTCTTTGTCATATGACACAATACGAGGATAACAATGAATTTTCACTGAATTTTTGTTGACATATTTGTTTGATCCTATACATATAGATCCTCACTTCATGGAAAACTATCTCTAGTTGACCTGGCCGGCAATGAAAGAGGTTCAGATACGATTATCTCCAATCGACAAACGCAACTTGAAGGGGCCGAAATCAACAAAAGTCTACTTGCGCTGAAGGAATGCATTAGGGCTTTTGGTAAACCCGGGGCCCATCTTCCGTTCCGGGCATCAAAACTTACGCAGATACTAAAGGATTCATTCACTGGAAAGCGCAGTCGGACATGCATGGTAAGTTACCTGACTGGTATCCTTTGTGACTTTTTTGTGACTTGTACTGGATCTCACTAACTTAACGTGACGTTTTAACGACACTATAATAAGCGGCATGACTAAACCGAGAATACATGGCCGCAGCAATAGAAAATATATACCTGCCAATGCTAGACATCTCATGGTGCCGCAAATTTTGCCTTTTCGGGCGTACTTTGCCTTTGATTGCCGAAATCAACTATCCGCTTAATACGATTTATCTACTTAGCAGATCTAATTTTCGTCTGCTTCCGGGCACGTTTGTAGCAACCTCTGGACAAAACCTACGGTTTAAGCCTGATCGTCTTCCTATTTCTTTATTTATACATTGAAAAATGTCATGGTATGAATAATGATTCATATTAAAGCAAGTATCATAAGAATAGGGAAATTGTGCCCTGAATGGCCTAACTTAGTCTGGGTTTTGAGGTTTCGGCATTCAAAAATATCGCCGCAGTTACCTTATCCTGCATAGTCTGTGCAAAAACTTTTTGATGGTCATTTTCTTATTAACTGTGCAATAGTGTTCCAACTGTAATCCATGTCTGCAGAGATGCCAGCATTTTATTGGGTTAACGCTTCACGTATTGCTCGACGTTTGATCTCAGCTTTGCTAAATAACGTTGTGTCAAGAGTTCAGGCCCAACCTTCCTGCTACCTTTAAAGGTGCGCTCACAAATAAAGTACAATACATGCCCGTACAATGTGTCAGTAAATCCAGACGCAACAGTGCCAGATCGCTCATGATGTCATTTTCAGAATATTGAGATCTTCATACGTTTTTATCGTAGTAGGCGCATAGGATGCTGCAGCAGTATTGATGGCTTGCAGTGTTAGCTTGAGTAGTAACGTATTTGTGTGCTGGCCCTGGTTCGAAGGCGGGCATAGACAAAGGTCACCTTGTGTACGGGCCAAGCCGTCTGATAGAGTTTCAACTGAACATAAAATTCGAAACATTTAGCATTCCTTATGAAAACCGGTTTGCGACTTCTATCCAATGCCGTACTCAGTTGGTAGGCATGTTATGATCTAAGTCTAGCAGATACAAAACGTGAAGACTCGACTTTGACGTGCGATATAGTGTCATTGAGGTACGGCCTGCTAGCACCCTGTCGAGGCTCATGAAGGAGGTTGACTCGTTCAGCAGGTTTAGCCTGCAAAGGCGACATCACACAAGCGAATACAGGTCGTCTTTGTGTAAAAAATCAACTCTTACGTAAAATGGAACAGCATTAATAATTGATAAAGTGACAAAGTAGCCTCATCAGCGATAAACATCCGCGAATTGCAAACGTATTTATTAAACGTAAACGATGGCTTATTTTAGGACACGTGTCGTGGAAAGCCCTATTTCCGATATGTGATTCTGTGCAACTTAACTGATTAAGGCAGGTTCATTTGCCTCGATGACATCCGAAGAGTCTCTCTGTAGAGTGGTCAAAGTCTCGCGAGTGCCCCGAGCCTTCGTCATGCCCAGTCCCGAAGTTCTATAAGGATGGCCATTTTGATTTAGCTATTAGTGCGCATGATGGTAAATCGTTCATGGAATTTGGAAAGTCTAACACTTTGTTACATCCTGCCTCGCACCGTTACAAGTCTGGCTGGATCGCGGATATGATAAATACGAGCAAACCGTGTCAATTGCCGTACGCGCACGATAATCTGGTTGTATTCCTGTGTAACCTGAACGGTCATCACGCAACTGGCTTCAACTTGTACCAGATCCAGATTTGTAAAAATGTTATCGTATCTAAATATGTCAATGGCGACGGAGAATACTTGCAGAATACAGGAAAACAATCGAATCCATATTGTACAAAAAAGCTTCTAAGAACATGGCCCTGGAGTCAACAATGAGTCTCACTATTCGGGACCGCAAAGCATGGTCTATACACATATATGAATCCAAAGGAACTCAACTTATTCTAAAAGAATCCAATAGTGCCTGCTACTAGATATGTCTCTATATATATATATATATATATATATATATATATATGTGGAAATCATACCAATCTATTCAGAGTCGAAAAGAACTAGTCCCCGCTGAGGTTTGTCAGTAGCATATAGACATTAGTGGTAGGTTGCCTTAGCAGTTATTTAAATCTCAATACTAGTTAAATTCCTTTTTCATTTAGTGGTTTAGTTTTCTATTACTATTTTGTAATCAATGTTTTTTTTTCTCGATAGACAAAAACCGCGAGACCTATTAATCAGCTGGTGAGCGAAGCAGGAAAAACAGCTTTACAGTAGCCGCGTTCTCAGCCAACATCTGGATATGAGATGCAACGCCGCACTGATCGTTTGCGTGACAATTGTTTGTAAATCTGAAACTAGTCTAGAAACGCAAAACTGATTATCTGAAAGAAGAAAAAGCACTGGTTTTCATTCCGTTTGCAGTTGGATGCCATATCCTCTTATTAGCTTAGGCAGTGCTTCACGCTTTACTGCACTGCGTAAAGCAGTTTTGGCACCCTATCCTCCGCACACGCTAACTATAGGAGAATCTATCATCGATTTTCAGCTCTAGTTCCGGGAGATCTACTGGCACAATCCATTTTGTCTCACGCGCGTTGCGCTTTATCTGTCAGCCTGCCCATGCTTTTTTCTCCGTACTTGTTCTGTCCTCTGGCACGGCCTTGACGTTTACGGTCACGAAGAAGCGGATGATATTCATCACATTCTAGGACATTCGAACAGACGCCTGCATTAGTGGTTTTCCACAGCTTTGGCACTTTTCCCCTTCGTATTTTGTGGCGTGACTGCTTAGCATACGCGACGAACTGGGTCAATGGCGAATTTGCAATTCTGTCTTCGGGCGCTGCTGGATCCGCCGCCGCTACTGGTTCTGGGCGCAGAAGAGATCTACGTCGTCGTTGTCGTCGCCACTCTGATTTGGTTTTTCCAAGATACCCAGCCCTTTAACTTGCGATCCAGCTCCGAGGTCTCTGTCGGATATGATATGTTTCGAGGCCTACAGCAAAGGGAAAAGGATCTAGCAAAAGACCGTTAGCGATGTCTACTCTACCATAGATCTCATAGGCGTTGAAATGAGGGCACGCATAGTACTATCTCAACATTCCTATAGCCTTTGTCGTCTGATAGATTTTGCACTTCTGCTTTTCAAGCGAGAAACGGCGTGCTCCCTATTGAAGTGGAAGATTTTTTACATAGGTTTAACCAGAAAAAGCGATCTGTTAAAGCGCATGCAAGCGAGCTTCATCCAGCTGAACGTCATTGTTATTATCTCATAAAAAAAAACAGAGGATGTTGATGACTGGTGTGCGAACGTTCAATATTTAATGTTTAGCCATTGTACAATATAAGTGGCATAACTGCTAAAACTGAGCTCCACTTGATATCATCTTGCCAGTTTAGGAACTTGTACTTGACACTAGTGAGCTGTAGTTTAGTTCGAGTGAAGCGTAAGTTGAACTTTTGAACTCGTTCCTTTATTTTACTCGTTTTTACTAGAATGGAACCTGTCTCCCTATTAATCCTTGATCCCTATTCGAAATTTGTTCTAAACAAGAAATGCTTGTTAGTTATGGCCGCGTAGACGAGTCCATTTATTCCCATTGGGTATTATGTTCGTTATGAAATCTATAAAACCATTGACGCTTCCCCTCGAAAAGAAAAACTCTTTGCAAATCATGGATAGAATAATGTGATTTTCATGACCAGTCATGATAGCCTGAGGTGAAGTTTAACGAAAAGGCGACGAACTATAATTCAATCAAGCGTACCTGACTGCCATCTAGCCCTCAACGGGAACTATCTTTGATTAAAATTAGACTGACTGGATAACTTCGCACAACATTTCCAATTTTACTATGCCATTCGATCATCTTTACGCAAACATCCCTGACGGTCTGTACTTCTGCCTGCCAGTAGTGAGTGCGTGACCTTCAGTCAACAGATATATTCCCATTTAACGGAGAGTTCTTGCTAAATCAGTCTGTTGTGCCATTGCAGACTGCTTTCTCTGTTGTATAGATTTACAAGATTTATCAGAATCGCTTCATGTAGTAGAGAGTTTGTTCCAGGCGAATTAAACCTGGGTTTACCAAAGTTACCACACCATACAGGATAGGCATTGCTCATCTAGTTGCGAACGCTAAAATTCAACCTTATGACGCGATGCACCGAGGAACGCATAGAAACAAATGATGACATATGCATCATCCAGCCTTACCCTGTAACCCTATCTTAACTATATGGCAAATAAAAGCGTAATAGGCTTTGTCAAAAGATGTTTAGCTTTTTTTTTTTTTTTTTTTTTGGAGGTTGAGGGCAAATGCATTATGCAGACCGGGCATAGGCAGGGCAAGTCTGCTCTAAGTCCGGTACTGTGGGACTCTCATCCACTAAACCCTGGACCCCTTTATCCGCTTGGGCCATGGCTCGGTATATTTTTGATATTACTTCGAAAAAAGATGTTTAGCTTGCCCGTCAAGAAGTGTTTAAAAATAGTATTTACTTTTCCGTGACGTAACCGGGTGCTAACCATGATAATGTTTATCGTAGAAAAGCTGTCGCGGTTATTATTATCTATCCATCTATCTATCTATATATATATATATATATATAAACGGGACATCTTCTTGCATATAGTTCCATCCTAGGTAGCACCTACGATCCGTTTATTTTCTTTGCTCCTTTGAGCTAAGCTGCGGATCGCTACCTTGTATTCGATAATTCCTGGCCGATATATTAGAAATTACTATTTGAAAGAGCGGCGGCCTCCTTGTCCTTCTGCTTCGACCTGCAGACCGACAAAGGTACGTGCGATTTCGCGTGTGATTCACATCTGTGTCGGTATAATGATACTTCGCGAAAACTCCTGTTGGCCAAGCTCGCAATCTGAGCGAACTGATGCAATATTATCCGATATCCTAGCAACAGCCAGCAACGCCGAACTCACTTGTTCCCATTCTCTGACGATGTTACGAGAAAATCTTTGTCAAGCCAAGAACCCTCATTGTCGACCTTCTGGTGTCCGTCGTACGCCTGATGAAGCACATGGATTGTCGTTAACTTCCCTCAGATGGGAGAAGTTAGCAATCAGATGGAATCAGTCCACACTTGTACTCCCGAGTCGGCCTCATCGATCCAAAGGAGAAACGGCGGGGGTGCAGACTGAACCCTGCTACGGTATGGCTCATGCGAATAGATAGAGAACTCTTGCTAGAATAAGAACGCAATATAGCATTACGAGGCACTGGCTGTACCGAGCTACAGATTGGAACTACTCGTAACGCTTTGTGGCAAGCTAAATTTCAAGTGAGAGTACGGCTAATGAATAGTCCGCAAGCGATTAAACATGATGTGTGTTAATTACGTTTCTTCGGTATAAGAGAGCGTAAACCGGACAAGTTGTTCGATATAAACTGGCGCTTGGGGTCGATTGGTTCAGTTTACAGATCAGTTATTAGAGGGGAACACCGTTTCAATATCTGATAATGTTGTACCGATCATAGCTATCTTTTTCTAAAGGAAACTATTTTTCAAACGTTCTACTGTTACCTAGATCATATATTTGTCCACCCTAGTTTATTTTTACTTTATAATTTATCGGTTAATACTACAAGCTCGTTCAAGATTTTATTTGATTGTTGAAACGTAACTTATAGCTAATGGCGACGACATTCGTCGTTAGCTTTGATATACCTACTAATTCGGTCACTGGAATGTCAAAATCAAGCAATATATATATATAAACTAGAAGGGAGCTCAAAGGAAATGAGTGAATGAATCATTGGGATAGTCAAGACTGATTTTGGCATTGACTAGGTCGAGGAGGACAGAAGTTGGCAGTTGCTATGGACTGTTGTCCTAACCTGAAAGCTGTTGTACATGTATGTGTTGAACAGAGATTCGTGCGTTAGGCAGGCATTGAATAGTGGTCTAGTTGTGCAGACGCCTTAGGCGCATGTCGTTCACAGGCCATCGTTGAACCTACTTCCGTTTTAGGTGGAAGAGCGTTTCATTTACGTGATAATATAGAAAACATAGCATAAGCGTATATATATATATATATATATACTGAAAAGGTCGCACTACAGACAAATATCTTAAAGATTTTCGTGTGACTTCACTAAGTCCAAACACCGAGTTTCTCATCTAAATAGCAATAAATCGCGAATAGATAAGTTATACCAGAAGTTGAATAGGCTCACAGTATGTTATTAAGTGAGCACCGTAGAATACGCTTGTCATGTTAAATATTAAGTCTTTCGAAATTCTGAAGTTCCACATTTGTTGAATTCGAAACTTCTACGATCGTCGAGTGAATGGACAGAAGGACCAGATGTTAATAGTAAATTATGTGCTACCCGATTCTGTGTGAGATTACGTAATTAGACCAAGTGGAAGATGGCACCCAAAGCATAGCGCCTTGAAAACTTTCTTCAGGATCCTTTAAAGCACTGAGTAACCCATTGTCAAATTGGTGGTTTACTAACATTATTTTTACACTTTATTGTTAAATAATTGTGGCGACCAACAAAAACTTCGTGAATCTTTCTCGGCCTAAGATTAGATTTCCCATGAGCTACGCTTTTGACAGCTTTCCAACGAAATATTTGCCTTCAACGTTCTGCAACGTCTTCCTTGCAAAGATGCGCTGTCTCGGTACCTGACAATCAAGGCTCATAACACACGAAGTGCCTTAGTTCGTTATTGTTGTAGACTAGCAAATATAGGGCAGGCGAAGGTTGTAAATTTCGCTTGATCGAGCGAACCTTTTTCTACAGTTCCTGGTATTCAGCAAATCTTTCCGTTGCAGGAAACAAAATTGCACGGGACTGAAGTAGCCTGCTTTCAAAAACGGATATGTATACACCCATAATTTAAGTTAGGTGAAGAAACGTCACTAATATATTTCTTCGCGGAATACCATTTTACTCAGTGTTATATATTGCAGCTTACTTTTTAACAAACCTGACATAGGGTTTTACTACAGGAAGAAAGAAAATAGACCTTAGTATCGGTTCATGATTCAAGAGTAGACAAAATATATGGGCTGAATTAGGCTCAATAATGAACGTCACACATTTAACTATGAAGGTATAGTTTTTAGTTGTTCCTGGCGCGTCATCCTATATCATAACGTTATCTAGTAAGCTTGGTGGTGGTTGGAGACATCAAGCAATCTCGATACATAGCTATGTACGCGCCGTGCGTAGAACCAACAGGGATTTGTAGCACCAGAAAAGCGCTTGAAGTCGGAAACGTAAAGACGTTTGATCATCACATAGACTCTGAAGCACTTTCACAATCGTGTAAAAGAAGACCGTGCATCGCTAGCTAGCTAGCCATCTAAGCGTCCTAATACTTTTGCTGTTCCTAATCCGGGAAACTGGAATAGCGGCTTTTTGAATACTTTGGACGTCAAAAGGGAATGACGCGGCGAGAAACGGATAGATTTATGAAACTAATGGATACGTCTATTTCACTCCCTATCACTTCCTGCTTCCCGCTACAAATGCGCAACGCCATAGAGTCGATGGGAACATTGAGGTCGTGGAACACATAAATGAATGTTCTCGCAATCATATACGGAGCAGCGCTACATCAACTGAACAGGACACGTTGCGCCTTTTTTTGCGCCACTGGAATAGCGGCTTGTAATGTTGTATTTGACACATAAATGTGTATAGTATGATTGGAAATTTCAATTCAAAAAGGGTAAATCATAATTATATACGCGACGATATAATTAAAGACATAGTCTTTTTGCGACATGTGGATAGATGTTCCATAAATAACTACTGTGGATTAAACGATTGTTGATGCAGCCAGTGCTATTGACCTGATAACAGGCCAGCGTTCGAGCCTACAGCATCAACCGTTTCTTTGCCATTTTTTTTTTTTTTTTTTTGTTATTACACTGTATTTCGTTCACGCTTGATTTTCCTGGTTAGCCATATTTTAATTTGCGAATAGCATTTTAAGCACGGCTTGATTAAATTAGAATTTTGCTTTCAGATTGCCATGATTTCGCCCGGTCAAAATTTTTGCGAGAACACATTAAATACGTTACGCTATGCTAACCGAGTAAAGGAGCTCAAACATTCAACTGATGGCAGTGCCCATACCGATGGGCATATTGTAAACGATAAACTTATACAGAATCCACCGTATACGGTACGTTGTAATGCCCGAAAAGCTTTAAGAATTGTAGGCTAGGCGCTCAAGGTTTTTCTATCACGGATTTGGGCTTTGCTATAAGGCTCAACACTTAAGATCATTGTTAGGTTTATTGAATAATCGCGATTTATTTTGCGATGCTCGGAAATGTTCACGGCCTTACAGACTGATTCTTCTCATGTCTAAACATTCGCACACCATTATGGTTTTCTTGGCCAGAGCTTTAATCGTTCAAGACACTGCATCGACAAATATATAATTTTTCTGTCATAACCCTTTTTAAGAGCGGAAATTTGTTTGGCTAAACCCCGGAGGCTAATATCTAGGTGTTTCCCGGGATTTCTCTATGCAAGTATGCCTTGGCAAAAAGCAAAGTTTTTAATCTAGGCCTTGCTGGTGTTCATTTGGTCCTGTCCAGCAGGTAAGGTCTCTTTCACTGTTACCGAATGGATCTCTACTGTTGGCAGCATTCTACAAACGATATGCCCCTGTCGTAGAAGCCCTGCAAAAGATTGAAAGACTGAAGGCCGTTGACAATACTTCTGCGGATGAGGCACGACGAGCGATAAGGCGGCTGTTGAAACTGAATCAAATGGCGCTCAATCATACGCTAGGTGAGCTTAAAGAAATTAACACGGGTCTCAATCGTTGAGGCAGTAGCATATCACGGACTGACGTTTCTACGTATGTTGGTAATAAAGCGTTACCCCCGTTACACAAGGAAAAAAGGAATCAAATTTTCGACAA
>NW_019211457.1:27328222-27483203 GCF_002443255.2 Varroa destructor
ATATATATAATGATTGTTGAAAAAGTTACGGATTGATCTCCAGGTAAAACGGCATTATGAGACAATATTATCATCAACGAAAGCAGAGCTAACATGTTCTATGTACGCTGGATGTCCATGGTAATAACTTTAGTTTAGGTTACCAACTTCATTAGTTCATTAGAAATGTATAGTTCAGAAATTTAAAACTACCATTATCTTTATCCAGGTCTTATACGATATTTCGCTTCCGCTTTGTGCAGGTCTTTATTACCAGCTACATCAGTTTTCAATCTGCTGTCAACTTGAATAAACTGTCCGGTTCAAGAATCTTTGAGATAAGTAGACACAGCATTGCTTTCAAATGTTGCTCGTTCCTATTTCAGATGATCTTCAGAAGTTGAGGTAACCGAAACTGTCCGAAGATGCTTTAAGACGACACCCAATCTGTTGGAGAGACATATTCATCGAAAATACCCCGTAATATCCCTATAGCGTGGGCTATTTTCGTACATAATGTCTTAATAATTTAGCCAATACATTCGGGACTGATGTGAAATTAACATGATTCACTTTACTATCGTGTGTTATGTGACAAGTAATCAGAGAATATTAGAAAATAACACATATATTATTATAAGTCCTGTTAAAATACGTGGATCATTAAAGTAAACAGACACATTGTAGTTTTAACGAATAGTAATAAACGAATAAAAACTATTTCATCGTTTATACCCTTACTGTGCTATCATGTTTATCCTGTTTTAAGATTTTCGCGACCTATTTTTTTCTTTTTCCTAATTATACTAAGCGAACCTGAAGAACAACTTGAAAAATCAAAAAAAAAGTTGGCGGCCGTAAGCATCCCGGCGCGATAGACAACGTTTCAGATAAGGTTGAGCGTGTACAATCGACTACAGTAGCCCAAACAGGCCATTATCCGATAGCACAGTGGGAACAGTGCATTATGTGGAAACTGTGCGCACATCTGAGCCTGCCATTAAAAACGATGTGCCTTTGGCCTGTTAATGAGCTTCACAGACGTTGAAATAGCTTAAGTTTTTTTAATTTCAGTTGAAGAACACTGTCGACTATCGTTGACCTGCATGTACGCAAACCAGACAGGGAAATTTGTCCAGTTATGAAAATAGATCCACGTGTACCAAATGTTGCCACCAGCTTGACAAGATCGTTAGATAGAAAGCTACTGCTACTCGTATTTTTCTGGTATGGTATTTTTCTGTACCCTTTCTATCTCGTTTCATCTCGGCCCGCCGCTTACGATGGCTATTATCCCTACTTAGCTGAGACAGGTAAAGACCTAAAACTAAGTTAAATAGTCTCCAGCCTGTGGACCATTAGGCGGCATACAAACTACTCTACGATTTATTTCCTTTCAATCTATATTGAATGATAAGGTGAAGTTCGAACTTTTATTGTGGAGAATTAACTGTAGTACTTCAGAAGCCCGCGTGCTCTGTTTACGCTGAAAGATAAACGGGTCTTCCTTTAGCGAGATATCTAGCCGGTTAAAAAGCAACGAGTTCGAGAGCCCTGCTGCTTGAGCCTTAAGCTATGCTGAAGAACATTACGAAGTCGCTAGTAATGGGGTTAGAAAGCCTGAGGTGGTGTCCTTGTTAAAATACCAGGCTCACAGTGCCCGCCGGAAGCTAAATAAAGTCAAAGCGCCCTCGGGAAATGTCGAGGTTATAGGCCGCTACCACTGCCGCTGTCATTGTTTACCAAGGCAACCTTCGAGTTAAGGACAAAACATAACGACCTAGCAAGTCGAAATACGTGTTATAACATGGTCTAGTACGTCACCATGTGTCAACTCTACCGCGAAAACACTGGCGAAACCTAGAGCTAACAAGATCCATGTTTATCTCACTCAAAACACTGCGACTGCACTGTAACAGGGACACCACGACGATGCTATCGCCTGGAATGGCTAAATTAAGCGTGGAATGTTAACGATAAGCGTAAAATATCTCCGGCCTCTAAGGCCTCGTGGGGTTCGTTCGCCTCAACAGCGGTTGACAGCGGACCTCGCGAAGACAAGCATTAAGGGAAAGAGTTGAGTCGTCGACGTGAACAGCAACAATAACAACCGTGAATGCGTCTTTCTTACTCCATGTGATTCTCTTGTTTATCCTGTGCCGCGTAGCAATAACGTTGTTGTGAGAGTTATCCTCAGGAGTAGCACGGCAAACGGGAAAGACGGAGATAACGGAAGTAAATAGAGTCGAATAGAGTACTGGGGGAATTAGCCAGGATTCGGGTAGCAAGATCGTGTCGGAGATCGGAGTCGGCTCGTATTCTTAATATATACATGAGTACGGGTTGGGGCTGCAGCGGGTCTAGGTTCTTTGCACTGCGAGGCACAGTATTGATTGCGATATTGCGATGCTCGCCCTTGCCGTTGAGTGAGTACTGGACATTTCGTACAAAATATAGGATGCTCCATTCCGGACAGCAGGGCCACCACGAGGAAAGGAAAATAGAAAAGATGGAAACTGGGAAGCACCAAGGGAAAACATGGCAATCAGACCTCCGTTAGTTGCCATCGAAGGAATAGCAGCAACAGCAGCTTTGGTAGCAATAACAGTAGTTGGAAGCTAGTATAAGTTCTGGCTGGTGAGATGGTGGCATATTACTGTTTGTAAAAAACGTGCAAATGATGCATGGAAACGCGACTGATGCCTGAGTTGAAAAAGATGGCGCCAACAAGTTTGGACGCTAAAAAGAAACAGGCCTTGCAAATTTTGTTTTGTCCTCATTTTCAGAAGAAGCTGAAAAGTTATTTTCTAGCTGAGATGGATGCTTTAGGAACCTGCTAATGTTGGTATTCAGCATTATGCTGATGTAAAGAATTAATAATGTGATAATTCCTCCTGTTGTTCGTGATACTGATTTGAAGTTGCGTAACAAGACAAACGATCGAGCTGTTACCTAACTATATAAGGGTAAGCTACTAAAAATTTTCTTTAATTAATAACAAATGTTGCGTAGTAGAGCTAAATTATTTGGGAAAAGGCGTCGCCTGGTTACCCATGAGGACGGCCCGTTTCTTTGAATCCGTTATTACAACCACCGTGAACGCCCACCAAGCAAGCATCTGCCTGTCGCTGGTCCAAATTTCAGATTGGCAAGGTTATTACTGCAAATAATTATCAGTACCAGGGATGACAACACAAAGGAATAATAATAATGCCTCTTCATTGGTTTGATAAGTTTAACAAATTCAATTAAATCTAACAAGACGCACTCTGGCTAGGCCGGTACGATATCGAAGATATGATTCCGAGGACTTATTCACAGGAGCGGAGGATGACAAAAAAAAAGAAGGGTGAAACTGTTTTACAAAGTATTCACCGTTTTCAAGATTAACACCCTTTAGCTAAGCCAAAGGATAATTGCACCAAGGGCTTATTCGAACTCTTGACATATCACCAATCGCTTTTAAGTTCTTGCCTGTTTGTTCTGATCCGAAACGCCACTATTTCGTGTGTCGCCTGTTTGTATCGATTTGACGAGGCAACAACGAAGCTTGAATGAGGTGTGAGTCGACGAATTTTACCAGCGAATTGAAGTGATCATCACGGACACATGATTCGACCTGTTCTTCCTGATCTTGCGATTTATGAGATATTTGCGTACCTTGTCGTATCGGTCAGGATGGCAGTGAAGTACATCTTTGGGCTGCCGTTTGTACGTAGTAGTTTGGAGCAGCGGTTGGTCCCGTCAACGAAGACCTGTGCCTTGTATGAACCATGTGGCTGCTGCGAAGGCATTAACCGAAGCTCCAAAGAGCAACAGGAATTACCGCCATTACCAAAGCATTCGTGTGGTGGCACCATTAAACGCTTCACGTTTACTCTGGATTGAGTTACGGAACGTCAGATGATAACGAAATACGAACGTGGTTTCGAATGTATGATTTCCTGTTCAGACGATATCTTACAAAATAATTATGCACGATACTAGTTAGAGAGTACAAATTGCGAGATTGCTTCCCAGTGGATAATATATAAGGCGGATGGACAATGAAGATCTAACTCGCTTCCTAATTGCTTCAAACCGTCGCAAGCGTGATGATTTTCCGACATTGTAAATAATACATTAACGTAACGAGGCAGCGTGATGTGCAAATGCCGATATTAGAGATACGTTGTATAGTCAAGTCGGATAGGTACCGAAATCTAGATCAGTATATCAGGGTTTATGTGGGTCATCCCATGCAGGGCGTCCACATTCGGCCAATGGACATAACAGTTTACGTTGGTAGAGGGAAGAATGTCGGGAAGCTTACTTAATACAGTCTGTGTGATCGCTTGAGCTTTTAAAGGCACGCTAGCTGAGGCCAGGTCAGTAACCAATTGTGTGTTACCATATAGTGCAAATTCGACAATAGCACCTAAATTGGGAATTCGTGCGTAAGATGAAAAGTACACAGCGGAACTTCTGCTTCATTTCGAAAGTTTGCCATTAACAGAATCGTAGGTTTGTTTGTTCGGGCAAGCTGATCAGCCGATGTTTGCAATTTTAGTTGTTTTTCTCTTTTATGATGTTTTTTTTTTATGATGCTTTAAGGCTCGAATAGATTTTGTAGAAAGTTGCTATGGCTAAAGAATTGCTTGTCCGTGATCGTTTGCGCGATCGCGTATTGCCATCAGACGTTTGAATCTTACCCCGTGGCCCGTTCGTGTTGTCCATCTAGATTTTGGAGTGTTGACGATAACAGCGCTATGTGAGCGCACGAGATTTCCTCGAAAAATGGTGTAATCCCATCGATACGCTCGATGTGCTCCGAGCATCATCTATGAGTCATCGAAACAGTTGCTTATAGTAAACACATAACGATTCCGTTGAACGGAGCGGTAGACCCACGTGTTTCGATGGTAAACACAGAGTGAGGCCTCATCGTGCACGATGCATATGCGCATGCTTTTGCATTTGAAAACACAGTCAAAAAGAAGTATCAGGTAGCAGAGAAAGCACAAAGACCTACTGGTGCGTGTTAGCGATCGACAAGAGACAAACGATTTTCATTAAAAGGTAAACTATGCAATGAATGTTGTATTACCAATGCCTTTTACTCTAGCGTAACTGGCTTACTGGGCTAGGGTGTACCGTAAATAGGTGGACTAATTAAATATCACGAATTTATCAGTGTACTTACTTATGAATTCTCGAATATACCATAGGCCATGTTGTACAAATCGGGACGAACTAGAATATCACATACCTTCTTCCTGAAGTGTTTTCGCCTTATTCGGTAACATAGCACTTCAATTTGACCATCGCAACTTTAGGTAAAATGCAAAATTACTTTTGCTTGTTTTTTGTTTGTTTCGGATAAATCGCGTCGTTTGTTTCGCATGCCAGAGCGCGAGCCAATGGCCTTTATGCTTCTATGCGAAGGTTAAACTACAGGCTAAAACAGTTAAAAGAACAAAGGCGATTTGATGAGCAACACCATATTAAACAACACGTAATAGGGGAACAATATACTTTTGCATAGTCATGGCCCCCCTTGTTCCCTTTCAGTGACCCTAAAAGGGGCATCAACGGTTGACGTCAATTTTCTAATCGTTAGAGAGTGCCAGAGTTATATAGGTTGAGCTGAACCACAACTTGCTCCTGGTGTCCTAAATTTGAAAACAAATGCGCCTACTTGGCCGTTCTCAAATTTCGTTCTTCTGTTTATAAGAAAGCTTTTAAACGACACATTTGAAAGTCGCTTCATTTGGCGTCCATTCAGCTGGCCCCTGCTCCCAACAGTACAAGGTTGTTTCAGTTTAACGGTTTATAATAGAACAATGATAATTTTGTTGTGATAACTGCGCCCAATGGACGTATCGAGGTTATGGATCTATTTCAGCGGGAAAAACAGTAAGCCTGTTATTTGCTAATACGGAATGAACGATCCACTAAATACGAGAATAATATCGAAATCTAAAAGTGCTTCTATGCACTATTGAGTATAGGGAAGATATGTCGCTGAGTCGAATTGAGCTTGTTAGCCTCTTTAAAAAAGTGAAGCCAAATACGGTTTTATTTGAAACAAGGAAGACTGCTCTCTATACCGAAAAGGGAACTAGCTCGAGAACAAAATTGCGATGGTCAACGATGGTTTACCCGGGAAATTGACAAAATATGGGTCGCAAAAACAGGCAAAGAGTGCCAAACTGACATTCCGCTTGAGGGTTCCGAGCGAGGTCATAGGATTCGGGCAGAATGAACAGTTCGACAAACAAAGTTAGAGGCAGAAAAATTTACTGAAAGGTGTTAGATTATCTTAATATTTCCACATGGATTCACTATATATGCAAAAATCGGTCACTTATTACAGCATTCCATTGAAGAACGGCGCAGATTGGCCTTTATTCCATATCTGCGAGAGCTTAACTGGGATTGCGAAGGGTACACGGAACCAGCGTTCTGATAGACATAGATTTCGCTTAAAATTACAGATGTTTATAGAGACGACAATGTAATTATTATAATAATTGATAGTTTGATTTGATGACATATACCAAAATACGTCTGTTGGGTTACCTGTGTGTTTGCATAGGCGCATTCGCCACCTATGATAGAATGTTATGCACGCAATACTTTTTTCGTAATAGCATTAGGACTTTATTTTGACCCTGTAAACGAAGCTTCGGCAAGTCCTGCTTGACAAAATTACCATTGCCATGCATGATAAATATGTATATTTATCATAGGATGACGCATTTGTTTCTAAGTCTCTATTCAAACTTTTTTCCATATACTAGCAATGTCTTCCTGAGTGAGGTCTTCAATTCAGGAGCTAAAGCACTGACTAAGTTTAAATACAAAAAATACAAGGAAAAAGGCTAGCTGAACGACTCACTTTATTAGAAATGAAAATTTCAGTCTCAGATTGCAAGAGACTTTGCTCAGTCTGTATGCTTTGTTGTTCCCTATATATAGACTGAATTGGAACCGGTTTAATTTTATCATAGCGCTCATTTTGGGTTTATATAATTCTGCGTTTTTGATTCATTGCAACGTTCATTTTTCAGCCTTCTCGCAGTATGGCGATGGCTAGCCAATGGACGCACCACGAGGTCAGCATTATTGTTTAATTGTGGGTAGAAACTGTGGGCTGGTTCGCACTTTGAACTGCGCCCTTGTTGGCGATCAGAATAATGCTCACGCTAAAAGCACACCCATCGACAAGTGTCAGGCTCTCTATCTCGTCTTATCGGACACGTCTCGTTCGGAAGTGGGTTGTAGTCACTCAGCCGTTCGGGCAACCCTTTTACGAGGCCCGCCAGGCCAGCAAAATGAACAAACCCAGCATAGCTTTATAGTCACTTGGTTCGCACTCATACAGCTGCAGACGTGTCGATCTACTCGAACATTTAACTTATAATCTTTGGTTGACATCATGTAAATATATATAAGTCTTTTAGGCGAAGTTTTTTCTATCAATAATAATTAGAAGGGCAGTAGTTTCCATTTGGATTTGTTAGCCTAGGGATTTTGGGCTTAGGCACCACGGGCTAGCCGATCGGTGCTAGAATTTTCGTTTTTTTTTTCTCTAGTTACCATGTTTTTGCCTTTATTATCTATTTTGTGGTTACATGATGTTGTATTCTTCGCTATGCCGGTCTGACCCAAAAGCTCATGCGACTGAAGTTCAAACGCGACTGTAGTTAACCAAAAGCGATGACAGCTTCTAATGACTGTTTGAGTGAACTAAACACGAATGAGTTTTCTAGCGTTTTGTCGAGCCGTTACCTTGAAGACTTTTACTACGATTGCTCGATTAGTTGTGATTTTTGCTTAAAGATGCTATTTCTAAACAGGTCTACGCAGAAGAGCAGTACAGGAAAGGGCCAATTTTATTGATGATTTTTTTCAAGGATCACCTGGCCAATTAGAGTAGTCAGTTTACTATTAGTTACATTAAGTTTCTATCGGGTTATACTGTTGTTTGTTGTCGAAGGCTGGCTCCTACTGCTGTTGCTGCAGGAGCGGGCGTTTCACTTTTCCAGTTCCAGCACGGGGCTGTTCTACTTGTTCGCCTGAGTGGGCTATAATGAACGCCTTTCGGTGCATATGCAAGTACGAACAGTGCTTTACGTTCGGCTGGACCGCTGCGACCCAGGTAAGAAGCTAAAGTATTATCGGTTATGGTTACGAATTGGATAGGACGATAGCAATGCATTGGATGTTCATTTCAGCCGTGTACGATTTGCAGACACTGTTCGAAGTAGAACTTTTTATTAGGACTATCAATTTAAACGAGGACGGGTGGTAGCTCATGAGACTCTGAAAGTTTTCCTTTAAAAATTAGAACGTAAATGAATCTACGCTTGGTAGGAGCCCGTTCCCAAGGATCGTTGTTAATAGATTACGCTTACAAACGCAAGCAGTACGCTTCTAGACTTTGAGCAAAAGCCGACTCATAAGCCCTGTCTGTCTAGCTCCCCTTCCTTGTAACCATGGCCGATTTGAACAACTATTTTCGCGTATGCTGTTTGAATTTCGTTGAGCATGATTTTTAAATAAGTTATTTTAAAAACAACATGAAAAATTATTTCAGTGAAACAATTGTGAAAATAACAAATTCCTATATGTTAATAAAGTGAGAGCTTTAACATGTAGGGAGGAGAAGGTCTAGATATATTCTTCTTTAATTACTTTCAAGATATAACGCTTCGATAGACGGTCGTACTTTAGTGTATATAGGAAGCGGAGAATCATTATTGTTCTTGCGACGATCAAGCTAAATATCAAGCTTGCGAGCTGAAAACCATGTGTTACATGGGTTTCTTTTAATTGTGTGCGCAATGCTGTCTCTTTTTCTAAAAGTAGTCCTTCTGATATTTACGGGTCACGAGGGAATAGCTTACATTCCGCGGTACTACCGAGTCTTGCATAGTGTTCTATGCCGAACAACAAATAGTTCCCTGTTGTCCTAGAAAGGTCGTCAAGTTAAATTGTTCGATTGTGTGCTTGACATCGACCCTGAGTAGAACCAAATGTGTCCCTAACGGATGAAACAATTGACAAATAGGACGACCCTTTTTTCAAATAAATAGCACGCACGTTGCTCAGTTGTGAACTAAAATAGATACAGCCCATCTTAGGAATATGTAGAGCATGGGCTTAAAATCATTTGCTCGTCCGTATGCTGTACGCATTCCGGAACAATCGTGCCATAAATACGGTTCCAACGATAGCACCACCATTAATAACAGCGATAATAGTAATAATGACAGCAGCGGCAACGACACAATAATAAATCTATGGCATTGTGCGTCTCGACCCACGTTGTGGCTGTCGTTAGTACTTTTCTCCACTTGTTGCTTCAGCACCGGCGGACGTACCAGTCGCGCATCGCGTCGCTTCCCCATAGCCGCCACGGCCGCTGCTGACGCCACCACCCTACGTTACCTTTCCTGACGTAGGAAAGAGGGAATTATACCCTTTCGGCTCTTGACCCACTTCTCTGCGCGTTTGGCAATGCGACGATATCGCCGACGCGATGTGGTGCGTCGGACGCGACGATCTATGCCGTTTTCCCTCCTTTCAGCTGGAGTGACGCGGCAGACGTCGCGAGCCACAGTGTTTGTTGGCTCTGTCGTTTTGTTTCTAAGCGAAACATAGACGAAAAGAACGACAGAGAGGAGTTCTCTAGCGGACCAAGCGAGATCAGTAGAACTGAAATCGAGAAGTAAACAAGCAAGAACTTTACCTCCCCTTCTTGATCTGAGCTTGTTCTATGACGAACGTATGTGTTTGCGAATGGGAGCTGCACAGTGTTTGTTTTGACTTATTAAGCCTCTTCGGTACGCTTAGCAAAAAAGATAGTGAAATTGGTGCGCTGGGTTGCAATAACAAACCCTGGCGTTGTTACTAATACTGCTGATGTTAATGGAGTAGTTATTGCTATATTACACAAGGACGTGTGCGCATTTCTAGAAGCGTACCTTTCAATTGGGTTCTACAGAACTCGCCGCTGATCGCGGTCAAATGCGTGGGCTTGGGTAAAATGACAACAACAGAGGCCCTAGTTATATATATTTATCCAGACATTTATGTTATAATTTGTTTTCGTAATTCGTGTTAACTGAAGTGACACTAAGCTGAGATGGTAGGATCGGACGTATAATTTCAGGCATTTAGACTATCTAGAAATCATTTTCTCGGACAGATCGCCGATACTCGTAAAATGACTACGGCCGTTCTATCGCTGTTGCATTGTTACTGCCTCATAATGCATGTAATATATGCATGTTAATTCCATGTCCATGGTGTAGAGTTGAATGAATCACTGAAAAAGGTCTCACGACATTCTTTATTAACATAAGACATCTATATTCGGATAACAGAGTGAACATTGCGGTGCTAAGTAAAATATCTAAACCGGCGAAATCGCTGATACTGCACGGGATGCACAGGAAGGTTGTTGTACGTACGTACCCCAGTTCGGATTAAGCTAGACTCGAGAATAGATTCGCGACCTATAAATGGCCTATAAATATTCTGAGACTTCATTCATACTACTCGATTAACTTATAGAATTCTACAAGGTTATATATATATATTATATTGGACTACAGTTGCCCGCAGTAACAGAATATCCCTAAAATTTCACAAGGCTTTCTTTATCCCAGACAGAATAGATGTACTCCATAAATAGCTTGAATTACCACATGTAGCTCTTTCCGAAGCAAAAAGTGACGTTGTGCGAGGTCCGAATCGTACTCTTTGCTCGTTTTCACCGGTTTTAAAATTTACTGGTTAGTAGACTATATACGAGGTTATAGACACTCGATAGATATCAAGGGCTTCCATTTGGTTAACTTAATCCTCGCTAGAACGTAACGTTTCTTCATTTTATTGCTTTTGTTTAAGAACTCTTCTTTTTCTCTATGTATTTTACTTCGACATCCATTAGCTAAGCTTAGCTTCGCCACTAGTTAAATATGAGAATTAAGTAGATAAATCTGGCACCATCAAAAACACCCAACTAAAAGGATTCGGCCGTTATTCATTGTTAGATGCGTGCTTCACAGCGAAATGACGGCGTCATGTATAGCATTTGACGCAAAATGACTAACCCGACCAACCAGGGATACCTAAAAATAACTCAACGGAACGCGATGCATACTTTTCCTTCCGATTCACGAGAAATCTGCAGCGACTGCCGTGAGAAAACGGTTTCGGTCGCGTCTACGTCAGCGGAATGAACGCTAGCCGTTTTGAAGAACGGTCGTAGCCGTTGAAGGTAACGATGACAACGGTAATCTAGCAGCATCGTTATTGTCATTGCGATACAAAAACGGTTGTCGTATGCTTGTCAGTTGGGCGTTTGTCAAACCACAGCGGTTTGTCGTATGTAAAAAAAATCAATAAATCAAGCTTTGATCAGTGAAGTCTCCATAACGGTGTAAAGCTGGCAACGAAGATAGAAGCTGCGAGCTGTGACATGCTCTGCTCAAAATATAATAGAAACATTACGACCTACTTGAGTACTAATGAATAGAAAATCGCGTTGGGGTAGTGGAAACGAAAAGGGAGTCAAGCGGGACATACATAATAACAGACAAGAATAGAATAAGTTTGAATCACAGATTATATCTAATTGGGTTTTAAAATGAGTTAATAGAGCATTTTAGATGATGTTTACGAAATCTCTAATTCTAGACCAAGCCACTATTGGGTCCGTATAATTTCTCTCAACTTGATGCCAGGACAGCAGGAAAGGGGACAATCAAACCATGTCAAAGACAAAATACAGCTGAGGATGACAACAATGAGCGATAACTGTTAATGTATCAAAAAAAATGCGCCCTTCTTAATTCGGCTTTACCTACATACTCTAGCCTCAAGCGAGGCTCTAGGTTAGCAGATGAACTAATACCGTTTAGAGTTTATTGGGTCATTAGAAAATCCCAGTTGTCCGAACATAACCACACGTGGCCAAAGAAGTTAACCACCATTAATGGTGACTACTCTCAGCAGTTTCTCTGGCTCGCAGTATCGATGTCGTCTGCGTGGTTCCCGCTGTGGCAACATGGAGCAACGATGTCCAGGATCTGCGATCAATGATCTTCTATATAAATCAGTATTCTCACCTGGGCAATACAATCACACACTTCGTCGAACTACGTAAAATATTGTTCTGGCATTCCTTATTGTAAGTTGCCATGGAACACTATCGTTCGCCTGAGGGAACAGCGAGCTGGAGGTACCCATCCTACATGAGTCGTCATGCGAAATCTTTTTAAATCTGAACGCCCACAAATCAAGGTACTCACACGATGTCAGCAGCGTCCTAATCAGAGCTCTTTGCTGCGGCAGCGGATTGCAGTGACAAAAGAACTGAAAGCTCTACCTCCGATTTGAAAGCTGGCACAAGTGAAAACAAACAGAGCGAACCCGGTGGTGCTTTGAGAGCCTTATCGTTCCACACGATGACAACGCCGTTAGCGGTGATAGCAGGAGTTCAGCGGTAGAAGGTTGTAACGGAACAAGCTAAGGCGTCGTCGCCAGATTTAACTAGCACGATATCCCTCAACGACTGCCTACAGTAGCGACTATAAGCCCGGAGCTGACTGGCTCGCCCGAAGCGTCCTATGGCCGGCCGGCTAAACGAACAGGAATTTACGAAACAGCGCAAACGCCTTGCACCCGTTGCGAGCCAACGATGGACAAGATAGGCATTGATAAATATTCTGGCTGTTTTCAATTATGGCGGTCGCATTTGAACCGTCCAGGCCGCCCACGGGTGTAACCTAAGTGCTTCACCAGGAGAAGGATATTGCCGACTTGCACCTAACAGATAGAAAAGATATATAATTGCAAATGTTGACTTGCGATAAACCGCAAGCTAAAAATTGCTGCTACTGGTGGGTTTATATCAATGGAACTATAAAATGCGAGATCTATAACAGAAAATGTCCCGAAGCTTGCTTAATGAAAACAGATTGTGCCAAAAGGCTGTGTTTTTGTAGTAATAATTTACATTTCCTCAATAGTCGAAAAATACCGATTATTTGGTATTATCTGACATATTAGTCTGTACTTCACTACGCTATCAGCGAGGCCTTGTGTCTATTCAGTAAGTTTAATATTCTCTTGCAAATATTTGTCTTTCAGAACCAACAACGTCAATATGATTGCAATAGAATTTTATCGAAATTTTCTATCGATTAAGCAGAACTCAACCGTGAGGCACGTCAATCTAAGTATTTTTCGGATGGTTAGTTGCAGACTCTAACGGGATTAGATGGCCGGTACATTCTTATTAATTAGTATCATTGTTACCATAATTACTAAGTCTGTCTGAAAAATTACTATACTATTTATGCAATATACACAGCGCAAAATCTAAAAATTATCGTTTGTTTAAAAAATGTTATACTTTCTTTATCCCATGTCTGTTATTCAACATGCTTACATTCGAGCACAAGGAGTGTCGAGGACTAGGGCACTGACGACCTGAAAAGGTGCTATACCTTTTCCCTGACCCGAACTGTGTGCTCCTTGTATACGTTCCTTATGGACAAGTAACAGTTCAAAGTTTCTAGATCGCATTGTAGATACGCCGTTACCTAGTCAGGGTCGTATCGACTGACGGCATCCCTGACGCAGTGTAAATCCCAGTGCAACGCAATGGGAAATGGGAACAGTGGTTTTTAAAGTGTTTTAGGTTTCCATTATTCTAATCAACCAGTTGTAAATAAATTTCGTCCATCAGCCCGTATAAGCAGGTTGCTTTTTTGTACAATACTTGATTCTGAAGCAGAGATCTGAGTAGTAAAGAAATATGGGAGACTTTAGGATGTAATCCGTCGATACTGCTCGATCTTACGGCTGCAAGTAGGCTTAAACATAGTACCATAATCCCTTTATCTTGGCCAGATGTTTACCCCCTATTTAAAAAAAAATCTATTGTCGCTGAATTACATATATTCGGTTTTTATCATATAGATACATAGTCGCCCACTTGCAACAAGCATAAGCAAAAAATGTAGCATACCGTTTGATGCAACAAAAGCTCCTACAAATATGCAAAAAGACACATTGTAACAGATGAGAAGGTAAAATTGGTGGGATATGGCGGTGATTATCATCATGCAAACCGAGTTAGAGTGGGAGATCACAGAACTTTGCTAAAAGCACAACCCCTATAACGTCCATTAGGTCCGACGGGCCTTCATACGCGCTCATTTCAGATTATGCAGCTAGACGGCCCTGTTATTATTACCTATACCGCAAACTGTCGTTACATCGAATATCTGATCACGATTCGTATCTTGTGAATACTTCAGAGTGATTTCGACGCGCTCATTGTTTCGCACCCTTGAATAGATATACTACCTGTCTAATTTTGTTGTTATCTACATCTTTGACTTAGTACAATGTGTCGATTTTGACGTGATAACGCATTTATGGGACAACAATGTCGCTCAAGTTGGGTTACTATTAACGCTCATTCCATACGCTGCGCATCTGTGACACCAAACATAATTGTTAATTATTAAAACTATAGACTCGGCGTGTCAGG
Organism: Varroa destructor; assembly: GCF_002443255.2. NCBI lineage: Eukaryota > Metazoa > Arthropoda > Arachnida > Mesostigmata > Varroidae > Varroa > Varroa destructor. The sequence goes on from NW_019211457.1 coordinate 27,342,759, forward strand.
CGAACACGTACCATCCGATGTCTGGAGTGATGTTTACTTGGAACCTAATGGCGTAAAGAAGACCTTGTCCTAATGTTACCCCTGTTAGATCCCAATCATTTTTATGACATAGGCGTCCAAAAATGTAACACACTTATACTTTTCTTCAACGTTATCTTCGGTTCGGTATTCTGTGCGACGTTTCTAAACGTTCCAAGAAAGACGTTCCTAAAAGGCTACCGAACAGAAAAAGCAGAGAATTTCCGATTCAAAGGGTGCACGCTTTCAACGCAATCACAGCTTTTAGCCTTCCGTTTTATACTCAGTTTTCCTTAACTCAGTGCCTGCCACAAATGTGCAACAGGCTCTCACAGGTTACGCGAGGCGCTGTTGCTCATACTATGTTAGGGTGTACCTATTTTGCTGCCAAACGCTGGCCGTTGTAGGAAGGGATCTACAATCTAAACCGGGACTTCAGTGAGTTCTTCGTTTGTGCAAAACGACACCCAGTGAAGAAGACGAATCTGAACGTGAAATCAGTGTGGGTTTCAATACGGGAACGCGCCAAAAACAGATCTTGTTAGCTGATGTCATCATCCCGATCGACCTCACCGGTCTTATTCCATAAAGACTTTATTGCTCTACCTTGTACGGGACGCTATCCGTTTTGATTGTGGCTGGTTAAAAGCGTGCCTGGCGGTCGATCAACCTGCTTTTTCCCTCCTGAAACTGCCGGATACAAGGCATCTTCTGTCTTTTAGTTTTCAGTTCTTATGGCAGTTTCACATAAAGTATCAACTAAAGTCTTGCTTGATAAAAGCATCCAAAAATAGGTTTTTGCGCTGCATTTTCATACTGGAAATTATCACGCTGACGTAAATGAGGCCGACGCATTTGACTGTTGCCTAATAGCTGATCGAGACGACCGACTGGTTAGAACCTCGTACTCGACCTTAATGGGACGTTAGTAATGTTGCTAGGCGTTGCTATACGATTAGATTAGAAGGAGCTACAAAAACCTCGTTGTTAGCTTTACTAGGAGTAGCAGTTTAACTAAAGTCAATTGGTCAGTCCTATCTGTAAAGGAAGTCCCGTAGGTCCGTTTCGAAGAAAAAAAAGGGTACAAAGCGGACCGGATCCGACACAACAAACGTTTCGAATCTCTACATTCTATCCCAATGGTTCAACGAAATGCGGAGAACATTAAAGGAGGACATGAAGGGAATCACGAAGGGAACGACGAAAAACGAGGAACTCGATTAACATGGGTAAGGACATGCTTTTGTAAATTTGCGAATCCTTGCACCACAGTGTGTGGGTGTCTAGTTAATGTTATTATTGTAAAATAAAAGTGCTAAGCAATATTTTAGGCTCTTGTATTGTATATCGGCATTAAATATAAATGCATAATAGTAAAGGAATTGGTTCTAAACGAAAAATCGTCTTCGCAGTCAGATAGAGTACCTGTGCTAAATCATTGTTCGTTTTATATAATAAATATAGAAATATAATAATAGCAAATAGATTTTTTATATTTGTTTTTATAATATTTTTGGAGTAATTAAAATTATATTATACATGTAACTAAAGGGAGTATAATATTTTTGTATTCCAAGTGATTTCTCAGACTGTTTATGTACCACACAAGATAAATAGCTTTCATTTAAAAATCGCATTTAGGGGGCAATTGTAACCCTAGGATAGATATGCCATGGTACTACCACATACCTTGGTAGGTTAACATCGCCACACGCCTTTCAACGGCAAGTGGAAACAGCAACAATGCTTTTTTTACTTTGTGCTAGTGATTGACCGAACCGAGCTGCTGCTATTAAGCAACCTTTGTTCACAGCTGCTTGTATATTTTTTGTATATATACATGTAACTAACGTCTTTTTACACGCTACAATCGGGTGGTATTGAGAAGTGCCCGTTTTGTAGGACAGGCAAGGAATTAAAAGCCGTTTGAACTTTTTCAGCCTGCGACTTTTGGAACACTTCCAGCTTTTAAGAAAATAGAGTGACTACATTTCTCAATCAGGCCAGAAGGACGATCCTTTCTTACCCCATTTCACGAGACTTAACGAATCATCTTTTCTCGCCGAGGCAAACAGGCCAAACGATGTGTGGCAAGCTCGTACACAATATAATTATTAATTAATAATGGCGTCTGCTAAGGTGTTAATTGAAAAAAACACTTCACTATTAATTCGAACGGCAAACGGCTTCTTGTGGATACTGGGTTTGCTTCTCGAACCAACGTACTCGATAACTCAGATAATTAAAAATTTCTATTGGGTGCGTTCATTGAACGAAAATGACTCTTATCTAGGCCTTAACAGCACCTATCGAATGATCGACTGTGACTACAAACGGTACATCATTTTTCGATTTTCTAAAAGGTAGCGGTTGCCATTTTTGGCCTGAGGATAACCACTTCTTCATTCTAAAAAGTGCTACTAATGTCAGAACACCTAATTATGAAACAGATTTTTGACCCTAGCCACGTAAAGCCTATCATGTCAAGGCGCGTCCTATGTCTCGGTATGTCGTCAACAAATGGGTTCACGAAGCTGTTCCGTGGAGCGTCGCGCTGCGACGACGACTCGCTTTAGCTGAAACAGGATCGTGCCGGTAACTTGAAGAAAGGTAGAAGGCCAAAGTGAACGAGTTCGTCCTTTGTTACATACAAATAACGATAAATAGACGAAAAAAGAAATGCTGGTATGTTGACGAATTAGTATGTCATAATGCTGCGAGTTCAATTGCATGTGCCGCGCATTATTTCCATCTTTATATAACGCTTATTTTGACTAATCTTTTACTACATATCTTGATTGTATTGTTTTATGTAATATTCATGCCAAATTGTAAACGAACTTCTACAGGCTACTAGAAAGTTCGAAGAGCTGATCAAAGGTACCAAAGTTAACTTGGAATTTAACGTAGAATTTTTCCTGCGCAACGTGCCTCCATAAGAGGGTAGTGTCGCGCCAAAGCTATGAATTATATGCACGAATCTTACTGATAATAAGGAAATACGACAAGGAGTGTATCAGTCCGCAATGTTTTACGTCCTCAGGTAGGTTTGTGTTGGGAGCCAGCCGTCTGACGAAATCCGTAACGGTGATGCCGGACGTAAAACTTGAAACATAAAGAAAAATTTGTCATGTGGCGAGGAACGCTTGTCTGGTGGATGCGTGACTTCTAGGTACAGTGTCACGCAAAAGTTGCAACTATGGAGAAGCGTGGTCTTAGAACAGATTGTAAACGAATTTTGCAACTGAAGTGTAGAAACTATGGCGTTGCCTGGAAATAGCTATAATGAAACGATACACGGAGAGACATTAGGTCGTTCCTGGATGTTCTGGGGGCTCGATTTTAGAAGACAGACAGGGCCTGCATCGTAGAATAGAAAACATAAGCGAGCTCGTCCGAGCTGACAAACACGGAGATAACACACTTTTCAATTGTTACGTTAACAGATCATCGCACGTTAGTCGTGCGTAGCAGATATGTACCTACATAGCTTCTGTATGTTCCACATTTTGTTTCTAAGTGAATATCGTTGGATAGTAAATTTAACAACAAATGGAATAGCTAAGTAAGGTATATGGGCACGTCTATATGCATGCATAGGCGTTGATGTGTTCGAATCCAGAAACAATTATACAGAGTAGCGTGAATGCACAGCTACCATACTGTATAATATTGTCCATACTATTTTAAGTCGAAACGTCTATTATTAAGACTACTGTCTTAATAAAAGACATCTTTTATTTTATCTATACATCTGTAGAGGGTGTCTAGAGTTTTCTAGGCGTCTATTTACCATGTGTCCAGCCCATACGTACTATGTTTGCAGAGTATGTCCGCAATCAACTTAGTTATCTTAATAATAAGTATAGGTAAGGTAATAGGTATCTTTGTTAGGTAAGATACATTCAAAAACGGGTTCGGCAGCATTAACTGCTATTACTAACACGGTAGTATCCATGTAGGTTCACTAGTGAGACGACTGTCCATTTGACGTATTACTATGTCTCAAATAGCATCAGAGCTTGCGTAACCATTTCTGACAAAATGACCGGCTAAGCATGAGCAGATAATGTATGACAGCTTCTATCCTGTAACGTTCTCGACATTGTTCTAAGAGATACGTTCCCGTGACACGTCGAGAACCCTGTCTCCTTCAGGCCATCCATACCTGATAGATCGTTAATACGAAGAACCCTACAACCATCTTCCGTTTTTGCTTCTATCGCCCTGCCTCAACTACTTACATATTTTTTCCACAGGATCATAATATCGGTTGCTGCCGTAATCAATACAGACTTACGATTGTTTTGACCGTGAACGTATAGCGGAGTTGTAAACTGGTCATACCTACTAAACGAGTTGAAGCCGGTGGCATCCTTCAGCGCCGATCGTTCTAAGATGAATGCTCCGAATTTTAATGCCTCATCGATCGTATTCTCGCTGGCTGGGTAAAAAAGACCTGCTGACCGATCAGGCTGGAGCACTGAGGAACCTGACCGGACCTACGTCCGCTGTTAGGTAGAGGTTACTCGTTAAAGGAAACAATGTCGAACAACTCAATCGATGGCAACTGACGTTTTTAAAATGGTAACAATGTAACACTAATGTATAGGCATGCAGCATTTATTGTCAGTAGTGTTACTTTGATACCCGTCGGGATCTTCATATGCAGCACTTCTCCTGACTACTTCACATGTTGCTCGCTATTGCACCAACTAACTTACCTATCAACGGCATCAAAGAATAACTTAAATTGCGAATCTCTTTAAGGATATGTTAGTGTATTTACCAGTACGTTTGCTAACGTGTTTGCCGGCTCGGTAAATAACTTCTGCGCATTTATACCGTCGCAAATTGTAAGTAACTATGGTTATCGGTTGTACATATATATGTGCTGGTAATCAGGCGAATGTTCGTGCGTCGAGCAATACGCATTTGCCTCGAAATAAGAAAACAAGACGTTGATTTGGCCGGCAACCAGACGCGTTACTTCCGCGAATCTACGAAATAGGCCACGTTCGTTCGTTTTCGGCCAAGATCGTAATAGTTTAGCTGCATGAATAAACGAAGTATACATGTATAAGTCACTGGTCAAATGTGACTGAAAAATCTCTTTTCTGGCGGAATGATACCGCAAATAACTACGGATGAAACGGGAACCGCATATATTCATTGATTTTCAGCTTACTTGTTACTTAGTAATTGGCCAGAATACTTTTTACAGGGTATCAAACCCAATAATCTATTCTTGGTACCCATATCACTTTTGAACCTTGCCTTGTTCGTCTAAGCGGCGACGGCATCCGCCTTCTGAACTCCAAGTCCAAGGTAAAGTCTTTATCGACATGCCTGTTTGTTGCACGTGGAAATGATGCACTACTATGGCTAGCACAATTTCGAAAATAAAATTCGAAACAGTTAACTCTGACGTACACATCGGCACATATTCGAGATGCGCTGCTAACTAACAGAAAAATTAAGCCAAACAAAATCAGTTTCGTCACATTTTGACTGCCAATCCCTTTACCTCCAGCAAATCTACCTTACGCCATCTTGAAGGCCACTTCATATTATTCCCCTGGCCCCCTCGCTAGCCTTTCTTGTACCTCAGCTAATCGTTTCATCAAAGTCACGCTAGATTGGATCTCGTGAAATTGGTGCTGGAAACCTTCTTAAATTCCGCACACCGACAGTTAGTATCTTACCTACTAGCCTCATTGCTGCAAACGAGATCATGGCCTGACGTTCGCGCGGCCTTGACTCTCTAACGTATGACAGTTCATAAAATGTTCTAGCCCGACCTGACTTATCAGCCCTCGGCAGACCGGTGTTTGGTACAGGGTTCAAGCTAGCTTTAACATTGTCCGTTCTTGAGGTCGAATAAATGAATTGTCTCTCCCGCTGTCCCGCAGGTCAGCGTTACCTCTTTATTGAATAAACCCTACCCGGCGTAAAATCAGCCGCAATGACTGCCGCGAGTGACTGATTCGAAGCCCGTTTCACTCTTCGTCAAATTAAACGAATTTAGCTAATGCAATGAGGGAAACTGTGATGGAATTGGCTCAATGATCATTTTTTTTTCTTAGAAAGTCTTCACTATGGGAGAGAAAATAATAAAGTAACATGGACGCTATGATATTTTAGAAATAAATTTTTTGACTTTACGTAAAATCATGAAGGTGAGTCATTCAGTGGACAAATACTGGAATGGCAAATGGATAAATCGCTGGAGCAGAGCTGATGTATCGAATTGACATATTCAGGGGCCGATAGAGCTTTCGAAAACTTCACAGGAAACCAAAGGTACAGGCCATATTCTGTCAAATCGCATCGAAATCGCTCAGTTATCGTTCAATTTATACAGAAACAACTGTTTTAATTTCGTATAAATTTAGCATTCAAATCATTGATATGTTTGATTTGCAGGGTTTTTCTTTTGAATCTCTACTTCTTTTGGTTTTGCTAGGGGTCGAGATCAAGATATTAACCTAAATTAAAGAACATGAATGGACGTATCGATCACACAGCGAAAACGTAAGTAAAAGTATTATACATATAGATTGTTTGTTAATTCATTGCCTAACATTGCTTACCGACCTCTAGGGAACTAGGGATGCACATATCGACATACAAACGTAACGTTTCATAAAGCAGCTAAACCCAGTAACAACAGAACCGTTATTGCACGCGCTATTTTTCCTACTACCTAAAGATGATCACTTACAGAAGCTATTGCGGCTACCATTACCGTGGGCAGGTCACAGCATTAAAATGGGGAGCCCGTTCTCCATCCAAGAGAAATACCTCTTCAATAACTGTTTCAGTCTCTAGTGGTTTTAAGCTATTTCTATTATTTAAACTTGGGCAAGATACTCGAAATAGTTTTTCCCAGTTTATACTTTATGGCCTCCACTACGGTTTAAGGTGTTGCCCGGGACAGGAGTTAACACCGCACGTTCCACTGGGAATGCCTTGTATCTCTCCAAGACCCTGGTTCTACTAGGGCTTTCTATCTAGCTAAAGTCCCACACTCGCTAGCTTAAAGCAGCTAGAGTTCACGAGGATACGCCCCACTTTTTTGAGTGACCCAATCGCTCTGTTTGTTTCCTTCCGTTTGTTTTGGATCCTCGTAGAAGAAGTGTGCATTGGTAGAAACACATCGTATCGACTCTGATTAAGGAGTGTAGGTATGCGTCTTTGTATCTGCAATTTATATATGTGAAGTGCATTAGACTGCCGGATGCAAGGGAAACTCCTTTGGGGGCCAAGCCTGTTGGATCGCCTTAGGAGACGTCGTATCAATAGAAATAGAAGGATCCTTTTTCGGACCTCTCGATGCTGCTATGTGCTGTCGGGCAGTACCATCTCCATCTGCAGATCTGATCCGAAACAACACACATCTGCTGTTCAAAAAATTAGTTCTACTACGCGTAACTACGAGGGCGAGTGAACGTTTTCTACTGATTGTAGAAAACAAGCAGGACTTGTGGCCGGCCATTGATCTTTCTGGAGTCTACTCCAAACAATCATACCTGCCCAGGTAGCTAACGAGAAAGAAGATCCGCCGAATCGTTGTAAATAGGCTTGCTCGTACTAAATATAACAGAGGTTTTATTAGTTGTACTGAAATCATGATGCTAAGATTTGTTATTTCGTAAATTCGATTAGATTGCAAGAAGAATTGCTAACGTTCTTGCTTTTCAGGTGAAACAATAACCATATGCAGCTCAATATTAAGCGGCCTTCGGCTATCATGATGCTTATGGTAACCACCTTCAGAACGGGAAATGTTGTTAAGGTTTTTTTTTTTAAACTTTTGTTCGGTAACTTTACGGTTACCTAAAATATTGTGCATACGCGAAAATGGAAGCAGATCGCACCTTTTGGGGCTTCATCTGGAAAATGTGGTGCGCTGGAATTGTCGTGTGCAGTCTACTACGCCAAATGTTAGTCGATAACGTACCAAGATATTAACTGACATCTGGTGGCTATAATAAAGGCTACTTATTGTCCGCCTTCGGAACACAGCTTTTTTGGGCTGCTTTGTATTCTGATGCTGCTTAAGTCAGAGGTCAGTCTAGGTTGAACAGGGCGATCGTTTTTCCCGGAGTCGTCGCTTTGAACTGGTAAACTTTTCAACATCTAATTCTTATCCGACGGAGATTGGTTAAAGAAATTAAAACACAGGCCAAATTTCTATATGTACAACAGGAACTATACGGATCTAGAACAGGACGCAATACCTCCAAGTTTAAGAACTTGCTGGGTAAGAAGTCCAATGTAATATTTTGTAGACGATGAAACCATGCACCGGTCAAACGCAATAAGGTCAGTTATCTAGGGTTTCGTTATTATACTAGTTTGTTTTACGAACTCACATTTTTAAATAACCAGTTTTCTTTTTGCAAAGGCCACTACTATACCGTTTAGCTATCATTCCTATAATTTCTATTTTATGCGACTAACAAACACCCGGTTTCATCAAACATAAATTAGAGCCCTATATTCTGGCCGGGATAAGAATCAGTTTCGTTTTATATATCTCTTTGCCTTCTCCAGCATCATCAAAGACACGTGCTTCCTTTCTGTAGATACGTACCTATAACAAGGCTTTGAAAAATCATTCAGTATATCTATCATGAACTCTATCTAGCCTACGCCCACAAAATGTATCTTATTTTTCCCCCACGGCATTCTACCTTCTTTAATTTTATATGCCACACACACTAGGCACATTTCAGGCTTCACCCGATAACTGCCCCGATGGTACTTGTCTAGCCAAAAGCATCACGTGCAGTCTTCGTCTCCATCTATCCAGGTTTTCCTTTGCATAACCTTCAGTGTCATTTTCCGGCATCTCCTATCAACAACAACTTTTCTACCGCCAGCCAGCTGAATTAACACTGCTGGGTCCCTACGCATCGGTCGACGTCCTCACTGCAGCAATCCTAGCTAATATTCACCATCTATGCTTGCCAGCTGCTGCTCTCCCCTTCTCGTGTCTCAGTTTCCGTTTCGCATAAGGCCTGTTGCTCGTAGTCTTCCTCTTATGCTGCTACTGCCGCGCCCGACTAACTGTTGTTCGCATTACCTGTAATAACTGTGCGTGGATGGATGCCTATGCTGGCATTTTCTGCCGGTCTGCGACTACTGCCAATGCCACCGCCGCCCTTGGCTAATAGAAACTAAGGTTGTACCAGTGACGGTTTGCCCCTCTACTGATCTTCTCCAGGACGCGCGCGGCCCCGCGCCTCGGGCTAGCCTCTATCAGAGCATTAGTGTTTTGACTTGCATCGGCTTGTTGAACCATCTAAGCATTTCATCGCGTCCTACAGACCCATCCAGCATCGTTGTAACGGTGAAGACGCTGCAGCCGCTTCCCCCTACTAAGTGTCTCTGCTACTTTTTGGCCTCTCGCAGCAATCGTCTGGCGGCAGGCAGCTCGTTCATTGGCGACAACCACTGCGGTGAGAACCGCAGTACCATCAGCAATAGCAACGGCGGCAGTGGATTTTGCCAGCAAATAGCGGGTTTCGTGCCGCTGTTCGCGACGCTTAATGCAGAGCGTCGAAGTCATAGTTTTACAGCGGAACATAAGAATGGCTCAGTGCAGCTGTACAAGGTACCCCTCTCGATGGTAGTTGGTTTTACAGTGGTTTGGTGCGTCAGAGCGCGTATTTGGTGGAAACAACGTACGTATGACTGTTAATTCCAGCTAAAATCTCGATTCGGGCTTGTGACACGTTGACCATAAGTGACTGTGTTCTGAGTGCTGGCTATACACGTACTGATGAGTTACTGGACAGAAGTCAAGCAGGCTGATGGTAACACCGTTGAAAGTTTTCGTAGGATTGTTATACAGGTGGCGGGCTCACGGAACAACTGCAGTATGACTGACCGATCGGCCCTAATGTGATTACCGCGGGTACGATACTAGGCGGCTGTTCACACTGGCTACATATGAATCCAGAAGGAGAATTTTTGCCGAAGCAGAATTTGTTCATAAGCTTGTATGCAGATATAACGAATCCAGGGCCATATGCGAGTGTGAGACCAATCCTTGAGCCAATTGTTTCTTGGATTTCGTAAGATCATTGTTTTGCACCAAGAAATATACCAATAGTGTAGCTGGGGTTAAAATTCCGGCTTTTTTTTTAACCTAAATTTACTAATACACGCCAGGCCATTTACTCAGGAACTCTGGTGGAAGCAAATTAAGGAATCAATAGTGAAATGGAAAGTTTTTCTTTAACCCAAGTCGATTCTTCCCCCGAAGATGTTGATGTTATTCGAAGAAATTTATCTCTAGAGTAGGAGATCTCTAACTGTTCCATAAGGCTAACGTTTCTGTCACACACATACGCCACAAGGTCTGCTTAGGCCGTAATTATTTATTAAGGAAACCCGCTCGCCTAAATAGAAATCAACTGTTAACCTAAATATACGAGAAAACAGCCTTTGGTATAACTAGAGCATGAAAAAACACTTCGATTTATAGAGCTTCGATCCTTTCTATAGCCTTCGCTGAAATTGACTGTTTTCACCGAACAACTGAAGCTTCTAGAAACTAGAAAATTTCTTCATCCAATTCTACGCGAAGAAGATAACTTTTGAAGTGACCTGACGACACAATCTTAAAATTACTTACAAGTTTAAAGTGATTTTAAAGTGATAACAGTGTGTACCTATTAAATTCAATCAATAGCAACGTATTGAGGATGCGTCTTGCAAAATTCTGCGACCCGCGCTCACAATAATGGTAAGTTATTGTAAAAAAAGTAAGTTTATGATATTGCTTGTACCTTGTTGTAAGTTGATATACTTTTGACTGTACCAACCTGTCAGTTGATGAGCTGTAATAGTCAAATTTCGTGTATCGCAAAAATAAGTTCATAATTAGCTGTTTTTACCCTCTTTCGGGGTTGCAAACTAGAAGTTTAATAACAACTTAACGCATGTTTTTACTCACAAACAATCCTGTAGGGATGTTATCTGAGTGCTCAAATGAAAAAAGGTTCACTAAATGTCGCAGGAGATGGCCTGCTTATCTATAGGAATGCACGAAATAACAAGACAGGTATTCGTAAGGTTGTTTATTGCATCTTACTGCACCGAAAATCCCCTTTAATAAACAGTGCTAAGTTCATCTTGATTATGTAACAATTACATGAGAAATGTTACATGCCTCTCCTAAGAACTATGTATTAATATTTCTGCTTTATAGAGCTGTAAGATCAACCTTTAGACCCCGCTTAGGTATTACAAACCACAATATACAATAGTACCTGAAGGAAATGGTACAGTGATCGAAATGGGTAAAACCTAAGATGTGCTGTGGGCACATGAATACATTTTTTTACCCACATCGTTTAATGCTGGAGCGATGTCTATGCCGTTTTGAAATCAAGACCAATTTAAATACTATCTGTAAATTAAAAACGTCTATTTTTTAGGAAAGTGAAGAAGCTGTTCAACAGGCATATAGGAAAATCTTCAATAGTTTCGATTTAGGGGCTCAAAGATGTGACGAAGTAATTAAAAAAATCACTTTTCGTTCACCGGAGTTATTGATACAGACATGAACGAATGTTTCAAAGGGAGAAATAGCAATTTCTAATTAACTCGTCCATAGAGGTTTAGGTCCGGACACGGACATAGACAGACTCCGTTTGGTGGAATTTCTAGCGGCCGTAAAACTCGAAACACAGAGGTCGTCCATATAAGCCCTAACGGGTAGCGTTTTTGCACCCTTTTGCAGATCATTAAACCTTTAGGTCCTTTTGAGCCTCTGCATTTTTAAGACTGCTGGCCTGATATCAGCTCAGAGTCTAGCTCCGTCGGAACTTCTCTTAGGTGACGTTTTTCTTCGTATAAGTGACACTTCAATGAGTTTACGCCTATTAGCATCGTTTGTCGTGGGTTATTTGCGGATTGAAAAGAGAATGTCTTAAAGATGACTAGTCATCTTAGGTTTTGAATAGAAGCTTTCTTCGCGGTGCACCATATTTAGGATAGGTAAATTTAAACATAGTTTACAATATATTGCGCCGTATTACCAACCCGGATGTGATTGTCAAATGTCCAACCTAAATTTGCTAAGCAGCGGAGACGTATGCCCGAGAACAGGTTGTATTCTTTTGATTATTTTCAATTCAAATGACGCAAAATTTGGTTTTTCTTACGCAATAAAAAAACAAGTAGGACAAGCGATTTCGAAACAAAATCGTTGCCTAAAGGCAAAACGAAGTGCATCATCCAGATTAACGCAGAGACTATTAACAACCATGACGCTTACCTCTCGTCCCTGGCAAAAGTTAGTATCGTCGTAGACTGCCTTGGAATTACCTCATTTAGACTTGATGCGTCTAATCCTATATGTATTTATTATCTATTCAAGCTTTCTAACGATGCGCCATACAAAAGCATAGCAGGTTATTAGATGCGATTCATTTGTACAATACGAGCATCGTTAAGTTTATCATCCATGGGCTTCGAACGGGACAGGCAGCTGGCTTTTTTTACTTACGTCCATACAAAGATTTACTTGAAGGGAAGTCTTCATAACATAACATAGTATGAATGTCTCACCTGGACATTTAAATAGAACGTAATATTATCTATATGCGTAAAATAGTAGGACAGAATTGTTGTCACAACGATCGATTCGTTGGCCCTCTCGAGCCGTAGATAGAATGGTCCTCAGTTAAAGCTATTTGCGACTAGTTTTTTTTGCTCATTGCGTTGCAACGAGTGATTTACAAGTGGGAGGAAACGGTTTATACCAAATGATTTGGACCAGATAATTTTCAAAATTTGCTGAAACGTGCATTTTCTCACAGTGTTTTTCATGTGCTTTGCCCTACCGATTAGTACAACTAGAAAAGGTCTCACCGCATCACCACCTTTTGCTCGAAAGGCCTAAGGAAACAAGGTCTAGGGTCCAGTAGATGAGAGTCTCCCAGTACCAGATAGATATTTTAATGCTTGAGCTTACTTTACGTAACGCATTGGGCGCTAACCTGTTGAAAAAATTGTGGTCTGAAGCCTTTCATCTTTATTGTGATATTGAGCGCTACTGCGAAGGTTTTCACACAGAAGAGTTATGTTTAGGTCAGCTCCTTTTGATTAACTAGCACTGCACGATAAGTTTAATTAAGTATATGAATAGCAGGTAGCGGTATAGAAACGTGCCGCTAATAGCTACAGCTTTTTCCAGTGTGCGCTGAAAAAAACACAATCGCATTTTCGGGTTGGCATTACTGCATAAATTTGACGCAAATCGAGCACGCGCCTTCGTGGCGCGTCGTCGACCCGAATCCGACATTGGCATCAATCGCTCCCATTTCAAGCAATGGCATTTGTCCGTAAAAAGTGCTCACCGCCGCTCAAGGGACGGCCTACAATGGTAATGCCGTTGCCGCCTTTTATGAGAGCGCAGACGGATCACTGTCAAAAAACAACGTCGGTATCTGCAGTTTTCGAGGAAAGCATCGAAAGAAAATTTTCCCTCGACGTTTGCCTTTACGCTGGTCTAGTTATGTTCCAGGGCAGTCTTGTTAACTTCGATTTGGTTCAATGCCACCTGACATCAGCCGGCTAAAATGAACACTATTATAATAATGCTGTAACACATATACCGTCTCCCATGTTTGTTCTATGGTGTAACATAGGAGTTTGAGCCTCGTTTGGTCACTTTTCCATCGCTTAAACAGTTTCGCTAACTAGTTAACTCATAGATTACTTAGCTTTAAACATTTTTGAAGTTACCAGCGATGCGTGGAATAGAAAGGGAGGTAAAAAAACAGGGATGCAATTAGCGATAATCGGAACATGGCTGTTGTAGTCGACATAGGCACAAGCAGCATCAGCGTTCTAACAAACAGCGGGATTTGGACCTGTTTCAGTGTTTTAGATGATAACTTCCTAATTCGTTTGCAGGGTCGGTCTATTCCTGTTGCGTATAATTTTATGTAGAAGCCTGCATCGATGTCTATCACCCTACCCAATTGTAAAACTATCTACCTTTATGCGCCAGATGCAACAGCTCCGGAATCTTATTTCGAATGAATTAATTCACGAAATACATTGATTTGACTACGTGCGGCGTCTAAAACTCCTCTAGACGTGTTAGATCTCCAAAAATATCTAAAGCCCTGAGCGAAACAATTTTGAATAGCTCCTCATTTGACCCTTTACAGGCGCTCAAACGTAACTTACCTTGGAAACAGCATTAACCAGTTCCTAAAAAGATCGAATATATATGCGGTAACAATCTTCCATGAAGAATTGTTCCAAATCTTCTAATAATCCTAAAAAAAGTTAATTCAGATCTTGTGATTATGTGAAGCAGCCAGCAATGACGTCAGCGGTTCCATGCCGAAGGTAGCTGTCCGTGGTAAAGGTGTTTCTTCTTCGGTACTGTCTGTGCTTTCAGCAACATCTTCAAATTTTTATACTGACAAATCTAGACGCATCGATTAAAAACAAATCGTTTCGTAATTTCCGTTGCTTATCGCCTTATTATTGCTTGAGCTAGCTAGTAACTTGCTCCGAGACTCACTAGCTTCCCTTCAGCATTAGCGTAAATCACAAAATGTTCATATTTTTATATAAGAGCGCAACGGAAGTATTCAGTATGCAGTCGACATAAATCAGCCTTGTACAACTTGGTTAGCTCTTCATTTTGTTATCTTCACCGGGCCTAGTTAAGAAGTTATTTTCATCTCTAAATAGTGTTTATTCTATTGCTGAACCGTTAGCGCCCACAACTGACAAAGCACGAATTTCTATATATATATGTGAAGACAGAAACTAACATATATGAAGCTATATGTGTTAAACGTTACCTTTCCCGTTTGTGTTTAATAGTTTGTTGTAGTATCAGCACTGCTCTAGAAAAAAAAAGACCTATAGTTTCACGGAAAGCAAAATCGTTTCTTTTCAATACAAAACCTAAAGCTTAGGACCAGACAAGGTTCAGCTCACATCAATGTTTATTAGCTGAGATTACTGTATAGGTCAAACCGGACATCCGCTTTGTGAATTTCTAATCGTACCGGCACCGCTGATGCTGGTGTTATTGGCATGATTCTTTTTGATTAAACTGAACATGAAAAAAGCAACGAAGAGTAAAAAAAATTACCTCTTTTTACAAGGTATCTGGGAGCAAAAACAGCAGAGATGCCTATCTAGCTGAATACTGTTGGGTCAGCAGCAGTTGATAGGTTCAGCTGCAGTAACGGAGCCCAACTAAACCCGTGTTCGTCTGGCCATTTATTAAACAGGTAGTGTTCATCACCAGCAGCGCTAAAGGCGCCCTTTTTTTGTTGGCAATTCCGCCACAGGAGCACTGAATGAGATCGCGCAGCCTCCGTAGCGGCCACTTACTGCCGCCCTTAAAATTCAATAATGATCTAAAAATCAGCGACAAGTGAGTATGAAATTGGGCGAAGCAACAACGGCCGCATCAGTGGTAGTACTATAGCAGCAGTACGGCAACCGCTGCCACAGTAAAGGAGATCAGTGAAGCAAAAATAGTTCACCATCGCTGAATAGACGACGAGGGCCAGCGCAAGGGTAGCTTGGTTTTGCCCCGTGGGCATCGGCTGGAAGGCATATAAGGGGGAGACTTTAGCTTTGTAGTTCAGCGCTTTTTTTGTTTTTAAGAGAAAAGCAGCGGTGCTAGCACTAGCAAGAGATGTAAAGTGAGAAAATAGCCAGTTGCTTATATATCCAGAGTTTCTTTCTTCGTTCATTCCGTTTGCTGTTAATATTATATATGAGTGAATGGAGAAAAGAAAAGAAACGGAGTATAGCAGTGATCTTAGTGAGCAAAAAATGTGATTTTTTTGGGCAGTTTTTTCATTTGATTCTTGAACCATTAAATGATCATGTGGTTTTTCCCGCATAGTTACTATGGGCAGCTGGATTTTTTCCAAAAGGACTGTTCAACGGGTGCCTTCCTGTATCCTCTTATTTACCAAGAGGATACACGAAGGTACTTCACCTATAAACAACCAAACGCACATCCGTATCTATATCCTCTCCTCTTATAAGAAGTGTGCATATTATAAATGATCGTAAGGGGTCTTTACAATATTAACGTATAAGGAAAGCCGTCTTCAAAATTATAAATATAAAAAAATAAAACTGCGAATTATGTCATACATATTGTAATAATAAACAATATTAAAATTATATTCATTATCTGTTTATGTACAATGTTTACCCAAAATAAACCTTGTTTAACTTTACTGAACAATCAGATTGATTCGTGTCTGCTTTTGTCACTCTACATTATTTTGTTTTCCACGAAATATCCTCAGAATCCAACCAAACCTGCAATAATACATCGATGACAATCTCGTTATTAGTCGTTCACTTTCTGGACGTTGGCTGTTAATACAGCGTCTCCGAATAATATTTCTTTAAAAGAAAATAACCTCGTCTGCCGTTTAGCACTTCGTTTATCCGTCATTTAGTACTTGCTATAGAGAAGATCAGCACGTATTTCGTGTCGTCGTTGCTGAAGTCGAGGATCAGCAAGGGTCAGTGCCTTATAACAACGCCGGCAACACTCAAAGGAAGTTACGTGCCTTTCCCGACGTATGCTTACACAGTCCCTGTCGATACGAGTGCCCAGGCTAACGATGACACTGTTGGAAGGTATCGTGCTGTACCGCAGCACGGTACGACTCCTTTCCCTATGTGAGGAGCTAGCCGATATTTCACAGATGATAGATTGATGACGAAGTCAGAGGGACCGCTGGCAGTGGCAGCGATAGTAGTAGAACGATAGGACTACGATAATAGTCGAGCGGGATACCATAGAAAAAAGAAGAAATGACGTGAGCCGCGAACAGTTGAAGCCAGTGCGAAAGAAGACGAAGATTCGATGGCGATCGGATACGATAGGCCGAGTTGGTGAAGGCTGACCAGCTTTCCGGAAGTAGCGATATAGTAACGTACTGAAGACAGCTGCAACGCTTAGAAGCCATGCGTGCCGTTTCTTGGATGGCTCTAGCCACACAGACCACAAGCGCAGCTAAATAATGAGAGGCGCTAAGGTGATGGGAAGGTACGGAGCGGTCGACGAAACTCGCAAGCGTAGTAAAAAGAGATCGTGGAATGCTTTTGGAAGGCTAACGGCAACGAGTTGAAGCTCATTTTTGCGCTGAACAGATTTGTTCTGATGAGAAAAGTTTGTCTCTTGTCGATCGAACTTGAATGATGCCTGATGCTGATGATGAAACATATCGAACTACCAAGAAAACATTGAGGGGGGCAAACGCAGGGAGGCAGTCTATCAGTGGGGCAAAGTGCAAAAGCTAAAAAGAAAATGTGTCAAAAAAGAGTGCAGAAAGAAAGAAAGAAAGAAAGAAAAAGGGATCAAAGAAGCCGATAGAGGAAATACGAGGAAGCATAGAAGGGGTCGACAGCGGTTACGCGGAAGGTCTGATGAGCCTCCGTAGCTGGCGTTTCGACAGTCGCTCGCAAAGCCTCACCGAAAGTAGAGTGAACCGCTGAAGAAAATGACGAATTAAGAGCACAAAGTATAAAGAATGTCGAAATCAAAAAGACTAGAGTGACTTGGACCTATTTCAAGCATCTGCTTGCACGTAAAGACCCAAAGTTACCGAGCGACCAGCAAACTGATGGCTGCAAGTAGAGCGACAAAACTAGCTTTACCAATGGCCCGTAAGGCAGGACACCCACTGCTGATTGTCCGGCTGCATCTTCTGCTAGTGCTGCCGCCAAAGAAAACGCTGGAATTACGGGTACGCTTTGAGGTGCCTTATGTTAGAGGAAGTCACCATAAAGGTATAAAACGGGCACGCGAAGATGATAAGCAGCCAACGGTTATCGAGGGAGAGAGCAAAAATTAAGGATAGAAAATCGGGCATATTTTCTGCGACGTACAGTAAAACTGATAAAAGAGAAACGGGAAGCAAGAATTGTAAAGACCAAAGGGAAATCCTGCAAATGACTAGAAAAGATTGGGCCAAAAAATAATTAGGAATTCTAATTAAGAGGAAATAGAAAGTTCGCGGCAACCCGCGCCCCACATCATGCGGCATTCGTTCGTTTCGGAATATTGGACCATTTCCACTATATCGGACCTGACTCGAATGGTGGTAGACGGAAGGTGGCTAGCAGACTCCCTTTGTCTAGCCATTTTTTGCCATCCTACTTTTGGCTGGGAACCAATGAAGAACGTAGGATAAAGAATGAGTGGCTCACTAGATATTGGGACTAGACGCTTTTTGCATTGGCCAATGTGAGTGATATAACGTTATTTACTTCTACAGATAAAGGCTTCTGAACGACTTGTTTTCTTTCCTAGGTCTCTGAGATTTTATACAATAATATGCTGAGATAGAAAGGAGCTACTACTGTTTATGAATGCAGCGAACAAAGAAGCCTAACAACATACGCGATCTTCCTCTTATGTCACGGAATAGAAGGTCAAAAAAATGGTCAACGAAGGTGCTCATTTTTCTGGACTCTCAGAACGCCTTTCCTTTGCGTCGATCTTCCATGCCGTTCGTTGTCGGCCCGCTACTGGTACCTTCTTTTGCCAAAATTGATTTCCACCAGTAACCTATATGCCTAGGTCACAAAAACTCGGTAGTTGATAGCAACCAATACCAAGTGGCTAGGGCAATGCCATACTTGAGTGCGTTTGTAACATCTCAGCCTTTCAGCTGGAAGAATGTCGGCTCATGGTTTTCGCTTTTTTCTTCAAAAGTTTGTCCTTCATCACACAGGCTTTACTTAAACTGAATATGGCCTCGTTCGGTGGCCTCGCTTGCGGCGCGCTACGATCGCGCTGACCGTAAAACCAGTGCCGATCGGAACTAAGTCTGCTGCTCAAACGATATCATCAGACTGTCTCGTCCAAAGCTCCGGGTTCATCATTTAGTTGACACGACGAGTCTACGGCTATGACGACATTACGGACAGCTATAGCCGTCCCCTTCTTTCGTGAAAAGTTCTGCAGGATTCGCGTGCTGTAGAATTCGCACCCGAATATCGGTTGACGCCAGAGGGCGTACGCATGAAAGGAAGTTGTCACTGTCAACCCGCGCAGCCAAAGCGGAAGTCGGTGTTGACGATTAGCCCAGGCTTCAGCATAATGTAAAGATACCTGTAGTTATGTCAAAGAGAACAATAATACTACATTAAGCCGAGTCGGTCCCGCTAGCAGCTTGAGTGGGTCTGTGAAAACTTGTAGTCGTGAAATGCTTCATGGCAAAGTTAACACAACATCATATAGTTCATTTCTAACTTAACTTTTATGGAACCAGTTGAGTTAACTGGCGCTGTTATTTCTCTATATTCTGCCACAAAGTGATCTTTGGATTCTAGGAGCTTTGGGGAACACCGCAGCGAGACAGAATGCATTATGTCCATTTTAAAACATCCCGAACAGTAAGGCTGTCGATACCATATCGGTTTTGAATCGAAGCTTACCGTACATACGTTGAGCATTTCCGATCAGCATGGGTACTTCTGTATAATCAGCAGAAAGTAAGGAACTAATTCGCTTGACATTGCATCATATTTATCATATACATGCTTCACCACACGTTGCTTTCTGTCTCTACGTACTATAACTTTATTGCTATTATACTGTAGATATTGTTGATTGGTCTGCTCACGCTGTCAAAAAAAAAGTGACAGAACGGCAGGAAAACGTCCAGCCCGAATATCGACCTTCTGAGACGGTAACTTCTTTTTCGTCGTGACAGTGACACCCAGAGAAGCCTCAAATATTGACTGGGTTGAACTGTCAACTTCGGTTGTCCTTCTCCTCCTTGAAAAAATATGATGGGTGAAAACGCTTTTCCCCCAGCGGTAGAGATGTCCTCGCGTCGCTAACGAATAGAACGAAATAGGACAACGTTCACACTGTCGGACCGTCAGAATTTTCTTCGCTGCCTGCGCATTCCACAGAGACAGCAATGCACTGTACCAACACATAGCTAATGAACCAGTATTCAGTGCCGACAGCTAAATATCTGGTAGGAGCCATCTAGACGTTTGCTCTTTGCTCGAATAGGCGAGCGTAACGCGTTCACGTTTGGTCGTGTATTTGGGGGTCATGACGGCAGAGCGCGATGGTAATCCTCGCGGAAACTGACATCTCCGTAAACAATCTGCAAAGCCAGCACCCGTTTGTTCTCTCTTTATCGTCCTCGTCATCGTCATCGGTCTTTCTGCTCGATAGATAATCCTTGTCTTTTCTTCGAAGTTCATCGTGATAGATGCAACGGTTACGGCGAGGTAGCCCCAGTGCGACGACGATAGCAACCAGCATTAGGCTCAAGTTTGGAAGGCACAGAAGGGCGACTCGGACACACGTCTTCGCATGGTCGTCCACCGAATCGGGCAGTTTGCTGTTTGGTCAACAATCTAAATGATGATTGGATCATGTATAGATGAACAGGTGCTCATATATATATATAAGAACTAATTTAGTCGCGCACCGATTTTGCGGGTAAGATTAGTAAATATTGATTGCTTGAGTGCCTGCCACCTGCGTTGCATAGAACTGTTACTGTTTAGAGCTTATTCGACAGAGGATTTTTTAGGGTCCTTTCTTTTGTTGGGTAAATTTAGATAGCTTTTGAAAAATAACTATACGTTCTCCTTCTAAGGGCTTATATATATCCATATTGTTATACTTGTTTATCACGATAAAAAGATCCATGCCGTTTCGGTACTACTGCACTTAACACTTATAAGATACCATAAAAGCAAATCTGAGATCTGCAGCATTAATCGAAATGATATGCATTGTAATCAATTTTATTCGCGGGTTATGTAAGTTACACGCTATTGAAGACCTTCCTGATTCAAAAGTACGCACATATGCATTATAACTACTATTACTGACTTCATGTTGCCATCGAGTCCTCAATTTTTAGTCGCATATCCCACTGCCGCCTGTTTCCACGTTAATTGAAATTCCGCTCGTTGATTTGCTTCTCGCGCGGTACAAGACCTGCTCTCAGGGCGCTGTTTTTCGTTGTCGTTGTAGCTGCCACGTTATCCCATACTGCGGTGCTGGAATTATGTCGTTCCTGTAGCAAGGGCCTAACGGGAATGGTTATAGCGGATGCTTGTTCATGACAGACCTCCTGTGTCGATGACACTTTCTACTAATGGTGCGCGATGAGGCGATAAAAGGAAGGTAAATACCATGACAAGACTGCGGTTGGCTTTTAGTGTTCACATTACCTAGAATTATCAAGCTTTACCTTCAGGTTTTGAACGCCAACGCAGCTGTTGCAGACAACGTCATGAAACAGCAAAATCATGTTTAGTAGCAGTGAGGTCTGCTATGGCAGCAGAAGCACAACGTTGAATTTGAATTAGCCGCCATAAAGCAGCGCACGCCACCATAAAGCGTGAGCCGCACAGGACAACGTCACAATTGCGCAACGAAAAGGGAAGAGAAGAAGCAATAGCTAAGTGCCCCAGCTATCACATAAGCGTAATAATAGAAACGATTGCGCTAACGCGCAGTGTCATAACTGTGGGTTTATTTTGAGTACTATTTCCATGCGTGTTTGGTCACTATGTCACGTCCTCCGTCATCTGAATGCGCGTATATATGTATATGGAAATAAGTGCGTCTGTGTTCATCAATAGGTCGCACTGCCTGGTCATATAGACAGATATTGTGACACATGTAAGCACAGCTGTTGTCAGAATCCCGTAGCTAACGTAGCTAGTTAAATAAAACCCTACTACGAATATCCTGCTATCCCGCTTTATACAACCATGTATTTAGAGACACAATAACATGCAACAATTTGAGATGTTTATGTACTACTGCTAAAAAAGTTTGTTATTGTATTTTTTGCATATAAAGTTTAGATATGGAGCCCAACAGAAATTCCTCACCCAACTGTATATATATATATATACGTATTGTTTGTTGTACATATACAGATAATCGAAGCGGGTCGAACGCCGCTTGGCGTGAAGCACTGCTTTGAAGGACCAGTTGGGTAGCTGACTGGGTAGGGCTATGCAAAGTGAAGACCACCGGTCAAATAATAATACTCGTTCCATTTAAATACCTGTTCGAATAATCCGCCAACGTTTGGCTGCCCCTCATCTGTACGGTATGGCAAATAAATGCTCCATGTACGTTAATTAGTACTACACGATCTACGACTGACTACGCATCTACATGGAGGTATCGTAGCAAGCCAACAATAATTAAATAGATGAAACTGATTGCCTGGACGGAAGGGCGCCACCGAGCTGAAAGGACCCTATGCAGAGATCGCGACTAAGTAGTAACACTAAAAGATATGTTGTTGGTCATCTACGTTTGTATTTGAGTGTGAACGAGTACCCATTTTCGACAAAATTCGAGCCTAGACCGCAAAATATCCACAATTGGCAGGCCAATACGTTATTCATCACGCTATCACGTAATGGTTCGTACTGTTGGAAAGAGCCTATATCTAAAGAAACTGGAATAAAAACAACTAATTTTAATTGAGCCTGACGAAACGCAGACTATCATTTTATGATACCATTAACCTTCTTAGAACCTTCAATGAGAAAGTGATTTTAAGCGAACATTTTTTTTTGAAGGATAAATAGTCACGATATCAACAGCGACACTCTTCGGAAAAGCCATATTTTCTTTTACTCGATAATATAAATATATAAATCATATAACAGTGTTGAACCAATACGGTCGAGATTCCAAATTTGACGAGTGTCAGTTGACGTTTCTTGGCGAAAAAAAAAATTGAGATCGCCTGGCAAACGTCTAAATTTTTCAAATACGAGCAATATCCGGTCAGTAATTCGTTCCGGATCTTTATAATGAATTGGCAGTTCTAGGCGTCGTGTATGCCGTCTCCTACATGGCGTTGCGGCAACCGTCAAAAAGAACCAGTAATAAGCGCTTCACCAATAACAGGTATACATGCAAAATTGATGAAGCAAAGGTATTTAGATAGCCTAGACGTCTATGTATTCTGTGATTCAGTGGGTTTGTTCTACCTTGTATGCTTTTCTGTTCATTTGTCAAAAACAAGATGAAGCATTGGCCTGGTGAGGACCTGAACGGAATAACCAAGTGAAATGCGCCAACATTGCTGTCAGTGGCAAGCTATTAGACAGTACGAGAATTGCAGTCAACAATTGGGAAATATATGTCAGCTGCTACCGCCGTGCCGATGGCGACTACGGAAGCTTTCATTGTCGTCTGACGCTCCGTGGTAGGGTGCAGAGTCTCATTGGATCCGCATTTTGTTGAAGCGTTCTTTGGGCCATGAAATCGATAAAATAACGCGGTCGTGCCTGCAAAATTTGTAGTCAAATAAGCTAGATAACACAGAAATCGTATGCTAGAACGAATATGAATGAAGGTCAGTTGTGGTTTCGGGGAAGGCATAGATGCCGTCGATAATAGGCTCCAAGAAGGAAAAGGATTAGAAATGGAAAAAAAAAGTTAACTTTCTGTTAGGGAAAAATCTACGCTTCTCTAGTCAATACAGCGCTGCTCCAATTGTAAGTAACTTGCCTTTTTTATGTCTGTAAACTTCACATTTCTCTCGTTGTCTATGGTCGTTGTATGCCGTAAACTTACTCTTGTCCCATTCTGTTTATAGGAGGATAGATACTTATTTACTTATTTTATTTATTTTTATTTTAAACACCAGAGACGAATATATGGGTTGGCGTTAACCGATTGACAAACAAACGTACTACGTGGTATATACAAATATATACTTAGAAACACTATGAAACGTACGATCTTGCCGGTATTACATTACCGCAATACACGATTTTTCCGGCGGCGTGTGCTGTGACATCTGGAAATGTGTGTGAGCATTCAGGCTCTCACTGTTAGTAATGAATCCTCTCGCGTATGCAATTGTCGCGTGAAGTTTGAATGCTAACATAAATAACAACAACAATGAGTATTTACTACTTTTTAAAAATATTTAAATAAATAAATAAATAAATAAAAAAATATTTAAAAATATTGTACTTGTTCTCTGTCTAACGGTTCTTGCGGACTCTGTGTATCAACTGTGAGACCCTAAACGTTGTAAAGCTCTTAAAAAGCTCTATTGTTGTTATTTACATGATACAGTTCATCGACTGCGACGCAAAGTTGTAACTACATCAACCTTATTAGTTATTATTATTATTATCATCCTCAGCAGACGACTCTGGACAGATGTTACATACGCCTCTACTGACAATGTTTACAACAATAATCACAATACTGACGACTATGGTGATCAATCTGAGTTTCTTTATCGGTTGTCTGTGGCTACGTTATATATTGACGCAGAGCGCTACTGCTGCCTCATAGCATGCCGGCAATGGTATCGCCAAACGAAAGAAGGGTAACGAAGTGATTGATTAGATTCCTAGCTAGAGCCAGTCGGTTCTAAGCATCGATGTCACATCGTGCACTCAGCATAAGAACCACAGACGTTAATTATGTTTACAGTTGACGCAATAGTTAATTCTGATGTTGTGACCAATAGCGATAACGGTGAGGTGGTGCCGGCGGGCGCCGGATGAAGTTTAACAATCGCTTAATGGCGCTGATAGTGCCACACGTCGCCGTCAAAGCAGGTACTGGACAGCGCCAGGAGCGCACAAAAAGATAGCGGTAAAAATGACGTCAATACGTATCGCAGAGTCAGTGGGTCGTCATCAAATGACAATGGCCTGATTGTGATAAGTTATTCGCAGAGCAATCGTTACTGTAAAACTAGTACTATTATATTATTTACTGGTTGGACATTGGAGGGGTCGACAGCTGTAACAGGGCCTGAGGCAGCCCTGTGTTTGGAACAATACTGTGGACGATTCCAATGGTAACAATTAGGATACAGAAAATATGACAAAAGAGCAAAAAAACATACGTTTTAAACATGCATGAACTGGCCAAATTAAAAATTTCTATTAACGATAACAGCACGAGGAAGAAAAATTGGTTGAACGGACGGAATATGCTTCGGCTTTATCCACACGCTGTTACGTCATTTGACGATACGAACGGCCGATCGACCAAGGAACAATTGGGTACTCGATTAATTGAATTTGTGGTTCAAGATTGGAAGCATCATTTATTCTGTGATAATCACGTAAGTAAGTGCTAGTGTGTTTATTTGCTCGTAAGTAGCAGTTGAAATTGCACTTGTTAACGAAGTTTTCTTACCAAGCACATCCCCTGTAAGGTCTTTGCGAACTTTGAAGCTGAATAGCTTAACGGCTAGAATAGCTACTTTTCAGTATCTATACAAGGTGTTCTCCTTTATGTTTTGCCCACTTGTCCGAGCGCTCTAGCGGCTTATGGGCAGCCATATCTCTCTATTTATAGGTTCTTGAAATATATCCGCTTTCCTTCTTAGTCTCCTTTTCCTCGTTCATTTTCAACACTCCAATCTCCGTTCTTGAAATGTTCTCATCATTCACGTCCTATGCTGCCGCATAAGGCCTTCTCGCCTAAGGTTTTCTCTAATCGTAGGATGACCGCAACGCTATGTCCTTCAACAGTTATTTTAAGACCACTGAACGTTCTTTTTGAAATTAAAAATGTTTTTTCCTCTAAACTGTTTTTATCGTGAAGTAAAATTGAGCTGTTTTTTTAGGAGACTGAACTATTTACCAGCCCAATTTCGTCTGCTAGCTGTGTATAGTTCAAAAATTACTCAGTCCACTGGATTTGCTTGTAACAGCTTAACACTTACGTTGCATATAGAAAGCGCGACGTCGCAATCCGGTGGCTTCTTTGTGCCTCCTTTCAAAGATTGTATCTGTATTTCAACGATTTTCTTTGTATATGCTTAAAGTGTCATTGTTAAAGGTTATGATTATCCAATATGGCCACCAGCTACCGCAATAACAGTTTCTATTCAGAACCTAAACCACTTCTATTCAGAACCTAAACCACTCATAAAAGAATGAAACATTCATTTTTCAACTCGAAAATAACCCTCTAATTGAAGATATTAACTCGCTATGGGATTCAGCCACGTGAAACTCGCGTATGACCAGCGAAGCCAAAAAGCTGGAGAATACAGCGGCTTAAAATTGCCAACAAATCTAAAAAGTTGCAGATAAGCGTAGAAAGTTCCAAATAGACAACTTATCTAGACAACTCAACTTATATTCTTCCCCCATTCCTTCAAATGTAAACCCTAGTGAGGATCTCGTGGTATGTCTCACTAACTTCGATTTATCAGAAACTATTTTCATTCCGTAAAACGTCGATTTCGACTAAAAAAAAAAGGAGAAACTTTCAACCTCATTGGCGCTTCATCTAGCACCAAGAAATGAAATAATAATAATTGATCAAATTGTGAAGACGATGTTTTGATGGATTAATTTTTTTTTTTTTTATCTAGAAATAACTGATTCTTGTTCGGTACTGGGAATAACGCATGAATACACATGCCGCTACGACAAAGGGCTCGTTGAAGCTTAACCAGATTTAGATGCCGCCTTCGTATATAGATATATATAGGTTACACAATTGGAAGGAGATTTAGAAAGCACTGCTTTGGACTGAATTTACACAATCGATATACTATTTAATTTTCGAAATTTTTATATATAACTAATTCAATATATTTTAATGACGACCGATTTGATGCCTAACGCCTATTAAGGCGGCCATAACTATCTCGACTACTAACCATTTGCCTGTGTCATTTTTCAGGTAAGGCCAATAGAAAGTTGTATCGCAGATGAGCTGCGTCCAATAGTGGGCGTCTGTGAGTGGTAGGTTCTTACGTATTTCGCCAGCCAGCCCCAGTAACCAGGTAATTTTTTTTTTTATAATATGATAGTTCGTTGGCAAAATGCGGTCTGAACTATATCCTACTTAATAGCCGGCAATGACAATCGGAAAATAGAGACAAATTCGGGGTAGGTGAGCAGCCGTGTTATAACGTAAGTATTTAAGCTTTGGCATATGTTCGGTTTTTAAGCTTTTCAGGCCGCTGTTTTTCCAATATCTATTATTTCTGGGAAGGACACAGATTATGGGTTAAAAACAACAACACAAAAATGTTTTTCGTCATAGGTTTAAATATGAAAGGATAGCTAGAGGAGAGGCCTAATTCTTTCGTAATGTCCGAGTCTTTTATCAAGCGAGGCCAGAATAGCGGACATTTCAAAAAAGATTGTTTTCCTTTCGCTGTAAAACGTATTATAACAGGAGCACCAGGAACGAGTAGAGACGATGAGCCAGGACAAAGGGCGGTTGATATACGAAAGAAACACAAGTAACGACGTAGAAAGTGCCCAATACTGTTTAACAGATCAAAAAGAAGGGTAAAGTGTCGCTGTCCCGGCTTCGCGACAGAAGGTACCTTTCACCAGCTATGCGTCCAAAGCTGCTAGTGAAAGACTGAGAAAATCAATAGAGACGATGGATGTACAGGTACAGTCTTTAATCGGACTCCATTTGTCGAAGCCAGAAAATATAGTCAGATCTTTTCCCGACTGTTGATTTGTTTTTGTTGTTGTTTCTATTGTCATTGATGTCAAGTCGCTTACTCAGACTTTTTGCATGGAATTCAACCACTGTTATCTACAGTGTTGTTAAATTTTACGTTGAGCCCAGTACCTATAAAGCATGATATGCATGCAAAGCATTGGGATGCTTTAGTCAGTAGTTCCGCGCTCATTCTGCTAGTGTATTTGTGCACCCTATATACTAGCATCTGAGAAGAGTCCCGCAGTAATATCGAGGCTGCGTAGCGTTAGATATCGAATGCTTCGTTGCATCAATTGACGACTGGGCTGTATGTGGGCACAAGTACTTGTGAAGGTCATAGGGCGAAACTGGGTTCTTGTTAAGAGATCCCGTAGTAGCTGACCTTAGCGAAGACTACTTGCGGTGCATTTAAACGTGTATATACGATCTGTCTATATAGATGTGTAGACATTTAGTAGAGATGGTAAACCTTGTGAGCGCTGACTGTCATATGCCAAGATGTTAAGATATACTGTTTTGCTAACTATGCAGAATTGTTTTATTAACATTCTCTTAGTTTACAAAATAGATTTACGTGTTTGAGGGTAGTGTCAAGAGAAAAATTCATTTTACGCAACAACTCGTACGGTGTTAACCGTGCATGCAAAGGGTAAAGCGATCTCTGCACTAAAACTGGTGGGCACAGGGCGGAAATTTCTCCGTTCAATATCATTGCTAGAATTTTTCTATTGCTAGTAGAAAAAACAAAAGCTAATGACTAATTAATCGTGAATAGCTTTCACATGCGTTATCTAAATGGAACGAAGCTGTTTTTTAGCGTTGATGCTTCGAATACAACAGTAATTCAGTATAGCAAAAATTTAGAATTTCCTAGGTGTAGACATGCTTCAGTAAAAAAGTTATGATGAAGTGTCTGAAGTAGCGCTCAGCGTATATGCAGAACACTTAGTCAATTATTTGACGATTATTTGTCGTTGGCAAATGTCGCCTGATCCGCCAAACGTACGATGACTAGAAAGAGACGTATATTGGAGGGTATACGGACTACCCTAATAGAATCATATAAAGAACTGTGTGAACGCCCATTGAATATTTGTTTTATTACCTCAGTCAACTACTTTTCGTCCTTCGATATAATGCCAATAAATAATTTCTAGTAGCCTATTCGTGCCTTAGCAACAGGCGTTTGTCGCGCTGTTGTCTGTTGAACCGCGAGTCTATGGCAGATTGCACGGAACAATAGCTACTCTGTATGTTTGGACTTCTAGTAACTTACTTGGGAAACTTTTGAAGCCGACATCATGCAATGTTACCAGCCAGGGAGAGGAAGCTTGACAGCAGCGAAGACTTTCATTGATTTATCGAGTTTTCTTCGTCCGTCCGCTCTCCGATCGCTCGCTTATACCGGCTGGGTTCACAACCCGCATTCCGCCTTACTGGCGTCAAGCCTCTCAGGGCTAGGCCCCGTCTGCCTAGTGACAGCAGAAAAAATGGCCCCGGTATGCCGCCAAACCTATGTGACTATTGACGAAAGGTTGTGCAACCGAGGCATCCCATTAAGCCCTATGCTTCAAGAGTACAGGTTGATAGGATCGGATTATGATCACGGAAAGAAAAGTTGGCTGGCATATCTTCTGCATTCGTCGTCCATCACCATTTTCTGTATTAGCCGAGCAGCTATTGGCGATAAATGCAGAAATCCATCAGTGCTAAGAATAATCTTCCCAAACGTATAGCGGCTACGAAAAAAAAGATGTTACTCTCCAACACGTTTATATCGTACGGTCAACGTGCGACATGCACGGAAATCGGAGTTAGACAATAAAATGGCAGAAACAATAACATTCGTTCAGCAACCTTTCGTGAACCACACGATTCAAAGGCGACGATTCATATCAACATTTGAATTTCTATATTGGACAACACTATGTACAGGTACGTAATAATGTAAAGATTGTCTGCCTGTCACATGAATAGAAACATACCATAGTTTTATCCAATGACCTCTAGGCAAATGAGTCAAAGAGAATCATAGGGGCCAATGTGTCACAGTTGTGGTCCGTGTTGGACCGTGTTCAACATGCGTTTCGTTCCGTTGTGCTGACTCGTCGATGTAATGGTAATTTAGCTGACGGAACGAGTAAAGCTTTGCTTCGACATATATAAATCGTAACTTATAGATGTGGCAAATTTGCACATACATACTCGTTGCTATACAGTCTCCCCATATTTATATATGGGGCTCTCTGTATATTTATTTGGCGGGTGGTTGGCGACATGATGTTAAATGGAAGTACAAACGTGTTGTGCTAACACCACAGAGTGTAACATTACTTTGTATTTAACCCTCTATATTTCGAGTTTTACGCCCAGCATCGCCGTTAGGCATTCATTGATCAGACGGATGGTTCCCAGAACGAAATAGGATTGTATCTATGTCTGATCCGGGCCTTGTATAACTGCGCTATTAATACGAACAGTCGTATGGCGCTGGCCACCAAATTCTAAATTTGTAATGTGTTTATACATATATTTTAAATACAAAATCTTTGGAAACTTGTGATGCAACATATCATCCAGGTAATAGTACTAATCATAGAAAATATTTAAAGATCATATAAAAAAATAATAAACTCGGTTTGTGTGTTCGCTTCTCTCACCCTACCTTTTTTCATTGTCTGCTTCAACATATCAGCTTGCTGAAATATTTCCATTGACGAATAGTTCTAATTGTAGCCCCCCTCTATTCTTTCGCCGTAGCTGAAGAACTATGAGCAATAGAAACAACAAGATACTTACAACGTAAGTACATGGGGATTTTACAAAATTGATCGTAGCACTTGAAATGGTCGTCATCTTTGCCATCAGATGACAGAAAGTTACGCGTCGTCAAGCGAAATTGCTCGTTATAACTTCAAAGCGTCGTCCTGTTCCATACCACGTTGAGGGTACATTTAGTCGTTTACTGTACCCTTACTATTTGGCGCTCACTCTTCTACTGCGGTTCTCGTTTTTCTCTATTTTCTAACAGTCCACCGTTCCCCTGAACATCAGTAACGATGACCTCAAGGGAACTAGAGCAAATTGGAGGAAGACCTGCCGAAGCTAACACGAAAGTATCCATAACAGAACGACGAAAATGACTTGGTCACCTTTGGACCCGAGGAAAACGTCAGCTACAGCAACGGTCATGGTCAGACCGCTGATTTTACGACTTCAGCGTTCGAAACAGATTCAGCGTAATTGAAACGGCTAACTGCTGTGGCGGTGCTTCTTTGTATAGTTCGTGCACGAAAGCAGCTTTTCTAGCCAAATTGGCTGAATCGAAACGTGTACAGGATAACGAAAAATTGTACACTGGCGACATCTGTAATAGTGGTAGCTGTGGCGGCAGCGGTGAAAGCATCAACGGCACGTATAACGCGTGAGTCATTACAGTGCTACGAGCGATCTGAAGTGATAGCATGCCTGGACAGTCGGCGGCGACTACAACGATCATGAAGTAATAACAAGAGACACTGTTCGGTGTGCACTGCGCTCGATTTTCTTAGCAAAAAAAAGACGATGAAATGGTTTATAGCGCCAAAGCTCATTCGACTCCGCTTCGTTGTTGTTTTTATTGGACGTTTGATGGCGTAGGTGCGTATGTCGGTCTTTGGCTTGTTCGATTTGACAAGCCCTCAAGGCTGGCTAACAGCAACATTGAGATAGATCGAAGGCTGTAAACAGTAAGAGTTAGTTGAAGACACTCATATTGTTGGATAGTGAATGGTGTTAATTTGATTACTTTTAGGATTTAGGTGTGTTCCCCTGGGAAACAGATCGGTCCACATACGCAGTTTGTAGCATAGTTTTCTCAAACTTTCATAAGAAATTTGGTTTCCTGTAAAATTTTTGGCCGATAGAATGGCCTATTGTTTGACGGAGCGAAACCATCTACAGCCTGCCGTGCATGTTATTCCGTTGTATAGTAAAAATTATAACAGGAACAATACTAGAAAGGATTAGCCGAACTGGGTGTAGGGTAATATATTTCTGCTCTATGCACGAATTTCGTTTACCAGTTACCCAGAGCGCTACCCCGCTGATTAATGTTACTATTGTTTTTATGTTTCTAAGCGAAGTAATGAATGTAAATCTTTATTCTATGCTAATACGAAGTTGTTGCACCGCTACAACAGCAAAGGCACAATGAATCAATGCGATGGTAACAACGAAGCTACCGACAAGTCCTATGTTCCAAATCAGGTATAGCTTCCTGTCTATATGATAAACGATGGGGGCAAAATGAATTGATGATTTTGTTGGGAGCTGTTGATTTTCAGCAGCATGCACGCCTGAGCTCGTAACGATGCAATATCTACCGTATCCCGCAGTGCTCGTTGGGTATGGTAACACTGGAACACCTGAGTAACCGTACAATTACGAATAGTAGTAGTGCTAGCTCGAAATCTGTATAGACCGGCTGAATGTTCCGAAGCGTTTCGGCTAGTATTTACGAAATAGATGACAGTAAACAACCATAAACCTGGAATGATGAGAAGCGTAATGAACTATAGAAGCATAAAGATGAACAGAACAATATCGTGCCGAAAACCATTCCAGAACTCTACGAGATTGTTACCTTGATTTTCCGGAAAACGCTTAATATTCAGATGGATAGATTAATTTGTACGTTAGCAGGTCATCGGGTCGAAATAGGAGGACACTGTTCCGCCGATGGCCCAAATCGTCTGCAGTGTCAAAGACAGAAGCGTAGCGGAGTGAGACGCAGAAACAGATTGCTTTAGAATATTGGCGAGTTGTTCGCATCCAGCAATGTTTGTTGAACTGAGTTCCGCAATTCAAATATTGGCGCGCTGTTAAGTGTCGCGAAATGCTGAAGTGGTTCGGACGTCCATTCGACAACTCAAGACGCTGGGCGTCTTTCAGGCCTATCAAAATGCTATATTCTGACTGCTGACCAAATCAAAATTGCCGGGAATGAAAATAGCAAAGCTATCATGTTTCTGTTTAAAGGGCAGACACAAAAAGTACAAAGTTAAAAAGCTCCAGGTTAGTTTCAGCAGCAAACACGGAGTGGCCATTGGTTGGATGACAAATCTATTCGATCTGGAGTTGAGTTGGCTTTTCTTGTTGATTTCTCAGGCCCGGCAGATCGCAAACAATGATCCGAAAAAGGGAAAGTAATTAACCTGGAACTGAGCGTCTTGCCGAGACGAGTTACGAAATAATAGGTCTTTAAGGACTGACGAACAGAGGCGAATGAAATTCACACGAAGCATTAACAGGTGCTATTACTGATTTTTACACTGATGTATCTATTGTAAAACAGAATCACTATTGACATTATACATAACTTCCGTACTAAAAATTGTTTGTAGTAATTAGGGAATTATATTGTCACACTAGGTATCCTCACACTGGGTACCGGTTCTAACACGACCGCCATCGTGGTTTTCTTTACGAGCAGACATTACTTCACCAGAGAGTACACCATATCTGAGCTACCTCACAAACTATTCTAATGACAGCTGCTCGTACTGATTAAAAAAATTAGAATAAATACAATTGACGTTTGTCACTAGGAGATTTCTGGTTGCGGCCAACTGGGAGACTTCTATTAACTGTCAGTTCGCCTCTAACGACCCAGCAAAGACCCATATGCGCTGACCGGTTCAGAGATGTCACCCGTGCTACTCATTGATATGGAGTAGATTCCTCTAGACGTAGCATTGTTTCGACTCGTGAAGAGTTCCTGACGCAGTAGCCATCTGTAGCAGTATAGTAGTTTGTTAGCAGAATGAAGTCGCACGCAGTTGCCTCCGGGCGAGACGGGTAATTCATATGCTAAAAAGAAGTTTCATTGATTATTAGCGACACTGACAGCGGTCTGTCGATGTCAGGGCTAGAGCTAGCCGTGCAACGCGCTAAAAGTTCCCGTCAATAAATCATTTCTCTACCGACACATGGGCCGTCTAGGTAACTGTGTCCCGATGGTGCACAGCTGTCAATGTTCTGCTAGGAATATCGTTATTTAAATATATTACCTATGAATAACCAGTAAATTATGAAGTGTTAGGCTATATTAAGGGAGCGTAAAGGGATTTATTTAATCTCTATTTCGATTACATAGCCGAATTCATGTCAAACTTTGTTCGTTACGACAATATCTATAAGGTATCTTTTTTGGGTTAATTTTCTACCTGTTCAGATCAGGGGACTGCTCTGTGTAAGTGTGGCGTTGTTCGCCGTATCCCTTTCGAGATGTCACGCCCACTGCAAGATATTGTTTTAATCCTGCTATCGAAGCCCACCAATCACGGCGACAGGTTCTGCACGACGTCGTGTGATTCTTATCTCACATCAAGAGAGTTCCAGCTAATTAAACGTTAGCCCTATTAGAAACTTCCATTCGTATTCGTTGCGGATACTGTGGATAAACGTATCTCTTTCTGGAAAGATAGTTATTTCCGAGCCTGGCCATAACGCTTAGGCGCCAGCCGTAACGACGCTGCTCGAACACTCCACTTCTCTTGTTGAG
Organism: Varroa destructor; assembly: GCF_002443255.2. Taxonomy (NCBI): domain Eukaryota; kingdom Metazoa; phylum Arthropoda; class Arachnida; order Mesostigmata; family Varroidae; genus Varroa; species Varroa destructor. Next base: position 27,376,823 of record NW_019211457.1, read on the forward strand.
ACGTCGTTACACTTAGGCACAAACCCACGTGCGGACGGATACAAGCACTCCTGTTTATTTTCATTATTATTTAAGGGAAACAAACAGGAGCTCCGGAGCTCTAGAATCAACCGTCAAACAGATACCGTTACACAGATACACACTCTCACATTATATACACATAAGTAACTTGGAACAGAACTTCAGGACGTAAATAATCATAACTCATGTATCGCTTACGTGTACAGTGATACGGGCGCGAATATTTAATTTGATCATTACTATGATTATTAATAAAATAAACTATTACTAATCGTGGTAGAGTGACGTCACCATAGCAAATGATCGTGCTACAAAAGCAAAAGGCATCAGCGATCCTATCGTCATTCAAGTGACCTACCAATGGCTATTTAGCACCAATAGCCTTTGTTTAATTGAATAGATTCCGGCAGCTCCTGCACCAGCCAGGGCGAAGACCTTTCAAATAAGAACTGTGATACGCCTACCTGCGTGTCTATGTTCGGATGTTAAAAATATTTTCTGTCTAGTTATTTTCTAGGCGTGTTTTGTAACTTTCTGTTTAGGCCAGTTTGAGCGTTGTGACGGTCGCCACAGGTGGCCCTGGTTAACTCTGATGGGCCATGATGTGTGTGGTGGGCCGACGAGCTCTATGGTTACAGATGATGTATTCACATGGGCGCGCATCTGCTTTATGCTCATACAGCTAAAGTTCAACTATAGAGAGCATATGTTCAATCTGAGATCAGTGAAATAATGCAGTAGCTCAAAGGCGTACAATTCCATTAAGTTACGCCGTGAAGTTAAGTTGTAATCTAACTATTGGCATATTGCGTACTTCGGCGCGATATATTTCTGTAACATCTTATTTTAACCGGCGTAGATTACCTGTGTGACCTTTGCAAGCTGCGGCGTACATGTAAAGGGCAGTAAATTCTATGAAGAAACGTATCACTTACGATTTCAACCCGATTATGATTTTCGATAAGCAACCGTATGCGCGTTTCAAAGAGGGCAATCAAAGAAGTATACCCAGTCGAGCACATGTGGTATTCGATTTTAGGCGACACGTGTTCAACATGCGACCCCTTCATACGTGCAAGTTGCCTGAGAAGCGTAAAATTGTCCATTGTTGTTTAAATGTCATTCTATGCAAAGATATAAGATATCGTAATTCAGCCAGTGTAGATGTTACCAACGATGGCGTTCGCAGAGGAAAATTATGTATATATAGGGTACAGCGTGTAAATTCAAAATTTTCTAATTATTTTGTTTCTACGATCGTATCTAAGCTAAAGTGTGCTGTAGAGGTATGTTCCTAGTAGTCCTACACCTTCTATACATAATGACAGCTTTACTGTATGTCCTAAACCGTTAACAAGCTCGTTTGCTTTGCAATTCCTGAACGCCTTGTTGTCATTTTGCGCCTTATTGAATTCTTTGTATGGGTGTGTACGGAGTGACTCGACATCCGGATCGTTCGGCGGCAATATCAGAAACATGCCTGTGTTCGCCAACAGCCAACTCTGCACTGAATGCGCGTTTTGTTGAAAGACACCTTAACTATAAAACCATTGTAAAACTTTTTTTCAGTCTGGAGTTCGCCAATGTAGAAAACGTGTGGTATTATAACAACTTCCGTACGGGGTGCCATGTCCAGAATATGAATGTGAACAAAGAAGCCGGTCTGATCTCCTCTGCAGTCTGACGCAGATTAAGTTGCCAACACAATCCTCGACACTGCGGAAAATTGTCAAAGCCCTCGCGACCCACTATAGCGGTGACGGTAACTAATTCTATTACATATCAGTTACTAATTCTATAACCGCTGTACCCTCATGTGAAAATTCGCGCCGTCGTTCCGGCTGCCACCAAATAGAAATTAACAAGCAAAATCTGCCAGTAGACGGTAGGGCTTCCTTGATTTCCCACGGATTTAGTAACAGTTGCTTTAGAACTCCTGTGCGATTGAGAAGGGGAGTAGTCCGATGGAAGTTATGACTTGGTCGAGTGAGGCAACCATAGACGTTTCGGTAGAGTATGAGCGTCTTGCTTGTGATGAGGTCTGTCAAATGACCAAAGTGTTTCGAGGACCGCTTTATCGACTCAGGAAACATTTATAAATGCTACCGTAGCAATTTGTCGTGGAAATCGCTAAGTAAAATTTGGGCTCACGTTTACGCTTTACGTATCGGCTGCCAATTTGAACGTTTAGCCAGCTCTGAAAACTACGATATATTAGTGTCTAAGAGTTTGTCACCTCATTTTCTTGGTAGACGTTAAGGTCTTAGTTGTTTGCCTGTTACTATACACCAACTAAAAAGAGAAAAATGATTGTAGCATGGAATTACGCGGCTACACGTAGCTGTTGAGCCTTTTTTGTGCAGTTTTCAAACGCAATTTATCCACAAGTGGAATAGTCTACATAGGGAAAAAGCTTTATCGTAACAAATAATTTTACTTATATGTTCCCACATCAGTGTACATCAATTTAGGTACGTTTTATCAGCTATTATCGTTGAGGACGCGCGTCTGTAACGGATACATCTGTTATAATGCAGTTATGAATAGCTTGCTATTAAGTGGCACCGCGTCAGAATGAGAATGCGTGAACGTCTGATAATGCACTTTTATATATTAATAATTAGGTAATAAACAGTGTTGCCTCAATCATTCTGATCGATGAGTATTACAATCTAAATGCGTATAAATGGTTACCGTAAACGTACCTTGCTTCGTTCGAGTAGTACGAAGTACAACTATCGTTTGGCCTAGCGCTACAAGAATGTCTAGAAGGTAAAACTCTATATTATATAGAGTTTTACCTTCTATTCATTGGCGACCGTTTATATGGTTCCAAGGACATTATAGCTGTAGGCTCTCGTCCCCCTATAGTTATCAGCGTTTTGCATATTTTTTTCCACAGATGGCGCTGCATGTAGTTGTGTACGTAACCGCTTAGCGGCAACGGCAAGAACCATACGACGATGTTGCGTTAAATTACAGTTGGTTCGTTGTGGCCGCTTCAGTGGCATAGTCGTAAAGCTAACATTCGATTCTTAATTGTCCCTGACGTCCTGCCTTGCCCGGATGTGAAGAGTTGTTTTCGCCACGAAGTTGCCTTCATGGCGTACGGTGTGAGTCGAGCGTAAGTGCTCCTCTCTCGTCAACTCTATCAACCGGTGGGGCGTCTATGTATTTCTCTTGCCTCTAGCGGCATTAGCCCGACAAAACGTATCACGGGGCGCCACACAGTTCGAAGCTCATTCGTTGTACCACATTGCACGTGCACGTGGAGCAATTTTGCTGTTCATTTTAATTTTAAATTAATGTATTCGACGCCAGAGCTGATATTCGATAATATATATAAGCAAGCTATAACGTGTGCATGTATACAGACTGGACTCGTGTCAATAATGTATAGCGTCGGGGCATATTTGGCCGCTATGAAAATTGTACAAAAACTATTCGTAGGATCACCGGATAGACTAGGAAGCAATTTACAGATCGAAGATATGCGGCCAAAAATAACTTCATGCCCAGTTAAAGCAGCGCGTTGGTATCCGATCCTGTCGACATGACGGAAAACGGCGAAATACTTCAAGCTTTCACCTAAGGGTTGTTAGCATGTGTTAAAGTGAACATATAAATTGGATATGTTTATTGGCTTACAACTGTTTTTGGCATGGTACCATTAACCGGAATAGAAGAAGCGTCAAAAACCAGTGGCTGAGTCAAATATAGGGGTCCTCAAGACAAAACCTCAAACGAATTTTCTGCACAATAGAATCTAAAATCGTTGCTAGTTCGTTTGTTGCTCGTTGCGTACTCTGAGACTGTACTAACAGCTTAAAGAACATCCACTAGATGAAAATGTTCTTGAATTGTTTCTGTTTGTATGTATGCAGTAAGAATATATACATTTATTTACCTACCTGTAATTCGATTACGTTTTCCTTTTAAGCACGCTTATTTGCCGTATCTAGCGGCAACAGATTGCCTAAAGGTTTTAAAAGGAGGTTCACTTCTTTGAAATGAAGAGAGACACGGCTATCATTCCAGTACTCGATTCGACCTCCTTCGGCCTTTGTGGTGGCAGTATTGCTTGTGGTTGTCCGAGATTCGGTTATAACAATACAAGCTCGATTATCTTTAGCTCGGTACACGTACAGCCGATTTTTGTCTCCGCTTGTCTTATATTTGCTTGGGTTTTTTCTTGCTCCTCAACGACGACATTGTTCTAACATCACGTAGACAAGCGGGACGCTGCCACGGTGATACAATGTCGGGCGTCGGACGCGTGGGGTTCTGTTGGTAGTTTTCGTTTTCTTGAAGCGGACAAACCAACCGAGTCGACGGAACAAGTCCGTCCCAAGCGGCCAAAGAGAATCGCAGCAAATGAAGAACGTCACCGTACCACTATTCCACACCCCCTACTGCGATGGTGCAAACTCCCTCGGAATCTTCCCATCCGCCCATTCAGGGAACTCTGAGAGGATTGCAGCTGTTATATTTGTTCTTCTGAGTTTGTATCTGACGCGAGGCATTGTCTCGTCGCGAGTACATCATGAGTCCTGTTACAGCAAGACACGTTGGCAATGTGTACAGTGGGTTTAGCAAGAGACGTCTTAGATGTGTGTTCATCGGAGAATTCCATTGTTCTCTTTGATTCAGTGTTTTTTTCCACTCTTTACCGCTTATCTCCTTGTTTTCCGCTAGTTCCTCAGGCTTATAAAACTAAAAAGAAAACTATAAATCCCACAAACACAAAAAGGTAATGGCAACTGAGCTTCGCGCAGCAGCGAAACTACGTAGAAGACTCTTTAGAAGAGAGTGAAGATGGCTACAGGAGTTCAGCGGCTGTACAAAAATAGAAACAAAACGTACTCCATATTGTAGATAAACATTCGCCTGTAAAGGCGATAAGGTTGCTTACGCAGGAACCTAAAAGACTCACCTTCGTTTTTCCTTTAGTTAGAAAAACCAGTCCAAATAAATGTGTGGCTTGAATCTCTACAAGAGTTGCCAGCGGCTGATTGAGAATATAGAAAATGAGGTGTTTCTCATTTGTTCACACTGGCAAACTATTGACAGTGTCTAGGGGAAAAAAATATAGAAGAGATAAAGATAGAAACGAGACAAAAACGAGATAAAGGACCAAACGGAAGCGTAAAACCGGAAATGATACAAACTTAGGACAAAAACATCTCAGAGGACGAGGAGTTGCCCGGAGATCCAATTTTGGAAAAAAAAAGACGTTTTGGAGAGGTCTGCTTTGTTCGGTTGAAAGATACAGGAGAATGGTTGACACATAGAAATGCGACACGGAAACGACAATGAAGTAAAAGATGCGACCCCGATTTGGCGGCTTCTATGCTCAGGTTCTCCCCCATGGAGATCATCGGGACCCAGGAAACCGCTACATCTTAGGAGAGCGCTGAGGCTGGCACGAAGGCCACTCTGTCGCTTCCTAAATATTTATAAAGATACCTTGCAGATATACGTACACGAAACAAACGGACGGTCTCCGAGAGGCCGGGTTGCTTACTGTATAATCTTACAAAGCAATACGTTAGTTGTACAGGGATTAAAGCCAATTTTTTTCGGAAATACTTTCGGTAGTTCTTCTTTCTACCGAGCTTCAATTAAATATTATCATGATTTTATATGTTTTGCATTTCTAATTTCCGCCTCTCGTCAGTAGGCTCTACACAAAGTGGCAAAGCTCGTGCACCATCCGAATCTTGTATATACATATATACTTCTTGTTGATTTCGATACGGATCTTCCTCGCCGTCAGTTACTAGTATCGAGTGTCCAAGATTTACAAGCGTAACAGCAAAGATAACGGATGACGGTAAAATGCGGTATAATTTCTTCATATATTCAAGTCGTATCCATGTACTGTGAAGGCATGTACATACCGTATAGAACATGAGAAAACGATCCACGTGACGGTTCAGCGATGACCTGTTTTCCCACTAAACTTAGGGACACTTAGTAGGGTGGTCCAGGTTCAAAATAAAAGGTAGGCACATTGTCTTTTGCCGGGAGGAGCCAATCGTCTGAAGCGGCGGTATCGAATGTAGAACTTCGGACATTTATTCCAAGTTACGTGAGAACGAACTGTTACGGTATGTAGAAAATGGTATATTATGAAAAAACCGTTACGTAGTAGCTTTGATAAACGGTAATGAGGGATTATAATAAGATTCGATGTGTCAGCCTAATTGAGCGTTTAAGTAGGTGCGATGTGCGAGTTATGACGAGATTATGCATAAATTGTATATGGCTATATACCATATGTTTCTCTCTCTCTCTCTCTCTCTATATATATATATATATATATATATATATAAAGTATCAGAGAAGGTAAAAGATATATATATATATATATATCTTTTACCTTCTCTGGTACTTTGGTAAATTGACCAGTTACAGCGTAATGGCTAAGACCGGCCGAACACAACAGCCGATTTCAACATGAAACTAGCAGTCGAAGAAGAAAGGTCGAAAACAAGTAAGCAACGATAGATTACTTAAAGCAACCAAAACTAGAACGTATAGGCAGAGCAAAGGGGGTGACGTAGCCAACCCCTACGGTGAAAACTTAAAGCTTATCTTTTAGGGACAGTAGCCAGTTCTTTCGAATCTTAGAGCAAGCTTCCAGCGACTAATTCTATTATTCGCTCAATAGTCAGCAAATATTGGCTTGAAAAGTGAAATATCAACGAGACCCCTAGCAAACGTTTGCTGCGCATGAGAGGACAGCTTCCGATCACGGTCGCAACATACGAGGTCCGTGTTAATGATAGTGTCAAAGTACGAAAATTGGTTTTGCAAAGATTTCTTCATGGCTATTACAGACTTCAATGACAGGTCGATCTTCGAACGTAATCGTAAGACTTCCAGCTTTGAACAGAGACCTTCGTATCATCTTTAGGTATAGGAGTACCAGAGGTCAAGGTAATAAAAATGGTTAGAGAACATATAGCTCTGCTGCTGTCAGGATTGAACTTTTGTCCAATTCTTATTGCCCTCGAGAACAAGCAGTATTTCAGGACATAGTCTCGTTGCCGGGTTTCATATATTTTATCTGTTGGGAAAAAGTAAACTATCATTATTAGCGTCTTCTAACTGTCGACCAGGCAGACGTGCCTCATACTGATGGGGAAATCGATATAGGGCATATAGGTTTTAAAACAGGCATAAATGTAATACCCAATGTAAAAAAAAAAAACTATTTTGATTTGACGTTCATTACGTATGATACGTACATAACATATGTTAATATCAAACACGATCTCATATGCGCATTAACTTTTCTATTTCGTAGGTAGAAGAGTATCATGTCTTTCCACCTATCTCTCTCCGCTAATAAACTTTTATAGGATCGTTTCCATCTTTCATTTTAGTCGATCTTTCCTAACTCTATTATACGACGCCGTTCGATCCTTTCGCTTAGGAACTAACTAGGCCAAACCTAAACCGACATAGTTGTTGACATTCAAATAACGCACATAAATTTTTTTATCGAATAAGATAAGTTATTATACATGCGCCGTCATTAAACCACGTTATGTTCTGTGTTATCTTCAGGCTAAACTTACCATTGAAAAATGCCAGCTGCACATAAAGCACTGCGCAATTACAGTGATACCAAATCACAGCGGGCCAATCGTAATTTTCTCGTCGCGGCTCCCGCGTTCTTCTTGCATTCGTACCCGTTTTCTATCTTCATTTTTTCTATTTCTTTTTTTTGCGAACGGACTTGTGCCGGGCTGATAAGTATGGGTCATTTTTTGCTTCACGTTCGTAACCCTTTACTCTTTACCAACTGCTATGGGCTACTTCTACCTGTCCAGTGATTGACCGCCATTGCAACAATCGCTAACCGGTTGCTTCAGCTAACAATTCCGAAAATTGAAGTTTCCTTTTTTTTTTTTTTAGCGGTAACGGTCTACATCGTTTTTTGAAGAACGAAAACCCGAGCAAACCCTCTTCCCCTCTCGAAAGATTTACGAAGTTTTGCTTTACATAAAAGGTATCTTGATCGTTTAAAAGCTAACTGTGATTGATGGCAGCGTGTGTCGACAGTGGCCATGGTAAAGGTGCCCGCTCTGCTTACACTTAGCAGTAACAGCAGTACATGGATAGAGGACAATCGAATACTGCGGCTGTCTGTCTATATATCGTTGATTTCGATTTCCATCTTGTCACACGCAATCAGATTTGTCGTTGTTGCAATACCAGTGGCATCAAGAGGATAATGATCACCACTATCGAGATAGCTTCTGTCGACGGATCGATCATTTCTAAATCACGAACGTATAACCTAACGCCACCGCACTCCTTTGGACAAACTAAGCGTCATCTATTTTGCCGTTCCGTCGCCATTGTCTGCCCTGAACTACCGTTATGGCTACGTGACTTGTCCGTCCGTTTACGCTGTTCTCCAATGTTCGAGTTCCTCTCATAAGTTCAATGGCGCTATTACCTGTCTGAGGAAAAAGTAACTTGGCTGTCCGATTACATACATACATAAGTGAAGAAGGACATTTTGTACGAGAGAACGCGAATGTTAAACGCGTTATGGAGCTGTACGATAGCTTGCCTACACGAGACGCTTCTAATCAATTTTCTGTCTGTGGTTAGCGAGGGCAAATGGATGAGTTTGGTGAGGATTTAGTTCAATAACGTTTTTTTGTCGTCAGCAGTCTAAATAAGGATATTATAATAGCCAGTTAGTTATTTTTGTTACTATGATGGAGTTGGTAAAGCTATTCCTGTTTTCTGCTCATAGCTAGAGCAAACCAGTAAGCCGTAGTCGAGTCTTGACGAATACCTCTTAATATATATATATTTCTCTTAATATATATATATTTCTTCGAAACAAGTTGACACCTGTTTGCTATTGATTTTTGGTTACATAAATGTAATATAACTTACGTAGAGCTGTGGCCCGTAAGCTCTTTTTACTTTTGACTGAAATTTGGGTCTGCTATACAAAAACACCAATGAACATATGTCTATATCGATAAACTGCTTTGGGTTACTAATTGGTTATTAACTATCTAACACTCATTATTTACTCCTGGAAATTTTTAAAATTGATATAATATATCTATTTAAATGATGGGATTGTCATAGTTGTTACCTGTGTAATTGGTTTTTCTCTGAAATCGCAACGTTTAACTCTTATATCGTGTCAATATTTCTATAGTACTTCAGCAGACGGCCCCCTTCCCTATCGGACTATCACCCAAATTATGAAGTGAAGTATTTGAAGAATCATATTTTCGTTATCGAAGTAAAAAATCAAACCACAAAAATGGTACGTAGGATACGGTTTTCTTCAAGAATATCCTTTGCGTAGAAAAAGCGTAGGCGAGATGAAACATATTGTATCTAATTCTATAAAAATGGCGATAAATGTCAATGATATAGAATCGCATGCTTCCATTGGATCAGATGGGTATAAGACTCTTTCAAAAACCGCTCGACGAGCTGACAGTTTTTGCATATAACGACATAACGTAACAGGATCATGCAAATCCATACACGATATCGTACCAATGCTTTGGCTTATTAATATGCGCGTGTACCGCGTACGGTCTATGTTGCTCGTTTCCAGCACATGTTAAGCTAGTGTATCCAGCTTTTTCCAGGCTTTCTTGCAACAGAATAGCCTACCCCAGCGTTACCTCTTGCAGCTTCCACAGGGTTTAAAGCGCGTTGATCGGAGGGTCGATTAGAGAAATAAGCACGTTATCAATCATCAGGCCGTTCGTCGTCACGCGTTGCAACGTGCTTCACATTCATGCTCTGCGGACTATTTGGCCGCTGTGCAGATAGAGACAAGTAGTCTTTGTCATTGTCATTTTGGGCAGCTCTAGCAGCACTGGCTGTGGCTGAATACATCATGTTAAGAAAAGCGAGATGCAATTTTGTTTTTAATTGTTATTTACACGAATAAATTAGCACGAACTATACCTTGAAAGTGTTGTTTTAACTTCTGGTAGTGTTTGTCGATTATATGGTGATGGAAAATGTATGGCTAACCAGTGGGCGCTTCTAACACGGCAAAGGAAAAGAAAAATGCCGTTACGAGCGAAAACAGCCTAGTAAGACGCCGAGACTCAATACGCCTAACAATTACTTCAATCAATGTATGCCCATGTGATACTTAGCACTGCAGAGTGACCCGTGATCCGAAATCCTTGACGTATTTCGAGGGATTTATGCACACATACTCCCTAAAACACGTACCATATCGTTCTCTCTCTCCATATATATTTTAGATGTATATATGACATGACTAGAAATACCACACTAGATCTAGTTTTACGAAACTACAAAAAAGAGCTTCATCTAAGAAACAACTTTTGCCATCTATCGTTGATACTTTACTCGAAATATTCATTGCCATCGCTTAACTGTGCCTTGCCAAAGCATAACGCTTAGCCTTGATGTGGTCATTATGAGGTTCGACCATATGCGAAAAATAGACGTCTGTTTTTTTCCGAGAGAGAGAGAGAGAGAGAGAGAGAGAGAGATAGGGAGAGAGACGGCTGCTACTGTGAACGGCAAGCTTTCGTAATTTGCACTCTCAATGGAAATCACGATGCGCTCACAACGCATACGAATGGCGATATAGGATCTGTGAGAATCTAACCCTTAGCAATAATGTGTTTCCTTAAAGATTTTTTGAGTAACGCCACAGCCTCAAGTCGATTTAATGTTCATTGGATAATATGCTGCCGATGTTGTAGATTTGGCACAAATTTAATTCAGTACAATTTTTTATGAAGTTGTTTTGACCGCAAGTTACTGCATTTACCGCAACGTATATACGAAAACAAGTGTTTATCGATCAGCTTATCGTGAAATTGCAAATCATGTTATGTGACACATTATTATGTACTGTATAACTAACTAATTATAATAGTCCGTACTAATCGCTTCCACCGCACGTCCATGTTTAGGACTTTCCAGCCCCCATACGACAAGCTAGGGTTTATAAACACTCGGCACACTAATTTGTGGTAGCAACTTGCACCAAAACTGTGAGGAGTAGTCTTATTTCAACACGGATCGACCTAGACCGATCACTGGAGCAGACCTTTCGTTCAAGCTTAATAATTCCAAGAATACATTCGACTTTCATTTTTGTACCTATTTCTCCACCTACTTCTCTGTATTTCTGGTATTTTTGCTATGCAATAGTTGATTGAGGCTACCTTTACGATGACCAAGAATACGGGAGCCTTTAGCTCCCGTATTCTTGGTCATCGTAATGTCATTCTTGGTCATCGTTATCTAGATGAACCAACGCAGAACGAAAACAAGTTTCATGCGGCATATGTTCATTCCGTTATTGGCATATTATTCTTCGACCTCGTTTAGGTACTGTAATACCGATTGGCCTGCCTGCGTCAGGACCAGATCACTTGGCGATAGCTCTTTTAAGTCACTCATTTTCTAGGTGTACCTCGAAATGTTCTCCAATTTCCAATGACATTGCCAGGTTCTTGCCCTTGGTTTCGCCCTGTCCGCCGCACTTGGCTCTCTGAAAATCACATTCGCCCTGACGGCAACAGGCTGTTCCAGTGTTTTACCTCTAGAAATAATCAACCAGAGCCTGTCTCCTGCTAGGCTTCTGCTGCTAAAAAAGAACGGCAAACACAGTCGCGTTCATCCCGCATTACAGCTTCCGGGTGTTGTTCCCTTCCGTCTCGATTGCCTTTAGACCACAAATTTACTTCCGTGTTCTCAAGAAATGTTTGCAGCCGCTATTCGATCTGCTGCACTGTCTATTTCGCCAAAGCTGACTCCAGAGCTGCTCGATGGGAGGTTTTGATGTTACCTGGGAAAAACTGAGAGTCTAGACCGTAATCCTGGTCGCAGTTTTCAGTAAGTACGCGAATTGACTTAAGGTTATTCCACAATTTCAGTAAATCTTTGGGGTCGCCAAGCCGTGAAAGCGTCACACTTTATTCGTGTGAGTGAACTTCTGTTGGCGTTCACAGCTAGGGCTGTGCATCGGTTAGAATTAGACGCTCCTTGTATCTGTTGTTTCGTTTGACTAAAACATCTAGAGTGTTACAGCAGCCTCCAAGAACCGCTTACTACCTCGTGATTCTGGAATACAATGAACAAGATCCAGCGTCATATAACCAGCTATCCCAAAACATATTCAACAGTTTCTCCATCGGCGCTCTCCATATTACCAACATGTTAAATATCCTATTGTTTTGTGCTAAACAAATACCCGCAGTCAGTTGTCGTTCTGCAATAATTCCACAGTTCTCGTCTCCGCATGGACGGCACAATTCCATCTCAGTCGTGTGCATAATCAACGACTTTGGTGCCTCCGTTACAGTTCTACGCCCCAGTATTAACTGATCCACCCAGTTCCTTCCGGAACTTCATGCACGCTTTCAGATTCACTCAGTCACTCGCTCAGTCAATACATGTAAGTTATTACAGTCTTTCTCCGTTACGTGCCGGCGCGCTAAGCTGCCCTCCCTTACTGTGTCCTATTGGCCCTCTGTATGCCTGCCCGTCTACCCGATTTCCTGCACAGCCGCTTACTGTTGTCCAGGTGACGACGCAGCGGGCACCGTCCGTCGCTATCCGCAGCATCGGTTTCTTCTTCTGCCGTTTCATTGCGCGCACGCAGACACTGCTGTCGTTTGGGATAGCTGAAGCGACGAAGCTGTTGCTACTACCGCCCTCCTTGCACCTGTGTTATCCACAAGATCGATACTTTTCACGGACGTTCTGTCAATGATGATTAGTAACAACAACTGAAGCACGTGAGCGGCAACGTTACGGTCGAGCAAATGTTATTCGCGCAAAGGCGCTATAACGAAACGCGGAAAATTACACGGAAAGAGAGAGAGCGAAGAGCTTCGCTAGGGGACCGAAGACTGTGGTCGGCCCAGCGAAACCAAACGCCTCGCGCGTGGCCGTCAATTCCGTAGCGGGGCCCGGTTCTCAGTACTGGGCTGTTTGAAGCGAGCCGAGGTTCATTTGCTCTAAATGAGTCACCTAATTGTGTAAGTATCTTTCTCTTTTTGCTGCTGCCGCGTTTGCGGCCGCTGTTTTTGTTGGCGCCGCTGAGCCTGTTCACGACAGCAGCAAGGCTCCCTCCCTGTCGTGTCCTATGTTTTGTTCGTCTTCTTCTCCTCCTCGTGTGTGGAAGTACGTCTCCCTCACCCGCTCGCCTCCCTCACTGTCCATCGGCGGCGTCGGCGGTCGTGCTTGAGGTACGGCATACAATGCTTTACTTTTGCGATGTTTCCCTTTCCCAGCCGGATGGGTAAGTGGCGGTGGCGCTTATAGTAGGTGACCGCTGCTGCTGCTGCTGCTGTTAGTTGCGACGACCGTACCAGCAACAGAAACTCTCGCCCACCCGCGTCGAAGCGGCTGAGAGGAGCAGACCGCGCGCTCCCCGGGGAATGCTTGGCTCTGGCCGTCGCCAACAACACTAGCCACTGTGACGATGAGAAAAAAGCACCGAGCGCATACAGTGTTTGATGGCCAGCTAGTCGGCGAGCGAGACACGGCCAGGACGGATGGGCCAGTCGCTATAGCAGCAGACAGCGAGCAGGTAGGACAGATAACGGTTAGCTAATCGGTAGACACAGCGGAAGAGGGAGAGAAGGAAAGAGGCAAGCAAAGGGAGTGGGAACGCCGAGGACTGCGACAGTGATAGGACGGCAAAGGTAGTAATGATGTCTGTCCTGGTCGTGGAATCCTGACGCATCCGCTTTTGACGAAATGCAGCCCAGCGTTTGGCCACCCGCGGAAAAGGGACGCGCACGCTCAACGTCGCCTGCTACAACTACCGGAAGGCGTCGTTCAACGAACCTGCTGTACTGACAGTATTGTACGGGCGTGCAATTGTAGCAAAAGTCGTGTGACGGCGTGCTCCACCTTGTGTGTATATGTGCAGCTGTGTGCATCTGTGCCCATCTGGGCGCGTGTACAGCTAATGATGGACCGTACGACTATAACGTGCTTCGTTCGCGTTCGCGCAAGCTGCTTTGAATGCCGACGAATGTAGACGCTGCTGACACGGTTGTTTGTTTTCAAGTAGCGTAGGACGTTACTTAGAAAGGGCCAAACGTAATCTGTGAATAACCTGCTAGCAGAACTTCATCCGTAGGCAGCATCATCTTCCGAAGCATTCATCGTAGTGTTAACATAGTTGATCAATTGTGGCACCGGAACATTCATTGCATTGATTTCTATTCTCTTCAAAGCTACGTTATCATACGCTGGCCCATACAACCCGTAACAATCATCTAGATTTACTGCTGCTGTTGTCGTTGTTGTTGTTGTTGCCACTGGTACCGCTGTAATTAAAAACGTCAAATTGTACCAACATTGTATAATACTATCAAGAATACCAGTACCAATAATTAGCTGTTGAAACTACAACGCAAATCAAGCCGTCACTGCGTATGCCGTGTAGTATGCCGTGATCGATCGATCGATCACGGTACGTGTTCAATGTACAAACGAGTGGAACTCACGAGGGTCGCTGTAGCAAACGGAAACGAAGGGAAAATCGCGCAGATAGCGCAAGTGGTCACAGTGATTGAAAAAAGAGAAGGGAGAGGGTCTCGAAATAACGGCAAACATAAATAAACGACGAGTAAACGTATATTGAACAGACTACTTTCGTCTTTGTGCCCGTACCGTGCAATGAGAGGAATGAATTCGAGCATGATACCACGAAACTGTTTGTAAAGATAACGAAGTCGCGACGGAGGCGGTGCGAATGGTGCGTACACAGTAGAATTTTTGAGCGATGTTTGTGAAGTTGACAAAAGTTGGCGTCTAACTTAGCTTGACTTGACCATATCACCTACAAGATTACGTAAGACTGAGATAAATAACGAAAGAACCTATCGTGCACTACTGCAATAGCTGCTATTGCCGCTAATAACATCCGTGTGAGGCTATCTAGCCTTGTAATGTTTGCGTGAGAAATCAGGCCCGATAACAGCGACCACAGGGCGGGAAAAGGTTGCTGGGAAAAAAAAGAAAGACCATACTAGTTAGTGTCATATTGCCAGCACGGCTTAATGACGAAGACGCTCGTACCTACCAGCCTGTGTGGGACAATCAGGAGACAGCCATAACATAACACTGTCTAGTTGCCCATTTACAGAGCTGGCGAAGTCCCTACCCACGCGAAAACGTCCTGGGACCACCCCCTCCACGTCAAGACAGGTAAACTGTACACCATCAAAAAGCAAGAGTCGAGTAGATCAGAGCCATACAACCAGTAGTTAAAAAAACATGATTGCGCCACAATAGATTTAAATTCGTCCTTTAGGTGCTAGGACCGACTACCAGCTCCGGTTGGTTCGACAGTTCACTAATTGTTAAGGGAACAAAATGAAAGCTCATGTACAATCCACTATCCTAACTAAAAAGTATTGCGTTAAGGGAATCTTGTACAGCAAGCCCGATGCCGACAAGTCCGGACCACCTAGAGACAACCCAACAGCACTTGTATTTACTGTTTACCATTTGATCCGATTACGTATTCTGCCATAATACGACAGGTTTTTTGTAATGTTTAAAGATTAGGTGGATATTATCGTCCATGTATATTTTTATAGTAAACGCTACCGATACTAAATTAACTCAGTGTTATTGTTCGAACGGCGCCAAGTCAATGAACACGACTGTTATTATCACATCTACATTTATTACCATTATTGGTACCGACTAAACGTGTGCGGTAACAGCTGCTATTTTGCAGGACTTCTAGAATGAGTCACGTAGATCTGGGGATACGTTTGATGTTCATATTGAATCGAGCTGCCAGCGTAGGCGATTCGCTAGACAATGGCGTGCACCTCCATAGAGAAATAACCCGGACTCTGAAACAAAGCAGGCTTACCTGATGAACGTAAGAGAAATATAAATGCGACGTGCTAGAGTGTGGACCAAGTGGCCAAAATTCAGCCGGACTGTCGGGAAAAAAGAAACAGAAGTCTAACTTGATTATATCACGAAAAAGTATTGTTCGAGCTATCGACAGTCATAATGGGACTGTTTCCGGATAAAAAATGCCTTCAAATAATAGATACTACTCCCACAGGGACACATTTTATTTCCATTTAGGCATTTTTAAGAACCACAGACAACCAACTGGCTCATGTTTAATGTGTGTGTCAAGCTGTCGACAATTGATCGACCACTTTCGTGTACGACTAGCCAGAACTCTGACCCAAGTAACTTGTTTAGTGAAGAAAATACGTACTTAATTATTTAACCCGAATATTATAATTGTGCGATCGAATGAATATATAATTAGGTTAGAATTCATAAAACCAACATTTGCAGCTGGACATAGCAACAAATTGTCGTAAACGTAACAAATTTGCGCGTTCGATAAGCGCTAAGGAGGGGCGTAGTGGTGGACTGTTTAATGCAGGCCCGTCGCAGCGTCCCAGGGAAAGTCTTGCTGGTATCCTTGGTTTAGCGAGAGTAACCTAATTCATGTAGTTCTATCAAGAGCGAACGCTGAGTTGGATGCGATATAAGCGTCCTAATATCAAGTTCTAAAATAAATCCTAAGTCCTAAAAATGAATTACTTCGCCAAGCTACACAACAAGCTCCGTATCGTTGGCATATATACCATATGAAATTTATAGGCGACATCAGGACAACAGACACTTGAAATCAATAACTCAGCAAATGGATAAACTGTCAATGGGGTACCTATTCAATCCAAATAGCCAACGACCGACTGATCTCGAATCGAAGCAGTAATCAACTGGATTACTGTTATTATTGATCGCCATTGATACCGTCCTCCGACAAAGGCTTCGTCACATAGATTGAAACTTTAAAGAATGGCCCATTTGTAACCGTCCTCATATATAAGGGAATAGTACGTGAACGAACAAAACTTCAACACTAACGAAGCACGGAAATTACCGCAAAACACATACAGACACTCTAATTTTGAATAAATGTTTTTTTGCAGTTGTTAGCATAAAGTTCCCAACGAATCGTATTACGGAATCAGTTTGAGAACCGTCCAAGGCAATTACAGTTCAGTCGGCCTATGTAGCCTGATGCACTACAGGACGTAATGGAACGGTAAAAAAAGGACGGCTTAGATTAAAATATCGTGTCTATGCGTGCCCGCACTTTTATGCACGACCCGATCGTTTTCGTATACAGCAATTTATACTTATATCTTCTAATGTATATTGTTTCCGCCTGCCTTCTAGCGTCTATCTTGTCCGCTTCTCTGACAATAAGGCCGGCTTCTTTTTCATTTCAACCTACTCGATGCGAGTCGAAGGTCACGCGCTCGAATTAACTGTAAGGCTTCCGTATCCTGTAATTCCGGTAACAGGCTACTGCAGGAGGACGAGTAAATGTACAGGAAAGGCCAACCTGAAATGCACATTTTACAGACACCTTTGTTGCGTTTTGAACCTGCTAGTCATTCAGCAGAGTTGGCATAATATTGTGTATCAATGCATATGGTTATGTTGATTTCTGCTGTTTAATTATCTAAGAGTACTCGGTTAGCGTGGAAGCGCATGCGAAACAGTAGCAGCTTCATTTACGATAGAACGTCTATTGGTGAAAGATTAAGAGTTTCCGAGATATCGAGTCCTGTTTACAAGCGTATGTCTAGTACTTACTACGCCATTGGCCACTGCGAGTGATACCAGGCTAACTACGATCACTAGCGAACGATTCTTGGCTGCCTGTCAATCGCAGTGTCCTATTGACGACATTGGCTAGGTAGAGTCCTCTTAGTCCATCTTTTGTCTGTCACGCTGGATCCTTCGGGCAACTGCCTCCGTGGTGGCTACTGCCGGCTTCACCGTTACCAGTCGTATTGCCAGTCCTCTTAGGTTAACTTCCACAGTGTGGAGAAAAGCAGTCACAAACGTTTGCTTTGTAACCAGCTCAGCGCGGCGATGTCGGCATTGTTGAGCGTTACCTTCTCGTCTGTGTTTTGCCAGCGCGCTAGTTGCACTCCACGATACCAGTTGCTTTTTTAGATGATCTGTCGGCTGTGCGACTGCTCCATGTGATGAACAAGGTCGGCGAGCTTTTGGCGCCGACGCTGCTGTCTGTACTCGATTCGGTTCGATTTATTCCTTGAGTTCGTTTTCGTCATTCAACAAGTCCGTCCTTTCTTGGTACTATCTAGCACGCCTTTGTCTCTTGGCAGCAGTCTTTCCTGTAGCGGCATTACTGTTACTAATGCCACCCTTGCCGCGTATTACCTGCCCCCGGGCTGGCTGTCGCAAGAGTACAGCTGCAGTACAATGGGGTTCCACTAGTGACCGGTCCGTTTTGCAACGGGAAGCGCCATGGCCGAGGACCTATGCCAGCGACGCAGCTATGAGTAGCAGCGGAAGAGCTATTGAGCCAATGAATTCACTGCAGCCATACGGCTTCCATGGGCCTAAGGTGAGCTTGCTCACGAGGCAGGCACGATTACCATAAATAGAATGGTTTCTATACGTTCGTATGTGCGTGTACGGTTATGCTTGCTGGTGATAGCCCATTAAGCCAGTAAGCTGATAAATACATAAATCGCGTTACAGAAACAGCGTTTCATTGGAGTTACGACTGCCATTACGACTAATGGTGCTATTCCCGATTCTAGTGCATCCTCTTGACTCCAGCTGACGTTGCAGACGCTTAGAGGCACGTTGTTACGGCATGAAGACGGAACAGCTTAATCACTTTTGTTCGAAGCAAATGCGGTCCGATTCAAAAAGGACAAGAAGGAGTCGAAATAAAATGATAATAAATACAGAGTGGAACAACTCTTTCTGGATAGTTTCAGAGTACATGATGTATCTCTGTCATAGTCATGTATATACATACTTCAATGAAGATAGAACGATTTTGACAGTTTAGTGGAATTAAGCAATCACCCAAGGTTGCATGGAGTTCAGGCAGTATCTTGAAAAGTTAATAACAACTTAAGGACATCGAAGCTGGTAATAATAGCAAGGTCAACGGAGAGTTGTAAGATCTATGGTGAGGGAACTCGAAGGTGGTACGACATTTTCTTTTAGTTTCACTTTGATTGTATTGTTTCTGTTTAATCGTAAATAAAGAGCAGGTCGCGCCTAGATGTAATAGGTGACTTATTCCCAAAAAGAACGTACCGTAAACAACGACGTGCGCGTGCCTATCGTAGAGGTGCGACCCGCTACAGTGTGCTGTATTCGTTGGTTTTTTGAGCACCTACGTACAATACGGAGTTTCTGCTTCATTCAAAGGGACTGCAGATGAAAAAAAAGCGTTTCTATTTTACGGCTGTTACTATGGGCATGCTAGGGGCCATAGAAGCGTTCTGAAGAAGCGTCGTTCGCATTTTTAGCTTGCGAACTATATACCAGGCAATGGAGCTCCGGTCAATGAGGAAAAAGGATTGTGAATAGAGCTTTTATGCCCTCACAGCTAGCTGGAGTGGGGCAAAGGGATAAAACCGGGCGCAGAGCGAATGCAACGAAGATCGATTTCGTACCGCCGACACTACGGTGAGGTGGGTATATAGATAAGCTATAAGGTTATACCCATCATTAACTGTCCACTTTCATGACTTGCTCGATAAAAGCGCAGCCGCTGGGGCAGGTCGACAGTTGCATGAGAAGTAAACAATAAAAACGATAAGGATGGCGGCATTTCGTATCCAGAGCGGCTCAGCCATATACTTTATTTTTCAAAACCGAAGATGGTGAAGAATATTAGGTGAATTAATGACTTATGATTTTTAAAGGGACTCCAAACAATACTTTGATGACAACGGAAGCGTCTATCATTATCGCGTCAAGAATTACAATAGCAAATGACGATAATAATGATTGTACAGCGGCAGCTCTTCACAATTATAAGTTCATATATGAATGCAAAAAAACCACGTCAACGATAAAGCGCTATAACCTTGCCCCCTTAACGTTCAGCGTAAGTCAGCGCTGCGGCCACATTTCACCTAACAACACAAGCATATACGATGTGGTGGAAGAACTTCAATGTCAGTTCCGGAAGCAAGCGCGCCGATACAAACGTTCTGTATTAGTCGTTCCGGTTGCGTATGATCTTTTCGTAGATCGCGCAACAAAATCGGACTGTTTGCGACAAAGGTTTACCTTAGCAACACAGCTTATTAGCGAATGATTTACCCCATCTTTCCATAATGGCGACGACCCTGACTTGTATAGAAGCTACTCTAATATGAGTAGCCCTTAATGGCATGCCGTGACGGCAGCGGCTAGGTAATGGCACGACAATTGAATTATAATACGATACGGAAGAACGATCAGGAATGAAAATTAACTACTGCTGGTCGATACAACAAGGAGGAATCGTCGACGAAAAAAATTGTACACGTATTTAATGCAGCTGTTTTGCGAGCTGCTGAGTCGAATTCCGGATAAATCCGACCTGTCGCCTGATCACTCTTTCTCTGAAAGCTTAGTTTATACCTGTACACAGTCCACTGAGCAAGTCGTAACTCAGATACGCCTGGCATATTATCGATAGATTGTGAGACCGACCTTTGCCTATGTATTGACTATCGCCTAAGGCACACGATGCGTCGCGGTCTCCTGCGCCATACATTAACAAGGCACATCAGTCGATACAAGACATAACTTTAACTAATTGCCGGAAACGTCTGTTACAATTGACAACTGCGATCGGTTTTACCCTGAACTGACCATAACCGATATTCCGTACTTGCCCTGTAACGTAAGCTGCTACATAGGTAGTGCTCTTATGTCGATTGAAATCGCATTGAAAATCATAGTGGACTTTGAAGGCACGAAGCAGTCCATACATGTTTATATATAGACGGCCGAATAGCTTTTGAAACGAATGCTTTGCTTTTTATCCTCGTGTTCTTATACATATAGCTTTAGGTACACGGATCAGACAAAGATATGATATCGTCAGTAGATCAAATCCTATCCAACGAGCCTTATCCGGCGTGTCACAGTTCTCTATGGATGGTATGAGCATCTCTATGGCGTCTGAACCACCGCGAAATGCATTTTTCATCGATAGGAAGAACATGCTTGAAAATGGGTTGCTTGCCGTATGTGCGTGTCCCTACTAGGACCCACCGTTTGCTTCCGACACCGCTCTGACAGAGAAAATGAAAACGAAACATAGCGAGACCTCTGTAGTGATGCAACGATATTCAGTCGACGCCATTAGTTTATGCAGGATGGAAAACGTCAGGTTACTGCAAAAGTCAATGCTTCCAGAATCTCAAGTGGCAAGGTCGCGCTGCTGGTAAGGCCCTTCGTCCACCCTGGACATGATGGGTTTTCCTGCTTCCGCTTAAATGGCAACATTTAAATCTTTGTGGCTGATGAACTGTCGCTCCCGCTGTTGCGCGTCCGACCGAGCGAAGAAGATAACCTGGCCAGCGCAGTATTCATCTTACCACCATCAAGACTATCCTAGGCTGAGTGGCCCTCAGCGAAACTGTATATAGGTAGAACGAATGGTCAGTGTTTCACAGCATATGGCAGTAGACGGTGTCGACTAAGAGCGGTATATGACACTAACCTGCCATACGTTGGTTCACGTAACGAACGAATAGTTTACATGTAATTGTGTTA
Source organism: Varroa destructor (assembly GCF_002443255.2). Lineage (NCBI taxonomy): Eukaryota > Metazoa > Arthropoda > Arachnida > Mesostigmata > Varroidae > Varroa > Varroa destructor. The sequence goes on from NW_019211457.1 coordinate 27,398,465, forward strand.
GATTATTATACACACAAAGTGTATATATACATAAAAGAGAGAGGGAGAAAGACAGTGGTAGTTGTAGTTCGCAGCCCTTAAACCAACTCATCGAAGCGAGGAAGACGTTTCGTCTTTACTAGTAGAATGGTTTAGGGGATAATCTGGTATAGCTGAATAGCTCGGGTATAGACGTCGGGGAAACGTGTTCCGTCGACACGAAAAATTCATAGGTACTGGATATCTGTCGCCGGGATGCTGGTAGCGACTGTGTATTTAGCAGCCTCCACTGGCATATGAATACTCATGGTGGCAACTGTCGAATCTGTATTTGTCGCTTCGCTTAAGCATAGTGGAACAAAGGAGAGGAGGTAAAAGCTTCGCAGCAGCGACCGACCTAGCGTTACTCGAGCATTTGAATGGTGGCAGATGAGGATAGGAATGAGTACCTCACTAAAAAATCAAATCTTCCTAGATTCACCCCCGGCATTCTCTGTCTCGCTATCTTTATTTTCTACGTATTCATGCACCTGTGCTGTGACTGTGTCAGCCCACATGTAGCGAACGATTGTACTTGTGGGCACCAGTGTCTTCCTTTCTGACCAATACTTCCGAGTTTTGTACTTACTTTGTTCTATTTTTACTTATGGAAAAGCTACGAAGCCGTCCAAATAGCTTCGCCATTCCTCCACTCTTCGGTAAAATTAACGTCTCCCTCGTTTATCTCGAAACTCTAAAGCAAGTGCGTTTTCCGGCTTCTCTTGCCGAACTCTGCTCTACCCCATTATGCTAGAACGAGAAGGAGCAAGAGCTTATAACTCAAGCTTCAGATCGACACTTCCCTTGTTTACACTCGACGTTTGAGGTTTACGAGTTGATGCCCTCAGGCTGTCAGAACCGAATGGTCGTTCAAAGAGACAGACGACATGGTTCTGTTTGGTGTCAACTTCGAAAGATCAGCGTCACTTCTGCTTCGGCTACTATAGCGTTTGCTAGTGTATTCAAGCCTTAAAATATTTCTGCACGGTAGTCCCTTGCGTCTTATCCTGCATTTCCAGCATGTTACTGGCCATAGCCGCTCAGGTCGCGGCGGTGTCTGCCGATGCCACTCTCCGATGCAGTTGTTCTTTTGAGGCGACAAGAGAGGCAGCATTGAGGACCTTTGTTAATCTCCCGCTAGTGAGGTGGCCTTTATGTTAGTGTGACGTTAGCTATCGACCATTAAACTGCAGGAATAAAACGTGACTCCGTCTTATTGGAGCGTGTAAATGGCCCTATCAAAAAAGGTGATCCGAAGTCTCATAAATTAGTGTTAAGCCCTCCCTTGAAACCTAGTCACGTATAAATGGCGAAAGAGTTACGGCGGTAAATGGCGCTGAGCATTCGCGCTCACAATGGACATGCGGTGAAATCGCGGGCTATACTTTAGCCATGCCGATTTCCCATCCCCATTCAAGAGCTTACCAAGTGGGAATGACAGTTTCAAAATAGAGCCGGCGTCTGATCAATAAACCATCGATCTTCGCAGTAAAAACAGTGGGACGAGGCCAAGGCGAATCGAAGTTAAACTTACCTTATGCAACTCTAGCAGAAATGAGCTGTTGCACCACTTACGCTGGTTTGTTTAGTCTGTCTGACAAGGTGATTTTAATTCTATAAAGAGTTTGTGCTAGCACACGTACGCTAAGTGAGTTACTGATTTTGAGCTTTTTACAAACTTGATAAATAGTAACTTTGCTAAAGGGTAGAACGATCGATGCGCCATACATAAAAGCATCTGTGCGTTCCGAAGGAAGATTCAACAATTTCCAAGAAACGCCTATATGTATGTAAACATCACAGTTTCGGTTACGTCGATTAACAACGGTCAAGACACAGATTATGATTTACAAAATTAAAGCTACGCTCCTGGACAGTGCCGTAGACGCACCAACGACAGTGAAAAGTGCGGCAATGCAGGCAAACGTATCCTACCCAGTTAACATGGAGACGGTAGCGTGCCATAAGCGCCATCGACTACGATAGCCAAAATGGACTCCACCTATATTTTGAGCATTAATGATCGCTAACTCAGCGTTATGTCGTTGACTATTCGACGTGTCTTCCGTAGGGGTTGTCCTCGGACGCTGCCAACATCGACAACGCCTATTTGCCGTTAGAGAGATATCGAGGTCGCTCGTTCATGCTGGCAAGCAGTTAACATAAGCTTGTACAGGATTAGGTCGCACGAGTTCACTACAATGTCCCATTGTTTTGGTTTTTGTTCGAACCTCTGAGCCATCAAGATGATTTTGAACAATTTCGAACAGACCCCTCTATTATGCGGCAGAGTGGGAAAATTGTTTTCAAAGGTTGAACAACTGATTCTACTACTAATTCTATTGAAATTACTGCCTACATGTGCATTCGATCAGCTGAATAGGTTTCCCAGGTAAGTGCACTACCTGGCGCGGCTCTGGATCTCAAATGCGATCGGCTTGGCCCCGATAGCCCGAGGCCCTGAGCTGCTGGCCTTGAGTCTCGGGCCTTGACTTCTAGTCAACCTGACGAGGCAAACTCCCTTTGACTTCGTACTGCCCGCTCGATTTGCATCTAGCGACCAGCCCACTTGCTACGAACAGCATTGAATCGTATATTCGTGTACTACGTTCCCTACCAACAATTCAATGCAGATAGCTGGCAATTTAATTTACGCCATGGTTTGCTCTCTATTTTCATCCTGTACTCTCTCTGTTAAACGTCCCTTACTACTAACGCGCGTTTTCAGTATGAACAAAGCAACTTAGCGGGCGTGGCCGACCTGCCATTAGAACTTGGATGTGTAGCGAACTCCAGTGGCGATGCCTAACAGAGCGCCAGCCGCTATTTCCACAGTAGCATCTTCTATAGCAAACGCACTTGAACTACGAAGGGTAGAGGAAGAATAGAACCAGACAGGAACTTAACCCCAACCGCTGCTTATTGCCGCACACCAAGTCAGCACCAGCAGGATTTGCGGGTGCGCCATTAAGATGTTAGACCCAACTCGGCCCACCCTATTCCATAACACGCAGTTATTCTCTAACGCTTTCTTGTTTTTCCTCTCCCCTTTCTTACGAAATTATGGGGATTTCAATTGGTCAAGGGCGGCGTTGTCTATTCTAATTACTTGGAATTACTTGTTACAGAGATACGAGCGCTTACGATAACTACTTAGCGCTACTGCTGTCAGCTGGGACTTTTCTGATAATATTTATCCAGGAAGGCAGTCGCAGGCCCAAAAATACTGTAAATGTTGGTGCTAGAATATTTCAGATGGTGCTCATGGGCACGCCTGGAACAGCAGAGACAAAAGCAGATTAGAACACCGGAATACGATGGAGAACTTATTATACCAATATGCCCTCGATTGGTCTAATGTTAGGCTCTCGAAATAAATCAGTAGAACGGTATTGAATTACGCAGTGCGGTATTTAATTAAGAACCTTATGTTCCGCGTATGAAAATTACGAGATTTGTTTTTAAAAAGTTTGAACAATACAGAAATCTTTTCTACTGCCATCGGAGAAATGTGTGTCTTTATAGCTGATATGCACCGTGCTTAGTACGTAACGGCCATTTTGCGCGGGATGAAAGCAAGCGAAGCAGCAAGACTAGGATCTAGTCAAAAATATCGCTGGTTCACCTTCCCGTTACATTAATCCGCCCCCGTCAGTTAACTCGTTCGGCTTAGTCGTCGATCGACCAGTAAAACCTTACAGTTCATCCACTGTATATAGCAACAAAGAATCACCTAACGCCATACCTAGCCTCTATGATCATGTAGCGTTTCGTTAAGATATAGCAGCAGCATCAACTGGCACGTTGACTTTGTCGAGGGTCGTAACGGAGGTACGCAAACAAATGATTACTGGCGTACTTCCGGTACCACAATGAACAATTGCTTACCTCCGATTAAACAGTACCTTTTTACACTGTAACTATATTTAGTCACTGTTTATAGAATACTAAGTTGTACGTTTGTGGAGTGCTTAATTTGTCATCATTGAAGGTCTTTTTTTGTACAGAATCTTTCATGATAGATATTATATGGATCGCATGAAAGACCGTATAACGTCGGAGAACTATTGCAGTGTGTGGGATGTAAAGGGTATCTATCAGTGACTTCACAACAAGAAGTTCCTGCGGACGACGATAAAGCTCAGGTTGAAAGTGAGATGAAAATGGAAGAGTGGTATGAGGAACCGGACGCAGCCATATCCCAGTCTATACACCTATATGCATCAGTAGCCAAAAATCCTGGACCATATTTCATCGTTTTCAGTAAGGCAGAAACCGAAATGTCGACAGCTAGCAACGGTTCGAGATAAATCGTTTCTTACGTTCGCTTACAGTATCCATATTTCACCGACGTCAACGCGGAGAGATCTGTCGCCCGAGATCTGGACAAATGCCAGGAATGACTCGTGGACAAACTCTCCTCCCACCTATAGTGGGTAGATATTGCTGGTCATAACAAGACGTTTATGACCTGATTTTCATCATCGACGCTTCCAATTAGCGTTCTTGCATGACGAGCAATTTCGGCTTCGGAAATATCGCAGCAGGTCCACCGTCTACTCGATGTTGCATGTCACACTCGAGATCCCAGTTTCACCTCTCTAATCAGTCGACCGAATAGACTGCTGATTAATAAGTAATACAGAGCCTGGTTCGTCGGCCAAGGACAGGCGAACGCTGCTGCAGTAGCACAACCGATGGACGGTTCTACATTCCCACTTTTTTGGCCCTGAAAAATGGAACGAAGAAAATGAAACTGCACACACAATTTTACAATGTTCGTCCAGTCATTGGAGATTTTCACGCGGTAACTATGCTTTTAGTATAGCTGCGTATGGTTATAGCCGTGACCATATGGTTCTCGCCTTGATAGCTAAGACACTATGTATCTCTTGCCAATAGTTCCCACTTCTGAACGTATACGGAGTGTTTCTCGCGCATTGCGGGACTTTGTCCGGGTTTTGGTTTCAGCTACGATAGAGAAGTAAGCAGGTGTATGCGTGTGCTGATTTACGGTAAGGTCGTCCAATATCCTCGATCTTGAGTCTTCCTCCTTTGCATTTTAAGGATTCCCTTTACCTTTCACCGACTGGTCCTTCCGCTGGATCTACGCTTCCGTAAGACAATTTTTTTCCTTCTCTTTTACTTTGTCATCGCAACGGCGTTTAGAAGTGGAGATAAAAGGAAATCCATTTAAAGCTATTTATGATTCAAAGGCAATTGCGTCATCAACTTGTATCAGCATCAGGTTTCTGCTGGTTTCTTCGCCCACTCAACGGGAAAGTACGTTTTGATTTCGACACCGAAACAGTGAGACAAGAATAGATGAAGATCAGGCCATGGATGACGACAAAAGACAAGTAGTGAACACGAACAGCGAAGCTAAAGCGGGAAAAAGGCTCAGGATTTTTTTTTATTTGACCCACTTTTTGCTGGCGGCTGCTGGTAATCAGCGTCCCCAAAAAATTGCATTTAGTAGAACTGCCCGAAGTTTGTGATCTTACAGCACACGCTAAATAAGGCAGGGAAGCGATCTCCACTAATATGGCAAGTATAGGTTGACTTAATCTCAAAAATTACAAGCAAGTAAATTAGTGGCGTATAATACAACGTTTCGTTAGCATAGCGTTAGATACGACTTGCGAATCCTTGGGGGCGAGGGGGGGAGGCCTCTCAATAGCAATTTTGTGAGACCCTTAAGAATAAAGCGGAAATCTCAATGAGCTGCTATTGTGAACCTTAACTTGAGGTTATCTGACGCAACCCATTTTCGTGGTAGCTTAGTGGGTAACATATTTGCTTGCTAGTCATAGGGATATGTTGGGCCTAGGTTCGAATCCGAGCATAGACACAGTTCGTTTCGTGCTGAAAGCCAGCCTTAACTACGATACCGAACGTAAAACTCAAATCAAAGTGAGACGCATACAATCCATACGGTTACATAGGATAAAATATTGCACATACACAATGTTAAAATGAAATTAGTTATGATATGTTTTGGGCTGATAGGGATATGTAAACCTATTAGGAGCTCATGGCAACGGTCTCACGGTGCAAAGAGTTTAGCGCGCTTGAAGAGTTCCATTTCATTAGACGAGATCTAAGACGGGTAACTAAGTAAAATTCAATAATTATGATATCAAACCATTATTCAACCGCCGTAATTGAAATGAGATATTTGTTATCTGGAAAACAACGGGGAAATCTCACAATGGACGGATTTCTTGTGGATCGCAGTCTCTAGATTGCAGTGGGCATATGTTTGTGCCCGCTGAGTTCTCGACAGCTTAAGTCTTGATGCCTGTATCGCTCTACTACAGTCTACGCTGACTAAGTTCAGCTTTGAGGAATTAAATTTCTACCTTTATCTCATTATCGAACTATTTATGTTTGGTTATGACTACCAAACTCGTGCGTCGAAAGCCTGATAGAAGTAAAGGCGCCACCATGTTGCATCAGCAAACAAGTTTATGATATAGTTTCAAATTGGACGTTAATGTTTAGCTAACATTCCCAGCACCTGGATAGAAAATTTACGCAAAAACTTATTTGCGAAAAACGTGGCTGGACAATAAATAGGTCGCAATGTTAATTCGTTCGTTAGCTGTTACGTAAAGCTGCCAGCCGGCCATCGCCGGATACTGTCTTCTAGTCATTACGACTACACATATTCATAGACAATACATATTTTGTCAAAATTCAATATTATGTACATGCTTCTATTAAAGTAAGCTAAACGAATAGTAGGCTGCTTGGTAGAGCTTTCTATTAGGAAGAGGCAACGAAATAGGTTACGCGATCAACATCTTCGAAGAGACTTGTATGTTACGAAACAGAGAGCATCTTTGCTCATGAGATATCATAATATGACATGTCTATAGTGCCGCTGAAGTTTTGCAATACCGATGCTATCGACAAGATGGCCGGAAACAAATGTGTAGGCAAACAAAGTTCGCTGTTGCAATAATTGAACTGATCCAACAAGGTCTCCGCGATCTTCTGTAGTGAAAGATAAACGTATACGTGCGTTTCAATGGAGAATAAAAATCGTGCTAATAAAAACCGCGGCCTTTAGGCGTAGGCGAAATGTTATGGTACAATGATAATGCGTTTGCCTACTAAACCGAGGGTTGAGGTAAGGAATCTGGCGTAAACACTGTTGTACATGGAAAGGTACCCACCAAAGACATGTAGTATTTGGAGAGTGAAAAAGAATATAGTTCAATATTTCTCAATCGGCTCTTCAGATTTAAAACTCGTAATTTTACGGACGTGTACATCATTCACTGTACATGCGGTACCGTTGTATGCACACGCCTGAAGAGAACTACATGAATCTTATTTTTACTTCACCCCGTTCATACACGTTGAGATCAAAGGCCTCAGTTGTTTACCGGAAGGTAAGCTGACACTTTCAGCTTTCGTAGTTACAAACTTTTGCAGTTCGGCAATCCCCCGATTTCATCGTCTTCGAAAACAACCGCGTCTCACCGTCTCGTAACGTTACACGAGACTTGTTCCAATTGTTTAGCACCTGGCATTTTTATGGAATCTATAAACATCTACTATTATATTAGAATACAATGCTGCACACGTTGAATTTGACAGTGAACAAACACCGTCAATGAAAACAACGACCTTCTAAAATTGACGGTGAAATTTAAATATACTGCGACGTATTTTAACATTTTTTATTTCTTCATATCCTTAGTCTATAATAAGCAGCAGATCATCTCAATAATCGCATTTAAGCGTCAATCTGAAGGAAAAAAAAAAACACTAATTTCACAGGTAGACGAACCGTATGTTAACTCCGATTCCAGCTTGAATAGCAGTTGTACATAGTCACAGATGTGATGGACCGCCTGTCATATAGGCTTCCTAAACAAGCTTCGTTTTTTGCAGCTTTTAATTTTCCCTTGTGTTCTAGTGACGCTTCTGCTGATCTTAACGATTAACAGCGTTGTCAGCAGTTCGCTGACTTGCCATCCACTACTCATACTCGCACATACTCACAGCTATAGCCGGTTCTGAGTAACGCACCACCGGAGCGCTAGTGTTGGGTCTCAGCGTTGTGGTCATGGTTCCTGGAGGCAGACGAGCCGGGGCGAAATTTTCTCACTGTTTTTATTGACGTTTTTTCGCACTTTTTGGGACGCTTTAACGCTATTGCGCGGTGAAAATGGAAACGCTGATAGATTTCGAGCACTGCGACCAAGAAGAACTACAACAAGGGCCACCGATGCTGCGATAGGTGTAATGCGCTACGAGCTTCAGTTCCATCCTCGATTTCAACTGAGGCCTCAAGCCCGAACTCTCAACGTATGTCTTGTCCGCTTGCTTGGTTTCGGTGATTGCTGCCGTTCTGTAGAACTTCATTGATTAAGCTTGTTCGACGTCAGTTCTTAATTTTCTATCACCAATTCATGTGCTTTCCTCTAAGGCGTTTCGTTTTCCCATGGCCTAGCTGCACTGACTGAATGACGACGACTCGTGGGAGATAGTTCTTGAAGGAGCTAGGCAGGTCATTTGTAGAGAGGTGAAGTCAACTGCAATTAAGAAAGAGAAAGGAACTATATAGTAACCAAGCGCCGGAAGATGTCTGAAGGTTAAAGCAATTTGCCTGATTTGTCTTTCCCTGTAGCAGTAGCAGTAGCAGCGGGAAAGGTAACAGTAGCAACGCAGGGAAGCATTTTCATTGGGCGAATACACAGTACTCACCTGTCTCTCGCGACTGTTCTTGTATCTGTGCAACGCTAGACACTCTGATTTAGCGTCTTCGCAACCATGTGAGAATCGCAAGCTGCATTTGCATGTCCGCTAGCTGAGTCTCTGCTTGAGCAAGCAGCTATTTTTCTGTCCTTGCTTTGCTAGCTGATACCTTACGGAGCGTTCACGCACCGAGAAAAACCGGTGTGCAGGCAGTCCGGGGTGCAAAGAAGGCCATGGCAGAACGCACTCGTGGAGGCCTCGTATATGGAGTCACGCCAATGCGCGCTGAAGCGATTCTGGATCCAGATCCTTTTGTCAGTATTCTGGCAATGTTTCGCTTTTTCTTTCTACGGCCCGATATCTGTCTTCTCTTCACAGTTTTCTCGTTAGTTCGCTGGGGCAACTTCTCCGGCAGCTCAGCACTTTCCACAGAATCAATTATTCGATTGTGCGTCTTCATCGACGGCACCAGCGGCGGCCACGGGGAACACTTTAATCCGGTTGCCCCTCAGAGCCGCGTCTTCTGTCGACTGCTGCTTTTGGCGCATTTTTCGTACCTGCTCCTGTAACATCCTTCTTTTGCGGTAGCTGACTTTCCAGACTCTCTGGTCAGTGCGACCTGCACACCTTTTTCGTGCTTTAAGTCCTTCTGGCCTGGCCTAAATGTATCTCTGAGCGGGAAAACAGAACAGGGTGGAAGATTTGGAGAAAGGCAACACACGATGAAACCGACAAGCTTCTTCTATCGCCGACAGTGGTTTCATTCTAAAACAAAGGCTTTGGAACGCGCGCGCCAACTCCACGGTAGTAAGTAGTCGTTGAAAACTTCCCAATAGAACGTAAAAAACGTTTCGCAAACGATAAAGCTCGCGAAAACAAGCGCTACACAGGATGAGAACAAAAATCAACTGAGCTGATCCTTTTCGATAGGTGCCAATGCGCAACTCGACCGACCAAGCAGACGATTGAACGACAGAAAATTACCGAGGCAACTAAACGAAGACTTCCCGCTAAAATGGGCTGTTATTTTTGAAACGCTGGCGCGAATTTCACCACCCACCGAATGTATCAGCAAGCACACAATGGAAAATGAATTCACGCTCAGCAAGATGTAGGATACAGACACAAATGCTTTTTTTTCTTAATATGGATAGGTCGATAAAACAGGTGATTTTTACCGTACGAAACAGTTGAAAATATTAGATGTTCCAGTACTGTGTAATTAAACTATGGTTGAGCTTAAGATGTTTGGAACAGTGTGCTGGACTAATGGGCGAAGCCGGTACACAGTACCCACTAGCAAATCAATTGCTGATAGCTTTATTATGATCGTGTATAGTGTCGAACTACACTAACACCGGAACAACTGCGATTCACATAAATCGCGCTATACTTCGTTAGCGATGGAAGTACTTAATATGCAACACTCGGCCGCGCTACGCACGTATACGTTCCAATATATGTTCTAGGATAATCCACATTCTGAGCTCTTAAAAGTTAAGGTACCAAACCTCAGGCCTATGGTAGCACCCGCTTTGAAGCTAGCTAAGGTTTGATGTAGGGACGTTGCTCGATTGTTCACCGTATTTCTGAACTGTCTCAGTTTTCTCAAAGAAAATCTTCCTCTACTTAAACCATTTTTGTTGAGCATCGCACGTACGTACTTCGCCACCCTTTGTAACCGACCGTCCTTAAATCGAAGCAGACGTTAGTGTACATGCGTTTGGCCTCTTATAAGCCACTAATTTGCTTACCTAAGAGTGTAAGCCAACGCCAACGCCGAAGAACTTTGACATCTTTTGTAGAGTTTAATGCCTGCGCGTCCACCCATCTCGGCGAAGTGACAGAGCACTATTGCAGTTTCAGCCTGGGCCTGCGCAACCCAGAAGAGCATTGAATTCTTTTGACTCAGCTTAGGAGCTTGTTGATGAATACGTACTCAGGAAAATTCGTCCCCATGTTAAGTCCAATTATGATATGATATGATTATGATGTGAGTTCAGACGAAGGTCCGTCGGAACAGCCGCCTCGAGAACTTCCTACTCCATAATAGACATTAGCAGCAGCTTTATTATCCACCGCAGGTCTTTTATGTCGTGCTATGCAAATGTACCGGATCTGGCTGCTCTTCGCATTTGACTTAGAAGAAGTTTACATTAGCACAATCCCCTAATGTTCTTCAACACCTTGAACTCAAACGACGGTCCAACATGCTTTAGGAGTCGTTTCTTCTGGATGAACATGTGTAGACCCTGATTATCTCCTTGAACCTGCGCATAATATTTCCCCCGTAAAGTATGCCTCTCGTGGACCTGACAAACTGGACCTGGCAATCTGGAACAGACGCATAGGGGACAAGCCATAGACACTTGCTGTCTCAAAGGCTCGAATCCATTGTCCAGGCCTCAAGTAATCAGGAAATCGTAGTTTCGGCAGCAACAGAACCTTCTTCACACTCTGTTGAACGCTGTACCACTGACCGTCGACTTGTAGCTTCACCATCCATTTCGTCCATTTTGGCTAGTTTTTTGAGAGGCCGATTTCTCCCTCTTCTCCAATTGTAGCGTCGACGTACTAAGACCGGCACGATTTATGCACTCCCCACCTTGTAATTGAATTTCCATGACAATGGAAATACCTACGACTTCACTCGAGCAGCACTACATATGCCCCATATGTGTAATCATATAGCAACAGATATGATTTTGCAGTGGAACGCGGCCTCGATCAACCCGTCGCTAGATGCTGCTATTTCGATAACGTCAAACCAGCTCTTCCTACTACCGCGGCTGTGTTGATACTTGAATGCTTCGTGCCTTCGTCGATGCACTCCGTGTGTCACAATGGCACACTTCTTGTTATTGCCAGATTTGCCTTCAACGCTAGTAGTTCTTCTGGTGAATATTGGTCAAATGATGCCACTATTAGCAGTGTTACGGTTCGTTTGTATTGGAGAATGTTCGACGCCAGCAGATCGCATCTGTTCGTGAAGATTCGCGAAAATGTGCCTCACACTAGCGACAAGTAGAAACAGAACCAGTTCGAGCTACAGTAACAAACGGTAGGCGACAACTGGCAGCTGGCGCTTATCTTCTCAGATTCATTAACGGGTCGAGATGACACCGTAGACATGTGGCGAGGCGTATGCAAACAAGCATATGTTAACGAAGTGCGCGGTAGGTTTAAGTGTAACTTTGAATGGGATTGAGTTGCTCGTGACTTTTTTGTAACTTCAAGACCAGTCAATAGGCAGAGAGGCCAACATGTGCGCAGGCATACGGACACGGTTAGACTGAGCTGTGTGCTAAACGTCAAACACACATTGTACATTACACGTGTATAGTACGTACATCTTACGTAGCAACTTTTGGCAGGAGTGTTTTTGACAATGGTGCGATTGAAAGAAACATGTTACACGTTGATGTTAGTGTTATATGATCCGTTCAGTCAGGCTGATAGTAGACGCACAGCGTCGTGCCACATCGAAGTGTTAGGGTATTGTAATATATTGTATTTTCGACTTATTACTGGTACTTGTATTAGCTGATACTTACTATAGCATTATATAATAAATAGCAAAAGTACTACAAAAGCGTTACATTTATTTAGTGTACAGTGAAGAGGCACGACTTCGCATGCCGAAAGCCTTTGTTATCGAAAGCAAGTGACACATTGCTGACTAAAGCGCTTTGATGGGGAAATCGTTAGAGAAAAGCCTCTATTGTAAGACCAGAAAATCTTTGACGGACGTGTCACAAGGATCATCGTCATTGACCGAATAAAAAAAGTCTTGTAGGAACTCGAGGCGTTACTGCCATCTGTAACAGCGCTGCGTTCAGCCATGATCACGCGGAGAAGCGATCCCCAGAGCTGCTGTTGCTATCACTATCGTAATAATTATATAGATCACGACCGGCGGCAGCCTGGCACCCGGCATTCTATGTGGGGCTGACATTGTGCGGCGAGCTAGGCCGTGCTGGTGTCAGCCGCACTCCTGGGAGGAATCAGTCCGTGAAATGGCGATGCGCCCGCGGTGGTGAAGCCAGTGGAAAATCGTTTTTCCACAGGGCTTTGCAATAGCCAAGAAAGTTTGAGTGCCGTTACAACAGCTAAGAAACTATTACTAATATTACAATGACTACAAACGGTTCTGACGACGGCTGAGACAGAAAAACCACAACAGTAGCGACATCAGCCTGCGGCAAGGATTGCCATCACGAAAAGATTTTGTCGCTTCATCTGTAGCGCCTAGGACTCCGTCGGCTTTTTCCCCGTCTTCCTGTTGGCTGCCTACGGCCTTTTTTCACCCGCCGCATATATGAAGCCAGCACTATACCTTAAAAACAACTTCAGAGCAGATATAGCAGTTCAACGTGGTTGGAGGAGCGTGGCATTTGAACAGACTATTTTGATGTTCGTTTCAACGATGCCAACATGGTCCGTTGAGGTTGAAGACCGTTAACAACGGCAGCTATAGAGTTATTAAGGTTAACCCAATAGCGGTTACAGAGCCTGCCGCCAGAAGCAAATGATAAAGAAGGGGAACTTCCAGCTCAAGTAACACTGGCGATAATCACAATAGCAAGAGATTTCGTAACGCTTTCGTAATTGGCGTAACTGTAACGTTCTATCGAGTTGAGGGCATTTCATTACAAACGACGCAAGCGACGATCACCAATACCCTCATGCGCCTATTCACAGAATATGTCGATGAGTATATAATCTATCATTAAAACACGAGAGAAGCATCATCAAACCCCTGGAAGAAGGGGGAACTCGCTCGTGGTAAAACATAACGTTAAGTGATATGCGGCAAAAAATACGAGACGAAAATAAGGTATGTTACCAGTTCATTGACAAATGAGAGGTTAACACGTTGAGGTAACTTATGTTGAATAACCGGCGGCACATACAGCTGTTACACTATCAACAAAGCATTAACATTAGCGTAGCTCAGCTCGGTTGACGTGGTCCTACCAGCCGCAGACGGTGTTACTCTGGCGCAGAATTATGCGGCCGGCTCAGTAACTTTAAATGGGCTGGAACCCCTATAAGCCGGTAGAAACGCATGGAAAACCTGCTTATCTATATCGTTGTGTATACGTCGCCGTCGAACGCACCTGGATCGTGTACTGGTTCCTGAAACGACAGTGCTAAATGTGATATTCAAGGCGTTTCTTCAGGTACCCTCAATCTAACAATCGAACCTGAGCCGATCTGAAATGTCCGACAAATCGAATAAGCCGTTCGAAACGAACGGAACTATATAGGTAAATGGAAAGTATGTTTAATTAGAACAAATAAGGCAATCCGATATATTTGAAACTTTAATTTACAAAGCCTTTCTCTATTAGCAAATTCAATTCGTAGAGTGTACCCAATTGTTGCAGACAATTGCGCATACAGCCGCATCGTAATCACATTAACAATACTACGAATAAATTGCCGTGTACTCGGACTTCATTTAAATCGTGAGGGATCGCTGTTGGGTCTGAAGGGTATTTGAAAAGTTCAATCGCATACTTCTATGATATGGAGATATATGTCCAGCAATATAGATAAACGTTTATAATTTAAATAAAGTGGAAAGCATTTTAAGCATCTCTAGCACAAGCCATATTCATATTAAAAAAATAGGGGAAAAATCAATTGGTCCTGAATTATCGTCTTTATAGAGAAACCAGAAGGTCCTGCGCAAGGCCAATTCTATAATCTGATATTTGTTTGAAAGTAGTAAACGGTATGACTCGATGTTTACCATGATTACTTTGACGAGCGACGTTAACTTGCCAGTGAAGTGACTGAATGTCTTGTAGTCACCTGTAAAATGTTTTTTCAACGTTTGGTCAAAAGGCACTAACGCTATAATTAGCGGAGTCATTTACGGGCCTGCCACCCACAACTTCATAACGGTATGATCTGCGTTTCCGCATCTTCTGAACTATGTATGCTGTTTGACCACCGCTAGTGCTGGTGATAGCCGTACTGAGCGTTTCTTTCGTCGCTTTCTTAATTGAACCCCAACCAAAATCATGAAAATCGCCAACGGAAACCATCGAATAGGGAAGCGTTTGCTGCGGGCGTCCTGGCAGGCTTCGGCTAGGCGTCATTCAGACGTAAGAAGCGAAACCGCTACTAACAAACGTCAGAAAACCGAACAAGACGGGAATAACAAGCAATTACTCCAGCGAGGATAACAAGTAGCAGAAATAAGTATAAAAAAAAAAAGCAAATAAAAAAAATAGATAGAAAAAAGCCTGACAACAACGAATGGACAGCATCAATATTTGGATTAATTGTAAGATGCTGGCCAACTGTTCATGGCGCTTCTTGTAACACACCGATGACCTGCAATAGACATGGCGGTAATGATAACGACGACGGGGTCGTTTTTAGCTGAACAGAACAAAAGTCAGTTATTATTCCAAAAGTTGTCGAGAAAAGACACGGCTCTATATTATAGATATTCTAGTTTCAATAAGTATATAGACGCCGGTCGCAAGACACATTAGAATATGTATCTTTATTGTTACGAAGTCACTCGACTTTGAAGCAAAACCTCTTCGCAGGTGTACGGCGACGACGAATCGCTTCTATTAATGTCCTACTTTATTATGATAAGGCGAAAATATTAACGAAAGGTTGTACAGAAACGTATGACTACTTATCCGATACAAGATCTACAATTAACCGAAAATAACTACACTGAAAAAGATCCAACGATCAAATTGCTGCGACAGATAGAAGTAACCAGTGGGATCTCTGTTGGGAAGGCTTCTTAAAAGTAACTAATCTTCGACAACGTACGATGACGACGTCAACATAGGGGATCAAACGTCTAACTGTCGCTTTCTACGCTCTTCTTCACGTAATGTAGGTCGCGCATTGACCAGCGGCACGGGCACGAATCAGGGAGCGGCAATGTTGCTTCCGGCCCTCCTTGTCTAATTGAAATCTTGGTCTGCGCATTCCCTCCCAAGCAAACTAAACTGCTATATCAACGTTATGTAATCATCTGACACTTTATGGATGAGTGCTGAGTATACGAAAAAGCTAATCACACAATAGCTCCTGGATCATCTCATACTTTTCCTCGATTTAGTCCAGCCAATATCGCTGATGGCCGTTAGCATTTTCTGACGTACCAGTACCAATGCAAAGATATGTCGGTCCTCGCCACGAACGTGTATACGACAAAAACAGAACCAAACCAAAACCCGTGATTGGCGACAAAAAAACTCTCTGCTACCGCGCTAACAATCCAAAACGACAAGTCAGTGCCAGCTATCGTTAACTATTGGTAACAACTGGTATCTCTCGACAGAACAACGGTATCATGCTGATTAGGGGTGCACTGCCGCTTAATTCCGTATCAATATAATATTCACTTCGCCTATACAGCAGGTTCACTATGAGGCACACTTAATGCTTGATTTATTCCCATCATAGTACTGGACCGGGCTCGTCAGTGGCACATCTCTGAGGCCCATCTGGGTCGCCCGAAAAAAAGCGAACGTTAAAATGGACATACTGAACAAATATGTTTAGACAGTCTTGTCTAGTAATAGCGCTTTCTGCCTCGTCGTGTCTTCAAAGCTGCACCGATCTGATTCAATTGTGTCAACTGCGACGACCGCTGACCACTAATACGGTGCATGACTTAGCTATGCAATGGCTTCCGGACATGACTGTATAATGTCAAACTGCCGAAAGACATAAACCGACGGAGAGATCCTACCGTTATCCCTGAAAGAGGACATTTGCAGTTTAACGTTGGCTGGATACGTCACTGGGCATAGACGGACTACCGATAACTTCACGGGTAAGCAAAGGAAACAAGTCGATGCTGGTCTCGTTAGAACGTTAAATCTGATTGGGAAGTCAAATTCCGTGTAAACCCGAATCAGTATTTGGAATGCGGACACGTTACAAGATGGGACGACTGTATAAATTGCAGTTGGATATGCTACTAGCTGGACGGTAATGAAGTGTGATTATAAGTGGATTGCCCTTTTACCATCGGATATATTAAGCATATTGATTTTTTCCAAACGTTATTAATTGTTATACTGACCGATAAACAGATTGAAAATCTAGACCGAAAGGCTCCGATATTGGTTGGAGTCGTTCTGCCTTTACACGAAATGCAGCTTCACGATCGTGAAAATATTATTATCTTAACGTATAGTAAATGTAACGAAAATTTTAAATGCCGAAAAAAGATCGTAAAGCAAACTTCGAACGACCCGGTACCGTTTAGAAATGTCGTGTCATATCATTTGAATAGAGCGCCCCAATATGGCTAGAACGCTAACTTGGCGTCGAATTTAAATCAGATCCTTTCGTTTTTATTCCAGGACTATTTCCACAATGAACAAGATGGGCTGTGATTTTCGAATGAAATCAATGTGGCCTACGACTAGAAGGCAAGCTGTTGAAATGCATATTATTGTTAAGAACCTATCAAGGGTGCTATTGTCCTTTAAAGGCCCCATATGCTTAACAAGAAATCACTCCAGCTCTTTACGTCTTAACTTAGTCAAGGACATTTCCAGTATCGATAGTGCTATAGTGTTATAAAATAAAATAAAAAAAAGGTAGACAATCATTATTTTTTTCTATTTTGTTAGATTAACAACTGAATAATCTTTCGTTGTTTCCTGCATAATCCATACAGGTATTTCAACACCACGAGGACTTTTTCTTTTTTATATATTTGATCAGATTGAAACCCTTGACGGATACATTATTTTCATTATCGCCGACTTTACCGATGTACCCTACGTAAAAGGTTCGCATGCATGTCTAACCTCAGAAAAGTTCACAGTTCAGCAGTCCGCTCAGATTCTCGTATTCTTCAGTCGGTCTTATCTTACACATTTCCACCGTAACCGTTACGTTTTCCTACCTGCGCGATTTTCCAAAGAATACCCTGCCTTCCGCATACTCCACACCGATTCTGCATGCATTCCACTTACCGGTCGCTGAACCGATTCGATTAAGAGGGTCTATAGGAGCTACATAGCTCCTTGGACCTCTAGGCGCTCCAAGGCCGCCTCTTTCGCTTCTTATTGCCACCTCTGTCGTAACCAGGGCCATCAAAGCATCCTCTCTTCGTCTATAAACAATCAATCGGAAACCATGATTACGTTTTCGATTTTCGTCTGCTCTATTCCTATAGAAGTTGCTGTCAATAAGCATCACGTACATGTTGCATTAGTTGTAATAACAATTGCGTGTACACTGTCAATACTAAATAGATAGGGAAACAATAGCGACAAGGTTTTACAGTTTTTTTTTTTTAAATTGATTTCGGTAGTGACCCTGGCGACGCTGGTCGCGGTGGTACGATTCAATTAACTCAGCTCAATTCGATGTATGGCCCATTGTGACAAGTCGGCCGTCTCTGGCATAGAAATCACTCAAAGCTCCTCTTGGATTATTGCTCCGGTTTGTCGTCACCAGTTCTATGCGATGGGTGAATAGAGCTAATATTCGCGTTGTTTTGGCCATCATGTTCACTGTCCAGGTATTGATTTGTTCCTTCTAACTTCGCTTCTCAAAGCGAGTTCGTGCCGTTGATTTCTTTGGCGTCAGATCCTGGATATGCGCTGACGACGCGTCTTCCTTGCGCTTTCAATTGCTTAAGTGTCCGAAGCTTCAAGCGGCCGTTGGGATCGCCCATTCTGTACCTTCCATCAGTTCGGAGCTTTTGCTCGACAGTTACTTTCCATCCGCCCTGCTGCTCGATTATAAGGAACATTTGTTTACGCTTACAAGCGTTCAAAGCGACGATGCCAGTGTTGTTTTGTGTATCCGAAATAGTTATTGACAAGTTGTCATATTTTGTATTTGCCTACCACTAAGTGCTGCCGTAGAGCCGTGGCCTACCTGCTGCTATCCTGTGGTAGCTGTTACCGTCACTGCGTGTCTGCAGATTGTTAGAAGATTTGCTTGAATATGTTGTCTTGTAGCATCGTGTTTTTGCTTGTGTGAAAAAAGAATCGCTTGATCGCTTGGACGCGCTATCTGGCCCATTAAAAGATATCTTCTTTTCAGTTTATCGTGCATTAACATCTTCATCAGCGCGCACGAGCTGACAAAAAAAAAACACTTCTATTATTAGGTAACATGCTATAATGCATAATGATGTTTTCTAAAAAATCAACATTTTTTTTTTTAATTTCCGCTAGCAACTAAGATGCTGATCTATCGGCAATCGAGCTAACTGAAAATGTTACTAGCGTCGAGACAGAGGGTATTCTGTAAATAATTCCGCTTTATATACCTGCAATTCTACGCAATAATCCTCTCAATGCACGATCCCGAGTGTCTTTTTTAGCATCAGCCGAGTGCGCCTTGACGACAGTCGATGTGTCGAACAATAGCAATTATTAAGCTGCGAAAATTCTATAGACCAGCTAACAAATGTCTAGCGATATGATTCGTATCTGTCGAGAAACCAGCTCAATTTGCAAGGACACACACATCAAGTTCCTTTTAGTACAACAATCTCTTGACTTTTTGTCGTCACGCACATCGTAGAGCATCACAGCTACAAGGGGGACAGTGACGTTGAGGACCATACGAAGCTCATTCAGTCGGAAGAGAAGAACACATTGAATGCCGCTATCCTTTCAATGTGGCTTCAGCGTAACTTGTATTGCTGGCTGAACAGTAGCGGTTTTTATGATTGGTCACGCACGTTCTATACTAGCGGATCTGTGCAGCATCTTCACTCTATCGGTCACTCGGGTTAACTTCGAGTTTCTATTTAAAGCTAGTCGTCAGATCGGCCGCGAGCCTTAGATACCAGTTGGCTGTGATTTCTTCCTGTTGCACATATATAATAGCTAGATAGATATTAGCTTCGCTATTGATGGCTATAGTTTGTGCGCGAACAAAGGATCGCGCTTTGCGAGAACTCAGACTGATCAAACAGACATCAGACGCACGAAGGCGACCGGATGGTCAGACGGATCCAGCAAACGCACACGTTTAAAGGCAACAGAGATCTTTGTCACTGATATTATCCGAGGTAATAGTCATATGTTTATTACACAGATTTTTTGCTAGCGAGCGACTGCTAGCGACCAAATACACCTCCTACTTAGCTAAGGATACCGGCAGCTCTATCGTAGCGAGTCACTGAATCAACAAAGTGACGAGTGAGTACATTGAACGGAGTTGGATGGGAATGCCGGCATGTAGGTCTTATCGGAATAATCGGCTTTACCTTCGCACAACCGCGTCCGTCCATGTTCGTTAATTAATCTAATCATTTAAAAGGCGACCAACAACTGTGTTGAGGCGTGAGCACATTAACATGACCATGTGCTTGTTTATGGTAATTCTTTAGTTTTCGAGAGTAATTCATTTTCAAATCTAGCACAAGAATGGCCAATATAAAATGTATGATCTTTACTAAGACGGCGTGGTGTTTCCGCGTGTATTGGTACAAAGAGCTTAGATCTGAGTCATGATGACACATCCGAATCGTATTGGCTCAATCTATAATACGAAGACATTTTGAGTTCTTACGTCCGTTACCGGTACTACCCCGCTGATTATATGCTATAGAAAAGAAGTTACCTTCCCTGAGTTGGCTAACCTCGGAGCGTCTGTAATCTTCAAATGTATGCAACATTTCGAGGGCAATTACATTCGTTCTGGCCAAGTCGTTTATATACTTAGCAATGAAGCAAGCATTAGGTCCGAAAGCAGTAAATAGAGGGCTTTTTTCCAATGAGAAGCGTCAAAGTACGCCCCACAGGGTGACCTGATGACCCAAACCATGCAAATCTAGTGACAGGTTACGAAATGTGGTCGACTTGTAGGCGGCGATGTGAGGCAATCCCTTCTATAGACCTGATGGCTCCGGTTCTCAACGAGATACAAGTAAGCATTTTCTTCATCTATTGTCGAGCTTTACTGTACAATTAAACAATGTTAACGTACTCTATAGCAAGTGGATTCTTGAACTGCTTTCCGAGGTCGCCTTGACCACAAAAACGCGTTATTCTAGAGCATCATTCATCTGCGGTTAACATGACCAGTTTTTACCCCTGTTTTTTCCTATACACAACTAGTCAACATTGCGGTGCATACCTACCAGCGGTGTGTTTACCTCGTTATACGACCACGCTATGATCGTGGGATCAGTATTTGCTATGAGATATGCAACTAGCTGGTCTCTGAACGCTTCGTTCCGACGCACCTTACAAACACGTTATTTAATGACGTATAGTATCAATCATCTGTTAGGTTCCTGTGCGAATTTCGTTGTCCGAGGCGTTAATTAAAATTTATTCAGAAAATGTTATAAAAAATGATCGCCGTGGCCGACGATATCGGCAGAAACGGGAAGTTGAAGTTTTTCCCCTCATTCTGATCTAGTTTATCAGAATCTAAACTTAAATTGTTAGAGCGCGAGAAAGCAACTGCTGCTTAAGGTGTCACAGTTAGTTGGTTTTCATAAATTCTCGTGCAATTTTACGAATAGTATACTATTGACTGTCGTGATCCGTGCTTGTTCTCGTCTGAAGCGAACGTAGGTTTGTAAATGTTACGTCGGGCTGTCATCAACACGACCCATAAACGTGCCTGCAGAAGGCATACTACATTATGATCTGCCTACAATTAAATCGTATCCGTGTCACTCAAGACACCGAACAACTGCTCGTAAAATGCCGCAGGAGCTTATTGTATGCGTTCGCTTTCATCAAGGCTGCGTAGACTGTTGGCACATTGGCTAAAAAAGATATTTTTCGTGGTAATGGTAACCGAATTAAGTATAGGCTATTTAAGAGTTATCTTTGATCGTGCGTTGGGCGACAGTTTAACTTGTAACTAGACCTAGTTCGGGACAGAGCAAATGCAAAAGCCTACGCTACAGGATACCCGTCTACCGAGCTAAATTGTCCCGTTATCAGCTAGACACATTTAATGCATGATTTTCTATAGATCGGCTATCGTCGTTGTTGATGCCCAGTTGAACTAATTATTTCGAGATCAACAATTGCCTTTTAACAACATTTAAAAAAAAAACCGCTGTTATAGGCCGAAACTATCTTCTTGCGGCAGATCTATAGGCAGTCTTGCGATGGCCCAAATGCGTGTAATGACTTGTTCTCTTGAGGTCGTCTAAGACAAATATGATATTTTCCTATCGTATTATACAACTGTGTCATAAACGTGTCAATAAAGCTGACCGATCGTACCTACCGGCTTGAAGGCCACCCGCTCTTACAACTGACAGCGCATCTCGATGACAGCCACGCAGACGTGTCTCGATGCAAAAAATTCATCTCATTGCTTCAGTTGACTGTTTCCCATTTTATCGGTCGGAGATACAATCATGCGTTTTTTTGACAGCACCATTTCAATTAAGTGACATTCTATTTGATTGTTAACAATTGTCCGTTTAGGTACCTGTTTCACGCTTTCGGCCGTATAACGTCCATTCGCGAGGCAGTCGTCTACCCGTTTCCGCTCAGCCTCGTGCAGCTGAAGTTAAACCCTGCTTTTCGCCATTCAAATTCGATAAGTTTAACTAAATGTGGTCTCCATTCGTCCTCGATAATTTCTTTTTCTAGCTGCCAAGCCAGACTGTTCGACTATGCTCTATCGTAACCGCAGATTATTTTTTTCTCTAAGTCAGTTTCGTTTAACGCTTGATCGATCGAGGAGCCAATGAAATATAATAAGTAAAATTTTCCAAATGTCTTTACGAACACAGTCAGTATGTCTGAGGGCATCTATTTTTGCGTAGCTTAAATCCAGCCTTGTTCCCCTTCAGCAAACTACTTAGATCAACCGCCGTGCATTGACGTCTGCAGCTGACACGCGACCTTAAACATCAATTATATGTGAATATGGTTGTACCGCCATCGGTACAGATGTCGCCAGACAGTCAATATAATCTGTTTTAGACAAAAATGTCGACAAAATGATATCTATGTAAGCGGAAATGGTAGATCCCGCACAGCCTTTACCCTCCTGCGCTTATGCCCTCATCGACGACATCGGTAGAAAATAGAAGGAAACAAAGAAATGTCGTTGTCGTTAAGGTAACGTTGCTGGCGACATGGGTAATGGTGGTAGTTGATTCTGCCGATGGTCAGAGTCTAGCTGATACGTGTTACATAACGTCGTGTCAGATGGGTTTCGGCCAAGCTAAGCTACCCGTCGCAGCTGTTAGAGTTAGATCTAATCGAACTGGCAACGCTCATTTGTTTACCAAGCTCAGTGCTGAACAATCTGCTAGCGATTCAGCTGTTACGGTATAACGGACGTGACATTGACGCTTCATGGTATGACGCCGGTAGTTGTGGTAATAGAAAGAATACGATGCTCTTATTCATATGCGTAAATTTGTTTTGCGTTCGACCCTGTTTCTAGGACGGTATTTGTTTTGGAGCTATGTTTACTTTCTGCATCTTTTTTTATGTTTGGGGAAATCCGACAGGACCTCTTGATAGCGTGAGCACGTAAAAAAGACAAACAAACATTGCCGGAAGTTAAACTGTCCGCAGCACGATGCTAAAACTCCCTTTCAATATACTGTTATATATATATGTTTCCTGAATCGTCAGAACCCTAATAGTACGTCTTGAGAAAATTCGAGCATCGCCACCCCAAAAACATTCCGTGCAAAAATTAGTTAATTCCCTTTAGGAATTAGCCATTCGTTGAAGCAGCTACAAAAAGGCGAGATTGGATAAATCCTTCTCTAGTGGTTCTGGCACAAAAAAACTCTTTTTAAAAGGTTTAATTCTTTTGACTTGATTCTGGAAGAAAGCCTAGATTCTTTTTTTTACTCGAATACTACTCGTCTATACATATGGTACACCTGTACTCATGAATTATCTGGCGAAGTGCACAAACGTGTATTCAGATCGTGGATTCTCGCATACACCGACGAAAGAAAACTATGCCATTGATTGACACAGTGACTGTATCATCGCGCGAGGTCACAAGCGACTGGATAGCTAAGGACGCTGTCTCAAAAATATCTAGATAAATTGCAAAAGGTCACGCCTTAGTCGAATTGATATCAGGACTTCACTGGACACATATTACATAGGTCGAATCAATAAAGGTGTCAATCAACTCTGAGCAGTCATTGTAGAATATTATGGATAGCTTCACTTGGAGTCCTCTTTCTTCTTGTTACTATTATTGTTAATTGTAATAATTTTTTGTTTTTGTATAATAGACATATTATTTGGACGGCCTAGGATACAGCCAGAGAAACGCTTCTGTTGAATTTTTAAAAAAAAAATCGAGCCCGTACTGTTTTTTTTTCTACCTTGTTCACTGCTGTTCATCTGTCGACGATCATCTATAAGCGTATATAGATTGTCAATTGGTAGAGCTTCGGTTTGGTGACAAGTTGGCACTGGTTCTCAAGCGACGATGGCCATGTTCTAAATGAGAAACCCGTGTAGGCTTAAGAGAGGACAGGCTCGAGGGTCTCCTTTGTGCAAAGCAGGTCAACGGACAGAAAAATATTCGATGTGCAGGCACAAAGCAGAGAGCTTTTTTTACGCCGACGGTGGCGCGACGGCTTCTGCAAGTTGCTAGTCAGAAGTATTTAAAAAAGCAAAATAATAAATGCTTATTGACAGTTCCCACAGGATATGCACGGAGCGTGAATCTTACATGGAGATCTGTGTCTATTAGGTGTAGGCATGTATAAATTGTTAGAGTAAAGTCTAGAACAGTCGAAACCATGTTATTAGCTACTAGCTGCGATGAACTCTACAGAATCTCCGACAGACAATAGATATATAATGCATCGAATCGCCTATGATCCTACGCTAAACTAACATTGAGCGTGCCTGTCGACATATGTTGCACGCGTACGACTAGTAATGATCGCGTACAGGACGTCTTTGCTAGACCCTTTACGTTGACAAGTAACGAAACGCACAAAGCAAGTTCACTCTATGATTATATGTGACGTTTACATTAAGAAACAATCCGTGATTGGCGTCGTTTTGATTAGTCCTCGTTTTTTCGGACCTTTCCTTACCTTTTTACCTCGCACACGTCCAGGTTCCGTTCTTGTCTATGCTGTAGTTTTTCAAGAAACGAAAATTTCGAACAACTCTGCGGGTTACTGTGCGATTTCTGTGGAAGATATTCATAGTGCCATAGTGATCGTCGTCGTCCTTCCAGCTGTGTCCTCAACAACCGAGCCACGACGTCCGCCAAAATTACTGTTATTCCGCCTATGACGATACAAACGGACTGTTGAACCTTATCGGATGAAGGGAAGTATGGTGCATATATGTTCCCTATTCCTTTCCGTTTATTTTATGGAATTATTAGACACGCCTGATACAGATGCCAGTCTTCGGCAGACGCATCGAAAAGCCCAAAAGCAACAAAGTAGATTGCAGGCTTTGTAACAGCAGCAGCGGCGGCAAGAACGACCCTTATTCAATTCTTGTTTGTAGTATCGTCTTCAAGCAGAAACGCTTGAAGAACAACGGACCCCCGTGAATGTAGTACTGGAATAAATCAGCAACAGAAAATGATGTGCAGCAGCTTTGGTGCGTGCGTATGTGTGTGAAACTACGTATGGCTATGATGTACTAACTTGAAATGTCACATTGAAGATGATTGAGTAGTGCCTCCCCACGAAGGCCAGGCAGCACAGGCTGGTTGTATTAGCTTTTGCCCTTCATTTACAGTGCGTCTTCATTTTTGCGATATCTGTCATTTACAAATGGATGCGGCTTCTCCCACAAGAGTTTCTGCATAACATCCACGACTTGAACCATTAGAATAATAATCACGAAAGACATCAAGACCTGAGCCAACTAACTGCAGGACACTATACAAACCTCTAAGATGTTCCAGCGGACAATCTGACGAGATAAAACCCAATTTAACCGCCTATTTAGGCTACTGCGTGGCCTGGTTGAGTCCTACCGTGGATTACATTCTAACCTAAAATCATTTTAGATGATTTCCGCGCCTACTCGTGTTAAACGGCACCCGGCATTCCGTCCATATCGTACGGTACAACAAGCATTCTTCGAGCTGCCTGCTAGTGCCTGACTCTAAAAAGCGAGGAAGTTGTTCTACGGTTCTCTGGCTTTCGCGACATGTCACTTAAATATGCATATCGTACCCGAGGGCTAGACTCGGGTGAAAGATAGAAGAAAAGCTAAACAACATGTATAGATTAGGGGCAAGGGCTGTCTGTAAATAAAATGCGTCTGCCCCACCTTTTGTCTTGTCCGTTGCCCCCTGATTTAGCTTTCTCCATGCCTGACTCTATTCTAAATGATAATCCTCCGCACGCGAGTCCAGGCAGATTCCGGTCGACGAAAGTTCGCCGCAATTTTAAAAGCGCGTGCGCAAAAAAAAGAAAATTCAAGGTAGAGACGAATCCACCGAGGCGTCAGGACAACCTGTGTAGCCTCACATCGGTAGGAGGTAGGCGCTACTATTGTACAATAGATTCAACGGCGCGAATAAGACAGCGGGAAACCAGCTAAAGAAGGAACAACACGTTGAAAGCTGGCTAAAGAACGAGCTGAATTTTCTTACTACTGCGTTGTATCTCCATGGTCGTGGCTTAGAATCGGTATAATATTGTAATACGTCGTTCTCTTTTGACCCATAATGGGTATTTGGAATTGGGTTGATTGGTTGGGTGGATAGCTAGAGCCGCAACAACTGTCGGTTACAGGACTGTCGGAATCGAACGAAATCAGCATAAATAGGATGGGCTGTCTTATCAGCTAAGATTTATCAGTGATCTTTTCGTCACGATGGATAAGTGGTTATGACACATACATAATTAAACCGGTGCGAATATATGGGCTGTGTCCACTCGTTTCAGCCGAGGATTATGTATTTAAAAGAAAGAGAATATGCTTGGCAAACAAATTGACAGCAGATAATGGGGATATTATAATTATAGCTACATAATACCTTATTTACTCGAGCGTATAAGTGAAGACTTATATAAAAGCCATAGCCGAACGCTATTTTGCTTAAAATAGCATAAAATATTGAGACAACTATGACTAAACAAATCCATCAAGTAACAATAGAGTTTTTGCCCTATGTCCGACATGTGTAATATATCGACAGACCCAGTCAGCTCAACTAACTCAATTCAACTTAACATCACAAGTTCAGCTAAAGTTTTCCTGGCTGAGTCAATACCGCCTGGATGGTCACAAAATGAACGGATTTATTTTACGTTCGATCGATTAAGGTTCATTGCTCACAGGGGCTCGTCCGAGCAATGCGTTCCACTATCTCTGCCGTTTGGGCATCGGTAATCGATTAAATTCATTGGACATTTGTATATGACAGTTCCTTTGTGACACTACGAGCTAGAATCCATGTTTCAGAATGAGACTTTGTGCGGTAAAAGGATTTCAAAGCTATGTATTCAGGTACAAAATTTTGCTCAACGAAATTTTCACAATATTATGATTGCATTGTGCCATCACAAACTTATAATAGCCGAACGGAACAAATCTTCATAAGCTATACGATTAAATCCAACAATGATGACGGTATACGCTTCAATATACATGTGTCTTTTCGTCGTACGCGATCGATACAACGTAACGAGATGGCAGCGAAGACCGATTGAGGACATGTGATGATCAATGGGCATTGTTTGCACTCGAAAGTCAGCCCTAAACTTCTACAACGTATTACCTTTCAACTTCGCTACCCTTGACCGACCGTCACGTACATTATTGATCACTATGGTCAATTATGCATTTGGCGCGCTGCAATCGAACTCTTCTGACAAGCTCGGGCGACGGAACTAGGCGGTTCTGAACAGAAGAAGACGTATGAGGCGAGGAAGAAGGATCATAAATCTTACACTGATTCTCTCGCTGACGTAAGAGTCTAATGACGTATTAACAGCAGCAGCAGCAGCAGCAGCAACTGTCAACAACGAGAATAATCTCTAATTTCTATGTGTGGCAATCAGCAGGAGCGCCCCTATCTTCCGCTGCTAAATTAGAAAGCACCGTAGTAGAAAAAATAAAACTTTATCTTATAACTAGATAACTCCGCGTACTAATACTCGGTTGAGTTGCAGAAATTGCGATGTTCACTACGGTGTATTACACTGCACAAATATTTAATTTATGCAGACAAATACTATGTTTTTGCATCAACGCTAGCAAAAACGGACAGTTTAATGGCACTAAGAGAGAAGACTAGAATAATTGCGATCTCCTTTTACACAGAATTCCAAACTACACTAATAACACTTATAATAGTATCTATAACCATACACAAACGCATGACTCCACCGAGAATTTACTTGAAAATAACAGGTGGCCCTTTTTGTCTGGCTTGCTAATCTTGCCCCGGTTTCAGATGCGCAATTGTGAAAGCTACTCATTTTTGCCAAAACTTGTCAAGAATTCGGTGTTGACAGGACCCTTATAAGCACCTTTAGCTTGCTAACTGAGTTTATCGAATGACGCAAACACCGTCGTCGTCGTCCTCTGAAAAAACAGGCCAAAAACCTCGTAAGCTACCCTTCTCGATCGGTGGAAGTGACCCTCTCGATACCGATCTGCGACAACCACTGCTATGATTTGCTATACTTGTATAGAACGCACGCTCAGTCAGTATCGGCTAGAGACGAAATGGAGAGACATGATCGATTGGAAAACCTGCAAGCAGAGCGTTGAAAAGCATAATAAAATACAGAGCACAACATATATTGGGAAGTACCATAGCGTATCCATATGTTGTACTGTACTAACTGAAACAACTCGAAGTTTCATTGTCTCGCATGATACTTCATATAGCAGATATTTAATTTTGTTATGCTTTCGGCCAACATCAAAGTAAGTTAGGACAAATTGGATGGCACGGACCGCGAACGCTATTTACACCCACGGCAGGTGCTATTTCGTAACGCTGCCAACTTCGTTAGGGTCCATGGGTGTCCTTCAAATGCACACACCCAATTATAGAGTTAGAGGAATGTGTGGATTGCATTCTATAGCGGCAGTTGCGATTTTAGTTGAAGCCAGAAAAATTTTGCTCTTTAGTACGATACATTCGTCTTTTTCCTAGGTAGTCACGGGTCTTTGCGAGGGTAAAACGTTGTCAGGCTAAATCCTTGTCCATCTGTAGTCTTTCGTTTCTCATTCCTCTTTATAGAGTCGGAGCGAAGCTGTTACGGTTGACCACAAAGTAACAGATGGTACATACACTTCTTCCGACGTTATCTCTATGTCCTATCACTCTTGGCTCACACTATCGTCTATTCCGTGATCGTCTGCGCGTGCGAACGCCTAGGTGGCTTCTTGGCTACATCGCAGAAAGCAGTTGTGACCTATGCTTTGACCAAATGTTGAAATCTTATGGACGCCAATAGTAGCAGTATCAGTTGATTCAATATCAACACTATATTCTAATAACATGCGTTGTCCTAAGTTGTTGGCTGGCAGCACATTCCTATTCGGGGTCCCTATCTGCTGATGGTATACGCTCGTTCGTTATGTACGGCTATATACTCATTGTATTACTAAAATTTAACTTTCAAACTGGGCTATATCGATTGTTTTCGTATAGTTTTTTTACCTCAAGCATAGTCAATATTAACCCTTTCATAACTTTAATTGACGTATTCTATCTTGATTACCTCTGTTATCTAGTCATGGGCCTTAACCTATGCTAAAAACCGTTGGATTTTCATACGGTCTTGCGGTTCGCGCAGAATCTAATGCGGTCGGTGCCTTCTCACCACGATGATTGAAGCCATTGACCCAAGACAGTATTGTGCTGACAGTATCAAAGAGTGTTATTCCCTTTTCTCTATGCGATATGTCCTCGGTTCAATTCGAGCTGTGGTGAAGTCCATTTATCCATGACGGACCGTCGTTGCCACCACTGAACCGTAGCAGCTGAGGCAGAGGGGCGGATTGGTGGATACCAGGAGCACAATCCAAGGAATAGACACACACACACACACACATGAGGTCAGACGGGCTAAGAGCACATATTCTAGCTGGCCCAAGACTGCTATTGCAACTGCGACAACTATCAGAATAGACTGTTTCGTTTTTCGTAATGTTGGCTAGTACTATAATTGTCCGCAGCCGGGCAGTGATAGCTCCGCAACTAGAATCGAATCACTCTACTGGGCTTTGTATGGAAGGTACTAGGTCGTAGTAACCATTATTCGCACTATTGGGGTTGGCCATGGGTGTGGCTGAGCTCGCGGTAGACATCGGCATCGTATACATACATATCCCATGGCAAGTACATTGAGGCGTATAAGTATCGAACATGTGGCAGTTAAAGAGGCTGATTATAAGCAGTGAGCGGCTGACGCCAGAAGTGTATCTCTGCGAGCTGGGACGTTGCTGAATACCCTATTTGCGGTTGTCGTTTTTACTATCAGTCGTCGTTGCATAGCTATTGCTAGCCGTAGGTGCAATGATCTGTTTAATCTAATAGAGCAAATGATTTTGCGAATCGAACGTATCTCTTACTATCCCTTGACCAATATGCCATCGACAAATTGGTCTGACACGGAAACTGACGAGAGAGTCAAAGACAGCGTTCGAAACGATCAGGGATGGTGGACGGCTGCACCGATGAACATTGCCTTCTGATTTGTCAGATTATAACAATTAAGTACTTAAATTTTTTACGCACAATATATAGTTAGTGATCATACGATAGGTGATAACTTATCATTCTTTTTCTAATTGTAATGATTATCTTAGGTACTACGGGAACGAGAGAGATTAAATACTGTTACGGAGAATTTATCTACGTTATAGATAAGGGATATTGGTTACCCATCTTTCCCCTTTTTCTTTTGTTTTTATCTACTGAGCTTGCATTGTATCAATAAGAGCAACTCGTTCTGTTCATTGTATTAAAAAAATACCTTTTTTTTTTTTTTTTTTTCTAGTATAGTAAATCCAGTGAACATCTCCAAAATAGAATATGGTAAAACGTATAAAGTTTAATTCCAGTATCAACTCGCCTACGAATCGCGTGACTGGTACAATGATCAATTTTTCACATATTTACCTTTGTTTTCTCTTTTGATTTAGAGACCAC
The DNA here is from genome assembly GCF_002443255.2 of Varroa destructor. Classification (NCBI taxonomy): domain Eukaryota; kingdom Metazoa; phylum Arthropoda; class Arachnida; order Mesostigmata; family Varroidae; genus Varroa; species Varroa destructor. Next base: position 27,429,284 of record NW_019211457.1, read on the forward strand.
AACAAACAACAAAAGTTGCAAACAACAAAAAGCAACAAACTGAACAGAACAAACTTACCCCGCGAACAACCTCTTTCGATGGAAAAGATGGGAGGCCATCCTGGTGACTATCACGTTGAAGACTTGGGAGAGCCACTCGTGATTTTAGTGGCTTCCCGCTCCCCTTTGGCATCACACTTTACAATAATAATATGCTGTATCTACACCCCATATCGGGTCGGCCATAGCCCTGTTTATCACTGCAGCTGCACTGTCGCCTTAAGAACAATAGCAAGGGAAATAAGAGAGAAATTGGCCTCCAGCGAAAAAAATAGCTCAGATACGCTTTGCATTCTGCTCCCATTGATTTTTAACTTATTATCACGAGCCCGAAAGCTACCAGTACGCCACCGTAACTAGGACCAAGCTTATAGCACTTTGACCGCCAGATCGGAATAAGCCGACATGTTTGGCCAGTTGAAATCAACTGCTTGCGCAGATTCTCGTGAGCTCGTACTGCCGTGGCAATTGCCATGATTAAAAACTGATCTCACATACATTATATGGATACATATATATATTATCTATGTGGTGTGATATTTATCTACATTGTGCCACGTTCAGCGGGGCGTTATCAGCAGCCAGACGCCGCCGGACCACAGTAAACTGAGTTGATGTTCGATCTCTTACATGAAACCAATTAACAAGATATATTCACAGTATGATTTTGTGGTTCCGGTGGACGCGGTTACGTGCAATCAACGGCGCCGTTATGAAAGCGACGGCGTGGAACACATGCGGCGGCCGTAGCAGCAGTTATTTCGGTGTTGATTTTAATAATGTATCTCCGAGCGGAAAGATTCCGAGATCAACAGATGATGATAACAGTAATACTGATCACGAAATCGGTGTGTGGTATATTTGCCAACTGGTATTCGATCGGTCAGGTATTCTGAGGATGATCGTCCGTCGAAAGCAACGCTTACGTGCGTTCGTATGTATGTGTACCTGTCTCGTTTTATACTTATGCGTATATACGAAAGTATATAAATATATCAAGTGTACAATATGATGCGCCCATATAGACACACCAGCACAACGAGAACTGCATTTAATTGACATAATGAATCAATCGGGGGGGGGGGGGGGGTCGGCTTAAAGCATGAGGTGTTGTAAAAGAAGTTTTCTACTAACATATTGTATTACGGGTGCGGTTTCGTAGTTGTACGATCAGCCGCGCCTTGATCCGGACATGAAGTTTTACGTATATGAGAATGTCACGTATACGTTAGCAAATACTGGCTCTATTAACAGATAATTGCCGAGCAATTGTCATTATTACTGGGATATGGTAACTGTGGCTGGGGATAATGTAACGAAAGCATTTCACAAACACGGTATCGTCGACGTCTACACCAAAATACTTTGAACATATTTAATTTATTGCGATTGATTTGAACTTGTTGGGGTTATACTATAATACATGATATAGGTTACGCTATGTTACACGATAATATATATCACATGTTTTTCAAGATCCTCGACTCTGGACTCCTATTCACTCAGTTCTAATTCTTACACCTGCCAAATAAGCTACGTAAAAATGTTCACACTATGTGAGAATGTGTTGAACAATAGCAGATTTCGCGGATAGCCATAATCAGACATGTTTTGTCCCATCTTTCCCCTTTTTCTCTTCCGCCGTCATCTTCCATTTAACAAGTACGTCAGTTTGGATATGATAGCACGTATCCATAATCAATTAACTTCGTTTTCAACACGTGGTCGCCTAAAATTATAATAGGGAAGTATACCGTTTATTGGGAGGAGCTATGGAGCCATGGCATCGGCAGCAGCTGGCAACCTCTAGTAGGATATCCTGCTGCTCCACGCACGTTTGCTTCGATTCAAAGGCCAGCCTTTCTCGGTTCCGCTTGGCGTTCGTAGGATTATTCGTACCCGCAGCTCGAATTTACGCAGGATCGGTTGTCGTCGGGGTACAAGGTTGAAAAGGCGAAGGCCCGCTAGGACGCAAAACTTTATACTACCATTACCACCACTGCAGTTTGACGAGCGAGCGCGGCCTCGGCGTAGGATTCAGGCGAGATTTGCCCGTAATCAGAGGACCAGTGTTGAGGCATGTTAAAGAAGAACTACACACTTAGGGTGTCCAAGTTATGGGCTTTGGCCGTAGGTGAGCCTCGCCCGATTCCGCTACTGCTGCCAGTTATTACGTTGAGCCCGCTATACCCAAATGTATTTATATTTTTATTACATATAGATCACGTTTTGGTTTCATCAATAGGTACGATACAGGTGGGATATAGAGACAATAACGAGGGAGAAACAAAATATGCTTGAGGGATCGTATATTCGGATATGATTCTATAACCAGCTTGGCTATATAAGTACGTAGAGGTCAGAACAAGGTTTCGATTTGAGGAGGAAACCTCTTGTTTTAACGGAAACGACAGGTGCTCCATTCGATTCAGTTGCTCATCTAACAAGCATAATTGTTTTTTTTTTTTTTTTTTAAATTTAATCAGCATTTTTTTGTCGCGCGCTAGAACAACACACTTGCCCAATGCATTTTGCAATTTTCCTTACATTTCACATAGTAGTCGGTTGGATTATTGGTGTTATTAGTAATAGTCATGATCTACAAGCCTCACAAATCGCAAATTACAAAAATACAAAAAAAATCGCAATTAAAAGCAACGTATTTCCGTTTTCTCGTCCTCTTATTTCTTCACTTCCAGAAATACACACTACTACGGTCTACGGTCTACGTCTGTTTGTTACGTATTCGTTCTTTAATGGAATCCAGTAAATTTTCGTTAGTCATCGAAAGCAGATTATTATTGCTACTACTACAGGCGCCCCCTTACTATGGCCCGCCGGTTCAGTTATACCCACGCGCTTCCTTCTAGTCTTTTATAGCGGCCCGCACACGCTTTTCTACACCACTGCGTTTTCTATTTGACCGTTTGACTCCGACACTAACCGTTGACAACGAACGTAGTCTTGTGCAACGGTTAGTGGCTTCCACGACACGGCGGATTCTCCGTGGTTCTCTCCCTTTAATTCATGTCCGTTCTACCTGCTGCTTGTATCCTAATATCTCCAACGCCACCGGCAGTAACTCCGACGATGAGCGCTGATGGCGCTCAGCAGAGTCTGATCGCTTTTCCTTTTCTGCAGTCACTGAGCTCGTTTCGATAACCCCCTTTGTAAGCCCGCGTTGAAGTGCGGCGGCAGTCGTTATTGTGGTTCGAAGTCTAACAGAAGCAACGACCTCCGCTCCTGAGCCTTCGTGTATGTGCCTTTATTCGACTGATCGACAAAGGGTACAGTGAGAAAAAGAAGGACACAAGGAAAAGGAGAAGCTGATGAGGACCATCTGCCTGAGCATCGATAGCCTTTCGATTGCCGCCTGTACCTCGCCCGTAAATTGAGTTACAGTCAGTTAATTAGTTATAGTGTGTAAGGTACTGCTACGTTGCTACATTAACTCCAGTATGCCCTCCTTAAAAAGTACGTTGAAACCTATGTCTGCATAGGTCTATGCCGTCGTAGCCCACGGCAGGAGACTACCGCTCGCTATTGCGCTATTAGCCAGCAGCAGAAACAAAAGCGGCCTCCGGCATTTGCTGCTGATTGCGAACTCTGTTTGTAAAGCTTTAGTTGCACAACCAGACTCACCTTACGCAAAAAGCTCTCTAGCGAGAGGGAAACCGTATTAGGGGGATAGGCTAAGCTGCTTATGCGTGGCACGAACGAAGGGCACCTTCTGTGATGTCTGATAAAATTCTATAGTGTAGATTTACGTGCGGTTTCCGCCGTGCAGTAGAAGACACCATGGCAGAATGAGAGAGTGAACTTTTGGAGCAGTAAGTCTGTTGAAAAGACTAACCTGCGATAAACCGCGATCGCACTGGTAATGGCGGTCATCCTTATGATGAGCGGACACGTAGAGCTGCAGAGGACGTCAGATAGATGTGTTCAGCTTGACCGATTTTGTCATACCCTTCTGCTGCGTCGATGGCTCGTCGTGTACTAGTATGTTATAGTATAAGCGACAAGGCCCTGTGACCTGCGACGTAGAGTATGTGAACAGCCGCACGCCAGTGAGACACGTGTCGAGCGCATATGCTGCACCGTTGGCGGATAAATTGCCTCTACTAAAATCGTGCATCGTTTACGACGGATGTGCAGAGGGGAAAGGTATGGCTGACCGGACCGATGGCGGAACAATTACGTGGGAAGGGATTTCGGGATGACCCCTGAAGACCTTTGCATCTATGCTGATCCCATTAGTTTATGCTGTAGCTTATGTATATATTCGATACGTTCGCTAGTAAAGGACCATTTGGCGGTTGGTTGGCCTAATTTTATATGCCTAACGCTGTCGCCGGTACGGTTTCAGTAATCAGATAATTCATCGACTAACGTGTAAGTTTATAAGGTGTGCGAACAGATTTGATCTTAACGATTATTCAGACTGTGGACAAGTCAAGTAACCGCTACCTATACACAGCGGTAAAAGAAAACCGTTTTAAGAACCTTACGTTATAACGTCCCTTACGTTAAGCCCTTTTGTTGTATTTTGAAGTTTTTTCGGATTGTCTGCGTCGGCTAATAATAATGCGTCTCTATTCTATCCAACCTAGAGCGGGTGATGAAGGCCCGATTGCTCTGGGCTCCAAGGCGTTGAGATAAGAGAAGGTGCGTGGCATACACACAAATCGAGAGTTTTCGATCTCTTCAAGACGGTATTCGGAGACTGGTGGATCAAGCACCTGGATACCTAATATCAACCCTTTTAAGACCAGAAACATTCTGCGAAATGGGTGTCGCATATAGTTTTTGTTTTTATCATTGAGGGCTGTTAATGAGAGTTCTGAATTTTGCGCATTTCATCAAGGTTTAAAGACGGTTGTGCTTAGGTCACGTTTAGCGGTTTCAAACAAAGCAATCGTGTACGTAAATGATTATGGTGCTCACGGATTGAAGCGAACGCACAGGTACTGTTGCATACGCGTTGTTATGATAGACGACGAAATCAGTGTGCACTTCGACATGTAAGTAACACATATTTATACATCTTTTATACGTTCTTGTTCAATAATAAATTTGAAAGGTCGTGCTATCTGGTCATACTGTAACATGCTGTTCGTGCTATATGGAATAAATAGCTATGGGGTAGTTCAGACATTAAGATACTCATAAAAGTTATCTGTACTATTTATAAATAACAACAGTTCCTAAAAATTGAAATCCAGCTATGGGATCATCCTGTCGACCTTAGCCGATATAATAAAACGCTTTATTATCTGGTAGCCGCTTCAGTGATGTCAGTCCTGAAAAAACATACCTGACTTCGTTAGCGGATTAGCTAAAAGCACCTCAGATAGTCTCATCGCTTTTTTACGATTGCCGAAATGATGGCCATGCTTGTAAATTCGAGAGGGCATTTGTCGCCACATTCAGTAATACCATTATTCAAATGTACTTGTATCACATGTAGGTCAAGTATATGAAAAAAACTATATCGCGCCTTTACAACACACAAAAACCCATTCTAACAAATCCTATCCGGACCAGATATTGCTGCCTTTTATTATATAGCCATGAGTAAAGTGATTTTGGGGGGCGGATGCCTCCAATATGGTTTCCGTAGAGATACGATGGTCCAACTATGGTGAAACTGTCGGATTTTTTCGGGGAAGCTCTCCCAGCCAAAGTTTGTGAGAGGCTATCAGAATGAAGATGGATTACTTCCCTATCTTCTCTGCATCATGCATGAAATCCTCCAGCAGAGGGCTGCTTGTGTCGAAACCCAATTCAATACATATAACTGAGCCAGATATTTTCCCTCGTAAAAGAATGATCACTAAAGCATTTAGGTGGCACTTGTACACTGAACATAACTCTATGTTGCTTGTCCTCTACATTCTAAACGTGACTTAAACAATACCGCAGACGAAATCCGGAGAAAACTGCTGCCTCGAGTGTTGCAGGTGCTGACTATGCCGCCGCCGTTAACACTCATGAAGGCTTACCAAGTTTTGTAGGCGTCGCATGACGACTATAAAGATGATGGCGACGACGATGATGATGATGATAACGCGGAAGCTTTATCTTCGGGAAGCACTGCTCTAGGCAGTAGTGACGGTTCGGCACTGGCTGTATATTACTTGCAGTCATCCAGCTTCTGCTCGTATAAAGTGTCCGAGCCATAAATGGCCGACAAGATTGTAGGCCAAACAAGCGGGCCACCCGTCTGATCGTATAACTTCTGTTCGACTAACAAGGTTTCCGGCCAAGCGAGCGAACAATATTCCTAGCGTTGCTGACTGCGTTGCAGTTAGCGGTGATAGTGGCATTTGTTGTAACAAAAGTATTGACAATAGAACGAGTTGAAACACGGTATAGCGACATTTGTGCGAACAGCTATATACTAGTCGAGAAATATAAAAAAAACTCGAGTACACGAAATTAGCTCAGCTCTGTTCCACGGCAGTCAGTAGGTTCGAGATCGTGAGGTACCTACAGCCGACTACACCAGTTGCTATTTTCACACTCCTGTGGCTGCTGCTGCTGCTATATGCGCTGTTACCGCTTCGTCGCTATCTTTACTGGCAAAATACTGCTCATCTATAGCTTCGCTGGCCTCTATCCCCTAAACAGAAACGACGACAGAACTTAGTTGTTGAAAGACGTATCCTAGTAAAATTACAGTCGACCCTCAATCGGACGCTCGGAGAAGTTAAGATGGGAACGTTTGAAGCTTAGTTGAGTGAAGGCAGCTTTGCTACGGTGTCATATTAATCCCACTTCACAATTTCATCCACTAAAATCAGACAGATTCGAACAGTCTGGCGCCGGCCGTATTTAGCATTCACAACCATAAAAGAAACGGCAAATGATTAAAAAAAAAAACAGATAAGTAAATATAATTGCTTAACGCTTAAAGCTATTTTACGGCGACGGTTTATATATATACAATCGGTGAGACATCTCTAATTGTTGAAGTCTGTGTGCGTGCGCGTACAACTATAGTCTCAGCATGAATGGATATGAATGATTTTGGAGACGCTACTTTTATCATTTTTACATGTGAACAGTAGGTCACTAAGAGCTCAAGCCTAGAAGGGCTTGCCATTTGTCGAGATAACAACACTAATATGATTGCGTTAATCACATTAATAGGTATATCAAAACAAGTATTTTTCCAGGTACCAGTCGGCCTTTTTAGAGGGTAATACATACACGGTTATCTGTCTTTGTAAAATTGTTACCCTATGTAACTGATTAATGAGGTCTGATTAAATCAGCATCGCCGCAACAGAAATCTATGTCCTTTCTCTGAAGTTATTATTTAGGTGACATATGAATGCCTGCAGCAGGCTCCGCTCCATTGTTAGTTAGTTAGTTAGTTGTGTGTTGTATAGGTAAATTTCACTTGCTGTCGTTGCATTCAATGTCAGAATCAATAAGACGTCTGCCTAGCCGGGAATGCACGGTATCAAAGATGCCTGACGGGTCCCGTTTACGCCACCCTGCAACCTGGAGGGTTACTAAATTGTCAACGTTTGTCAAAGCTGCGTCTCGAATAATTTTTACCTTAGAGACGCGTTTCTAGAATCGCCCTAGTTGATCTCGATGGTCTACCAGCTAATTTGGACATCAGATATTGAAAATCTATGATAAAAGTTTAAAAAATATTAAGAAGTAGCTTTAGTCATTGTAGCCCGTTTTAGATCCCAGATGAAGGAACTGGGCAAAATCAATTGTTCCATGATCAGCATTGAATAATAGTGAGGTGAACGGGCATTATGTTCGACGAAGAAATCAGTACACTTTAGTAATGTTAGCGCTCGTAGGGAACAGTATACAGAATATACCGCCGGTCATATTCGGCTAGTTACTAATTGTTCTTTATCTATCAAACGTAAACCTAACAGCCTACCACGCACTGAAAGCCTTGCGGATGAAGGCGGTTAATGGAGTCGCTGTCATCTGTCTAGTGATAGTCAACAATAAAATAGCGACTTTTATACGGTGAAGTATTGTTGCATGTTTTTTAACGATAAGTGCAGCTCTTTGCGAAAAATGAAGGTCACCCTGAGGTAAATCGCCTGCCAGCGCCAGTCGGCATGGCAATTTCGGCACCCCATTTGGACCTCATGAACTTGAACATTTGCTTGTATTTTCACGATGTGAATCATAACACAGTCAGTTCAGCGCGGCCGAAGGCTCTCCAATTTGTCCAACACGGTATCAGGTAGGGTGCGAAGCATAGTTTCAGGATAAAGGTCTGACCCAAATAATCAGTGAAGCAATTCGACACAATAGTGGGGCCTGAATCTGGCGATTGAATTCCGGGTGGCTGAAGTCCATTTATAAATTTAGAGACTGTTCGGGGGGGGGGACACCGAAATAAATACAATACATACGGTAGCCTTCGTTAGATCTAAGTTTTATGCTGATTTTCAACTCAAAACCTCGTACAGTCTACAGGGACAACAGTTGCACATACGTTTGCTCATACCTATAGAGAAGAAGTTTTCACCATCCTGTTGAGCTCCTAGAAGTGTTTACCATCAGCATTTTGATTGCTGCAATTGGTAGGGTTGACGTTATCGAGCGTAAGGGAAATAGCGGCCTGCAACAGCTGTTTCAAGGGGAGTGGACCCAACCTTTTGCAGGCATATCCGTCTTTCAGAAAGCCAATATTTTTCTATAGGAAATTACTCACTGCAATGGCCATACCAACGCCACCTTCGAATCATCAACAGGCCTTAAACTGAGAGGCTGGAGCCAGATCAATTAGACGGGAAGCTCTATTGTTTTATTACTAAACGGCTGCCGGTTCCACAGACGCCTGTAGGTCGCACTGAACCTAGTTCAGCTCGTATAGTCGGTCCTGTACAAGATCATAATTCAGCTAAATAGACCAAAAGATCGGGTGCACGGGACAGTGTCTAAAAGAAAACCTGGCATTGTCCCATCGTCCGTACGGGATAAGCACAATGTAGCTAAGAATTCCGCTAAATCCGACAGTAACATTCATTTTAAATTCATATGATCCTTTCTATGATGATCTTTGTAGTGTTCACGTTATGAAGCGGCGACTGCGGAGCCTACCGATTGAGATTAAAGTGGTGAGGATGAAAGAAAATAGCCTAGATAGAAAACACACGCAAAGATTGGGGCTACTACTATTATGTAGTTAACTTGGACAAACGGAAGAGCACACGTTCCTACCTGCTTCTCAGGATATGAACGTCTCAATAATGGGTTTTGATTTTCTGAGTAAAAAAATTGCCAGTTGCGGTTTTTGGATCTCACCAACAACGTAGTGTATGCGTGATAAGAAAATGTGATTTTTATTATGATCCTTAAAGATGAGATGTATTTTGCGCAAAAATGATGACGAATAATTAAATCTATAAGTAATTAAGAATGAATTACGACGTAACCGCAAACACCGCGATAAGATTATCTAAGGTAACCATCCAATTTGCGGATAAAGTGTTGTCAAAGCAATTACTACCATTTTGAAACGTTCCACGCTATCGGACACGTTACATACGACATCAAATCCCCCTATAGAGACACCTCGTACAAGCTTCCAACAATGTAATTTCAGCATATGTACCTGTACATTTTTATGCCAGATTAATAGATAGGTCTTCGGAAACGATCGTCATAGACGACTTCACCGTGTGTATAGTGTATAGGAACTTACATCAACCTTGCATCAATTCCGGACCTAACGTCAATTAAAGCCAATGCTCAGTAAAAATACGGTGCGTCGGTGAGCTGGTTATGATAGTGTTTGCGCGATAGGCTTTTACTGTCGTCTGCTAGCGACCACCTGTGGCGGATAACTTTTCATTTTTTATGCCTGACTTGACGGTATTGCTCTTGTACACAAGCATTAACAGGCAGACGGAGTGATTCCTCGTACCGTGTTCTAACCCACCAGCGTCTGCTTTACGGACTTCAGGCTTGAGCTGGTTGGTGAATACCGCCGAACGATAGCTCTTGACTTTGAAGTACGATAATGTGTATTCCTTCATGTTCATTATAAATAAAAATCTAATAATAATATGCTCCTGGAGAGGCGCGGTGTATCCGACTGGTCTTTGTGGAAGCAGTTGACTTTCTTATGCGAAGAGTGTCGAACAGAAAAGAGGCAACGTTTTAGCTACAAGGAGTTTCGCTCGAAACGTCACCAGGGTCGTTGACATTTGAAGATTTTCAAAAGGAAAGAGAGAACGAGACTGCGCAAACAGCGACGAGCGTTTAGTGACGCGCACAGTATGCGGAAAGACGTCAGACGATACGGCGCGTACGAACTGTCTAGCCTGGGTAAACTAAAGTTATAACTCGCGATGTGATTTAATCAAGACCGTCAATTTATCTTGTGTCTTTTGAGCTGATTTATATCCGGCTGGAACGTTAGATTCCAAAGGACATGTACATATTGCGAACGAGTCGTTAAGCTAGATAGCTGTTCGTGTCGCACAGGCTTACATAAGGTATATCTTTTACTTACGCTCCATCTTATTTCGCTCACGTGTGTATGCACGTGAGTACAGCATGTACTGGATTCAGTCTAGGTCAGCAGACAGATTTATCCTTTCATCTGCTGTATAATACTATCCATTATATCATTTTATTGTTATGAAGTTACAACAATCGTGTACCGTTAGGGTGGGATGTCCCAATGTACATACACATAATGTGAGCTTATGTCGACTCAGACCCTTCCGCTCGGTTAGTGAAAATAGAGGGCTCTGTGCCCTAACCTTCGCAGTCTGGCGAGAGCGACATTATCGTAGTAGAACATGCCCGTTATATAATACTATGCTTGGCCAGCGGTCGAGTGGCCTGTATGCCTTACTCAGAATGGTCTGTATTTCAAAATCGGGCCGATTTACTTCAAAACAGATTGATTCGATTTTGCCTCTGCGCTTTGTTCATCCACCCCATTCTATTCTCTACTGAGGAGCGCTATAACTCTTCGGTCAACCCATAAATTCTTATTCTGTTTTGGGTAAACATTGCTGCCATACTCATTGTATATCTTACTTTAATTAGATTACTGATACACTTTAACGGATACAATATAACTCTATCATTTACTGCCACTGGCACCATCACCTACGATACATGTGATTCGAAATCGCAATTTCGTGCCCATTCAGCCACACTCGTTTTTTCGTAGTATTAGATTGTTCTCACGTCATCAATAATCAAGAGTCCGATAACGTATCTGAACGTCAAAATCGCTCAATTTGTCATTAAACTAATTCTCATTAGCTACCCAAATTTTATATTTAGACCAAATGTGTTTTTTTTTTTTCGTGTGTAAATGGAGCCCACAACACGCGGCCATCAGCGTCTGCCTCATGAGCTTTCGTGAACCCATCAGAACTTGGCGTGGCACGTACCGGCCAATACAAATTTTGCCCCTGACTACTCCTGCACTAATCAGTCCTACAATATGATAGCCTATAGAATGAAATACTAAACTCGATCAAGCATGATTAGGATTAGGTTGACTTTAACAAACACCTATTAGAATACAGAGTCGACCATAAACGAGCTGACCGGTCATATAGTCTGGAACAACCAAAGCTGAGTATCATGAACTAATAAACGAGTGTCGCGTCATCTTGAGCATGCAACACATCGTCTTGACGCACTGTTTGTTTTCTGTGTTGAAATGTTTGTAGGCGCTGGTGTCAGGATGTTGAACGAAGTAGATTCGATCAGAATTAAGGCCAAACCACCGATAGCAAGGTAAGTGGTTAACAAAGTTTTTTTTATATAGCTTTTTGGGTACGAAGTAGCCGTACGTAATACTGGGAACACGTCAGCGCAATATTATATATCACAGTAATGTTGTATAGTTGATAGTATAATACGTGCTGTGCATGCAATCTATTGGGTTATGGAGACAATACATGGGTATTTTCTGAAAATCTGATCAGCCGGCTAAAGGAGCTGTCAGAAGCCTCAAACGAAGTGAGAATTATACTTTAATCTTAATTAAAGGTCGCCTCCCAGCCACGTTCAGTTATGGTTGTCGTAGTTCATAAAATCAGCCCTATATGTGTATATGATTTTTCCTAACATTTAGATCACTACGTAAAGCTCTAACTTAACAGTAAGTCTTTTATTTAGAAGCAGCTAAACTGCTGAAGGCTCTAATAACCGAAAGGCGGAGCAAATCAATTGTTTTTTAATTAATTTACTTTCGATCACTTTTCAAAATCGTTTCCTATCAATTAACGTGCACCAAGAAAACCACCCACTGGCCACCTAAATGTTATACAGCGACAGTCGCGTGTATATATAGTATTCCACCATTTATCTGAGCTCTTGCAGAAAGGCTCTGGGGAACATTCAGGGCTTACAGGGGAACTTTTTCCTCAATATAATCGTGACACACCTGTGAGCTCGTAATGCGTCTATCCAGCCTATAACTATCCTTTTTGCGTTAGCTCCCTATCTGTAATGGACGATTGTAAGTTTTCATAGATTACCTGCAAGTTTTATTTAAGAGCGTGCACTATGAGCTACGTTGCCGTATAAGACATATTGTAAGTAACCTCTTGTCGGTTTCGTGTTAGGCCACAGACGGTTAGCACGTGGGGTCACACACAAAGGTCATTCGTCAGTTATTAATGTATAGTAATTTGTTACTCTCTACGTGGTATCCAGTCAGACATGGGAACAGATCCTGCAGGTACAATCAAGATGGCAATTGTTCTTCTCAAAGAGAAGGTTGAGTTCAAAGCGCGAGGAGTATCAACCGTCGCTGCTGATCCGCTTTCTATTAAATGTTTACAAATCACCAAAAAGAGCGCAAAATTCTATCTATTTTAAAACTTTTTTTTACAGTAATGAAATGAGCTTACTTTTCATCACTCGAATATAAGTGCATGTTAAATGATGAGTGGCAAAGGCTTTTGTTAGCTCAACTGCCAACGATGCGACTCACTCCAGTTATTTAACCCAGAGTCGTTCTCATCAGCGGTAAATTTATTAGCCGTCTGATCGCAAACACTTTGATTTTTTTTTTATCACCAGAATTGCTGACTTCAACACAACCCGCACGATGAAGCCAAATCGGAGTTGGCTAATAATACCGCCATAGAGTACACTTGCCCTCATAAGCACCACTCCTCAGAGCATTTAGCACAGCCCTGGAACACTTTTGGCATTGGTAGACTATAAAGTAAGTCAAAAAAGTTGTCGCCCACGAGGCAATTCCAGTTGTCCTGCTGCAAGAGTGCAGACTAAAACGTGTGAAGTTATAATGAAACACATCTCATAGCTGTCTATGATTTGCACTTTTTAGTAATCTCATTCGGCCACAGTTCATATCTGGGATCGAAGCGCATACCCTCATTGTCTTGCTGTATACGTGGCCGTTTCGCGGACAAAAACGTCTAAATGGACCATCATGATTACCATCCATTATCATTATTACAAAAAATATATGTTCGCATATAAGTGTCTACGCAAATATTACGTGTTAATTTCTAAAGAAGGTTCAGTTCGACTGCAAAACGTTCGAATTAGCTTTCTTCAAAAATGGTTACCCTGGGGAACAATCGTTTTTATTTTGGCCGCGTATTTCCCGTCTCCCCTGAGTCGGCCGATCTACCCGTCGTACCATGACAGCCCCGTATGCTCCTTTTCTAATACTATAGTTGGACTGATAATTTAATTTTTTTTATGGGAGCTCTTGTATCTCTGTTTTTTTCGTTCTGTTATAGCGGTCGACATATGGGAAGCATAATGGAGGAGTAGTCAATCCTGTCGATTTTGTGGATGAAGCAAGGGAGTACGACGAACGCTTGAGTCAGAACGGCCTACTACAGGCCACCCGTCCATATTTACGGCTCTGGCCGAGTGAATCCGTCTAGATGCTTCAGTGTGTGGGGCGACCCGAAAACGTGAGTCGCTCCGAGAGTCTCTAAAATGGTTGAATTTGAATAAAAATTCTGGTGTAGAGAACGTGGAGAAAACGGTCGACGGCGGAGTCGACCATACACCGACAAGTTGTGCTCACTTCAAAGAGCGGTAATCCAGAAGTTACTCCTAATACTACGACTGCGGCTAGTACCATTACTTACACAACATGGTAATAATACCCATACTTGAGGTGAAGGGAAAGAGATGGAACAGTTCCCGTGGGGACTCTGAAACGCCGACGTGATTCGCTCGGTCAACACAAACGGAAAAAGTATATGAGAGAAAATGAGTGAGGCTGGGGCAAGAGCGCTGAGATTGAATAAATGGTGTATGAAAGGAAGAAAAGATTTATAGGCCCTCGAAAAAAACATGCATAATTTTTCTCATCTGGGCCATTTTCTTCCTCCATGGGATGCTAGGATATCGTCGTGTTATTACTATTTCACGCCACGGATACAACATAGTGTCGGGGCACATACATGGAACGACATATACAGCTCGCAAGCCGTGGTAGTAGTGAAGTGACGCTGGAAGCGGCGACCGCGGCGACTGAAATTAGGCACGATTCGATGAACGAGGAAATGCTCTGTCTAGAGTTCGATTCTACTTGCTTCCCTATATTTTGTAGTGCACTCTGTTTTTTTCTAATGCCAGTCTCCAATAAGAGATAAAACTTGGCGGTATCAAATGGACTATACGCGCCGTAGAACTTTTAGCTCATTGCTCATTTCTCTTTGCCTCTTTTAGAATTTCCCTAAAGTGGCCCTGGTACCTGCGGCAAGCAAGCTCAGCTTTTCAATCCTATGGGCACTTCAACAGTATATGAGTCTACCAACATGACGAAATCATACTCCGATATTAGCCTCAAATGAATTCCACCTTCACTGGCTTCCTTCTATGCAGTGATAGTGCAGCTGCACAACCCGCCACCTAGTCCTCATCTCTTCCTAGATATCCAACATAAGTACGACATTTGCCCCCTATCATCTTATGCCCTATTTTGGGCCCATAGCCCAGTTGCAGCTACGACAGCTATCTAGCTATCTTTCCATCTATAAAGTTGAAAGGGATAATTCCATTTAAAGGCTCTACGAGGTCCCTGGTGCTTCCCGTCTCGTTTACCTCGATTCGTTTGGTTGTCGCACCGGGTTCGCCGCCCTTTCTTCCACTGTACAGCCAAGCAACCAACCAGCGGAGGAAACTCAGTTAAACGAACGAAAGCGGGCAAAAAAATGCGAACGCGTCAAAACGACAGGCTAAAAAGAGGCAGGAGGGGAAAAGCGCTTAAGATCGGGCGCAAAACGAGTAGGCCAGTTGTGCTCGGAGTCGGCTGGGACTTACTCTGCTCTAGTCGACAGAGTGAGGCAATGGTTAAGGCAGATGAGCACAGCGAGAGCGCCTTTTGCCTACGATGAGCGTCGGAGTCCCTTCACGTTGGGTTTTTCCCGTTCATGTTTGGCACGCTTACCAAAACAGATATCGAGCTGTTCCACAGAAACGGGGATGGGTCTTCACAATGAGATGCGTGAAGCGCTACAGTTGTTGCTACTGAAACACTATCAAGACAAGAGTCCGACCCGGTAGCTTCTCAGACGAAATAGGAGAAAGAGGAAAAGCAGACAGGCCAGTCAGGAACCAGGCTAAAACGAGCCGACGAATGAACTCAACGGGACCTGAATATTCGATCAAACTGTCTATCCGTTATTGGTCCTAACTTCTTTTGTGGGTATAGGATCGGCCTTGATATATGTAAGGGTAGGCGGGTAGAGGCGATCCGAACGGATCACTTCACCCGGGCTGCGGTGACTGCTTCGCTCTAGACGCTCGAATCACTTGCGGGATTACTTGATCACCAGCGAGCTTGCAACAAAGTCTTCTTTCACTATCGCTGCCGCCAGAATTTATCACGACAAGAAGCTTACGACGACAAGAATGGACTGTCGTGTAATGCGGGTGTCACCTCCATTGGTATTACAACCTTTACAAGCAATAGTACATTCTATTTTAATCATTTCGATTACGGAGTTTTTCAATCGTTCAAATTCTTCGTTTGCGTTTTCGTAGTGAGGGAAACGGCATAACGAAATGAGGCAAAACTCTTGCCTAAATAGCTCTTGCTATAGGCCCACCAGGCCAGTGAGTCATGAAGGTGTCCTGCCGTTGATGAGAAGGGCGGCTGCAGTACTTGCATCGTTCGACCAGGTGATGTAAAGTTCATCATGGAGTTTGTTTGGTATAACTAACTAAACATTTACACGTTGCTGTGTAGTGAGTTTCTAACTCTATCAATCCGTCTATGCGTGTGTAGAAGCATGTATAAATTATAAGAATATACACAGTTGTTGTTATGTAATTACTCTAATGTTGGATGCTCTTTGTGTGTGAGAGTTGGATTTGAATATAGCGCATTAGGGGCTTGACTTGTTGTTTTTCTCAGCGTATAGTAACCAATGGTATTCTGCGGACTGGTCGAATCGAAAATTTTGTAACATTGCACATAAAAAAACAATTTCCTTAACAACGAAAAATATCATTACTAAATTTAATAGTTACTATTATGAAGCAACCTGAACTTTCCATTCGTATGAGTGGAAATTTCGAAAAAATGCAAACGTCACTGACACAAGAGACTGGCGAATTATCTTCGAAAATTTCTGGTTTACAACGCTGATTGTACGAATGTAGTAAACGATTGAAGGCAGACAAAAGTTTTGCTATCGATTCATCTAGATACATATTTAGTGTTGCGATCTATGTGAGACCTAAGTTTTGCCTCATGTTTGTTGCAGCTCTGTACGTATATTACACGTAAGTTTCGTTGAACTTTAAATTTCGTCAGCCGTTGTAATCCATACAAAGCATTGTTCACGAGGCATGTGCTGGAGGATGCTGGAGATTTGATCGTGTGCCGCTGTTTCAAGAAAGGCGAAGTGTTATTTCGTACCTTTAGATTTAAAAATCCCTCTACCACTGTATACAAGTGGAAATGGGCTTCGATAATTATCAATAAACAACAAGTACCGTTGCTGCCGTTTTGGTATAGAAATTTGTTCAGCGCGTTCTAGACGCCACTTTTAGCGTAACCGCTGGCTCTATAATTTATGTCTATCGATCGCTATTCTATTTTTGCCTGCTACCGCTTTGTGACAGTGAAGATATTCTTCGCGCTGTGTGAAGTACTGGCTGTCCTTAATACCTACTGTAATGTTATGGCCGTTATGCATAGCTCCAATTAGATAACAGCATATCGCTGAGCTCAAACGACTTACCGCTCGCTGCCCTTAGGAATATTTTACAAGATACCTAAGCTGCACTTGCGACAACGAAGGTGCCGTCAGCGAGTGAATGGTGGCAATTTGGTCGAGATGGCCAAGCTGACGATAAAGCAGGATCTGCTTCGACAACCTCGCGAAGGTTACACGTTTCATATATAGAGTTTGATCGACTCTAGCAGACTCAGTTGATGCTCATCTATGCTAAAATCAAACCGGACGATTGTAGTTCCCACGAAGCGAGACCCTCCTATAATAATTAGCTAGTTTGACAGACTAGTAAACTACTAGCCCACATAGTCTTCTGCTATTTTATTTGACTTTCGGGTAACCACCTAATGAATAGAATCGCTGATCGTTTAATCGCCCGACACTTCAGGAAGCTAGCTAGGTCAACTGACTAGCCAAAACTCTCCTTGTTCGGCGGGTAAACACAAAACATACCTATTATATTTCATTAGTTCCTTCATATATGGTACATAAAGCATGATACCTTAAAATGCACATCGGCCATGGTGCCAACTATCGACTATTACCAACCCTAAACAAGAATGACCAGAACGGTTTAACAGACCATTTCGACTAACCGTAGCACTTATCAATTTGTGAAATTTCATTTAACCTTGACCGGTTAGTCGGGATTTAAGTGACTACATGATGATCTTGTGACCTCCCTCCGAGCGTGAGTGTCGTCCTCGATGGCTGCAATATAGACACCTAGAATACTTGTACCGTACTCCGATCGTCATTACCGACATCAATATGTGGCACCACCGCAAACACCAGTATGGGCCCAATTTCTTAGTTTTGCTTTGTCGTGTGTTAAGCAGGAAGGTCGTAATCCGGCAATAGTTCAATAATCAGTCTTGTCCTCGAAACGGTGAGCGACAGTGTCTCCTTTATCAACTCCGCCCACCTGACATTTTTTCTATGCGAGGCTCCTTAGTTCCTGCAACGTACCCGATCCAATACAATGACCGTTATGTGACTACCTCCTAACGCCCAATGGTGATTGCTTCCACAGCATCCTAAATTGAATACTTATTTCAAGGTCAAGGTAATTGTGGAGCGGGGTTATAAGAACCAACGGTGATAAAGACAGAAACAACAGCATGAATATGTCAGCCCTCGTAACTGGAGTCAGTATAACGTGCTCGTTTTGAAAGGCTCAAATCATCATCGTATCGCTTTTATTCCAAGAGACACAGAGAATAAGATGCTATTTATTTTGAATCCATTATATTTAACGGTAGTTGGACGTATCAGATCAATTACGATTATCCTCCATGTTTCAATAATCCATTCAGATTGTATGATAAAACGACTTGCCCTCTATATAACATAATATACTCTGTAATAAAAAGCATTGGATATCTGCACATGACTAGGAGTCGTGACAAAAGATACAGTATTTACTTACTGTTCTCTAAAGCTACAAATAAGCGAACTTTTTCTTCTCGACACAATAGATACTCGACAAGATTACTTAAATATCAAAGGAATTCCCAATAAAATTGGCCTAATACTTGTACCCCCCAGGCACATATATATTGACCAAAGAGACGCCTAAACGACAAAGGTAACTCAGCTTTCGAACTATATGACTAGGTTCCAGAAGCTGATTTCGTATATTGTATATTCCAAACCCAAAGAGGAAGAAGCTTTTTTGTTATTATTAGCTTATCGACCTTTTCTAATCTGTATTCGGCTTTATGGGATCATTTGGAAAGTGCCAATCACTCGCCAACTAAGGCAAGTTAACACGGGCCTGTCTTTTACGTATTCAAGAAGGGCATAAACCCTACTAGCGCTATAGCGCTCACTTCACTTGTTTCTTCTTTGTCCCTGTCTGTTCGGACTGCAGAGTGCGAATGATGATGCCATCTCAGTGTATTGTACCTCGTGATCAATTTTACTGAAGGACTTTCTTTTAGTTGCAAGTTAGAAGGGTTTAATATAGAGAGACAGGCAAGTTATGTAGTGAAATAACAAACTAGTGAAATTACACCAAGCGAAGCTACTCTCTGTTACCCGTATGCTCTAACTCGCATTAATCCTGAGCCTTCTCAAAGAGCCCCTCTGATTCTACGGAGCCCTCTTGTAGGCTGCTTCTGGTGCTTACTAAACCTTCAACTATTGATGACCCGAATGACGAACACCTCGCCGATGATGATATTACTCTTTGAAGGTATAAACTACCCGAAATCCGATATTGCGATCTCTCTCAGCCGACGCCTATATCGACCTTTTATGGTCGCTCTTTTTTGCATATTATTATCCTCAGACTCACTTTTTGTTTCTCCTTTCTTATCTCATTTACGCAAGAAAATGAGTGCGTCGTTCTTGAACTCCGGCTGCTGCCTTTGACCCTTATGTCTTGTGCAACGGTCAGAAAGGCCTCGTCTAAGAAACTGATGACCGATAAGGCTGAAGCAACACGGTAGACCAGGCTAACGCAATTTTGGGCGCTGATCAAGCTGATGATGGCAGTGGTAGAAAGGACCAACGATATAGAACTCCTTTTCCCTTTATATTCTCCGGTTGTTTCTCTTCCCGGCAAGTGTTAGGCTTCTAACAGGAAGCTCGGAGATCCGAATGATGAAGTGCATTTGTTGGCACTCGTACGGAGTTATACTGGATGTGCTCGTTGAACAGAAACGTTTCTCTCGTTTATGCAGCAAAAGCCATTTTCCATTTGCAGCGCCGCTTTTTCAGGGATGGCGGCATCCCACCGGATATGCCAGGCCACAACAGTAATTACAAGCCAGAGAAAAAACGGGGAGTTAGAGGTGAAGATCTAAAAATCGGATATTGGAGACGGAGAACGTGACGGGGAAGATAGAGAAATAACCGTGCGTCTTTAAAAACTGCCGAATATAAACAGATGTCGGTGATCTTTAGAACTGTGCGTAATAAAAGGATTACTACGAATGAATGGCCGAGCTAGAGGTAACGCCTTTTCGCTCGTCTGATCGTCAGCTGTCCTATTCTGGATGACTGCGCCAATCTGAAGCTGGCAATGCTACTTCATGCTAAGGCGAAAAGATGCATTTCAGCCAAGTTTAAAGGACCGTAAATGTCCATATCAAGTGAGGGAAATCTGAACGCCTCTTTAGATGCGTTGCGTTGTTCGCCTCTATGCGGACGGTGCGCCAGGGGACAGGCGATCTGGCAGAATTGTGTCGGGCACATACCGCATCGTTAAATTAAAGACACTGTTCAACCAGCAAACATTACATGTATGTATGTACATATAGCGCACGTATTCGGTCTTTGCTACCATAGAATATACCAAAAGAAACATGAAGAAAGTCAAATGAAAGAACGGATCCGCAATGAAACTTTAATTTTCTGTGCTCCTCACTGTTCCGTTATTATAGTCCTTCAAAGAAAGCTGCAGATAAAAAGCGACACAATTACGTACATCTGCGTCGACTAGCAGCCGCTGATATTCTGAAACGAAATCACTTTGTCAAAACTTCTCCCAAGCAGAAGCCAATCACAGGTTAGCGCACCTTTCTGTCCGACCGATTTAACTGATTGTTGTTTAATAAGTAGGGTTCAAGTCGGCCTTTTTCTCTTTAGCCGATTGCAGACTAGTTTATTTGGTTCGTTAGCTAGCTGCTATATGGCTGTTTAGAACGATGCCAGCATAACTTCAGGCCGTTTCTGCAGCCTTGAAGTAGTGCTTAGTACAGGCTCAGACGTTCCTAACGACAGGCATTTGAAAAACTGCCCGCTCCAACATGCATTTAGGGAGATATTACTCCCGAAAGCCTAGAGCTTAGCGCGATGATTTGGCCGCGAGATGACCTGCAATGCAGCAACTCTCAATTATGATCGTTTTTTACGGCCCTTACATACGAGAAAATAGTAAACCGTTGGACTGAAGCTGAAGTTCGTTCATGCATGTACTCCTGCATGTTTTCCGCGTTGGTGCGCGGATGCTTTTCGAGTGGGTAAATCACAGTCATATTACCCCGGTATATATTTACCCCGGTATTTGCCTTATTGGCCTCGTCAGTCGTTTCCACTTCTCTGCTCCAACCTTTTGGTAGAATTTGCTAGATAATACGATCACTTCCACTTGATCTCTCGACACGACCTAGCTTTGATGATGCACGTGACGGCGGTTCCTATTGATTTTTTTAAGTCAAGCATTATAATAAATGCGATGGCCGACTATTACTATTTCTGCCTAACAGATAATTAAGGAGATAATAAGTCGAGACAAATAAAACCTTCCATATATAATGTAGGTGGCACCCGACGATAATATATGCAGTAGATGTGCTATACTAACCACTTTAGTACAAGTGTAAATCAATCTAATGGAGAATATCTCTTCCTCCGGGGTGCGACATACGGGGTGTGTCGGGCTACAATATAATTTATATTATGAAGTCCAGCAAAAGAAAGCTTCGATGAAGCCAGCGAATGTTCATAAAACGACTACGTACATTGACAGCACGACACCTCAAAACAGCTTGGCCGTTCCGACCGGAGCACCAAACGACTTCTGTTTTTTAAGAGAAGGAGAGGGCGAAGTAAAATAAGGGTGGCCTGGCGACACCCCGGTCCTTGGCAAAGAGGTCCTCAGACAACCGCATTTTTGCTTGTCAAACCGAAGACTATATGTGTACGTGGCGTATATATATAAAGATACACCGAGACACTTATTTTACTTTTGGGTTAGATTTAATATGTACGTGCCATCTGGCGACGACAGTAAAACGTGCCATTGACATTGCTGCATAAGCTAGAAACCAGTGGACAACAATTTTATAGTTTACAGGTCTGATACTGCTTGGCGTCTCGAGCCAGCTGAAGTTGTATACATGTACACTGGAATAATTTGCTGAAAGCTAACAGCAGCGTGGGAATCCGAGGCACACGAATCCATCGCTAGAATGTACACGTATGTTTGATTAACAGAAATTTCTTGCCCTACGCATCGACACCTAACGGATGCAGTCATAGGTCTGTATATTCTAGCGTAAAGACGTTTAGAGGACGGAATACAGCTGCACAGAAAATATAATATAACGAACGTGTGTGTTTATAGGTTAATCTTTGAACAATGCTAGAGAGTCATTCCTAACTAGGATAATTTTTTTTTGCTATTCTCTCGTTGCTTTCATCCTCTTCTATGACTCATTGCGTTTGCAACAAATCTTCATAAGAAAAGTATGTGTCTTTTTTCTTGTTCCATTTATTCAGGTCAAAGTGTTCTCCATTAAATTTTACCAGGATGAAAATCCGATATTTTTACCTAGGGCAAAGTAACACGTAAAGCCTTAGTATAATCTGCTGCTTCTATTGCTAATGGTGGTAATGCACACGCTGAGAGCAGCAAACAAGATCAATATTTCTGTGTAGTAAGCTTCTTTCTCGAATGAAGCTTTTAATAGGCACTTTTTCTTTTTAAGTTAGTAATTACGATCTGGAAAATAGGGGCAGAAAGGAGTTAGTACCAACAGGGTTTTGGAATACAGGAGGCTTACAAATCGAGCAGCGGCACGTGAAAGACTTGTCCCATCTCTACTGCTCTATTCGGCTCTTCGTTGCGCCTTTGCAGAAGCTTCTGTTACGGGGTCACACTATGCGAGTTATCGTACCCGGAGAGGAAATCCCACTCACGCTATTAATATAATTTATCCACCACTCCCGTGGCACGTATTGAGCAACTACAGTTATCGTTGGAGAACGAGTCGTGCAATACGTCCACTTAAGCTAAAGGAATATGAACATACACCCGCATGTTGTGATATATAAACACATCGACTCAACGCACCAATCGTTCATGAACATATACGTGCAGCAGTATATCGTTGCCGTATCGTGTCCGTCTTTTATTATCCTCAACTCGACCTGTAGCAGTAACTGAACATTGACGAAAATGAAAGTGATGCTAGTACCATCCCTGCCTCAACCGTGCAGCACGTTTCATCTTTAGCCACGTCCGGGTAATATGTTATGTTACACCAGGCGGGGAACGAATAAAGTGTCTATGGCTTTACAAGCCAACAATCAGACCCATACTCGTATGTTAACTGGTACCAGGCCAAACACACAAGCCGTCAGTATCCTCCCAGAGCAATATCTATACGTATATGCTTTAATAAAATATAGACCTGGCTGGACAGTGATCGATTTTTCCACGCGAGCTGCTTCATTAATGAACGAGTTACTCTGTAGGAGTCTTTTTGTCGGATGCAAAAGACAAATCCCGGGACAATGTAACTATTTGCTTTCGTCGCCAGGACCTCTGCTTCGTGGGGTCGTTGCCCTTTTTTTCTTGCCTTCTTCCCCTTTCATCTATTTGCGCCTGAAAATTTCCACAGTCCCATGTAGAATAGCGTAACACAGAGGGCCGTAACAGTCGTAATCGCACTGCTTCGTTACCCTTAGGAAACATAACAGAGGTTTCTGCTTTTGGCGGCTTTCTCGACCTTTACTAGCCCCACAGTGAGTAGCCTGTTCACCATAAAATAACAGCGTGTCTGAAGCAAGTAGCGATGTATCCATGCTCCATTCTGTCGGGCCGACCTATATATACACATTGTCTTCATTGTAGGCCAATCGGACTGTAGTGTCCCAGCCTCCTTTTGTATGCATTAGTCTGTACAAAAAAAAACCTACCCGGCAGAACCTGGCCAGCTAGTGTGTCGATTGGCGTGGTTCTTGCGTCTGTGCTAAGGGGTGATGAGGTGCAAATAGAAGTCGTCTTTCCATATATCTAATTGCCCGTTCTAGATGAAAACACAACCTAGTGTAGCCTAGTGATGAAGTTAAAAAATCACTAAAATTCCTCAAAGAATTTGTTTAATTATTGCTGGTTGCAAGGTCAGCAACCTATTCATCTGCTATTCGTTTAAGATGAAAGCGCCAGGGCTAATCGGTTCAAGACCAGCCGTCGTCATGTTGAATGACTGAGTTAAAGAGTAGTCTTATTTTTCCTTGTATTTCAGGAGACGCTAAGCTGTCTGCGCTCAGGGACCGAGTGGGGGGCCTGTCCTAGGCCCGCTACGTACATCGCTGTGGCGTTGTGCGTATTAGCGGAAGCCAGTGGTGCCTGGTGGTCTGGGCGAAGCGGTAAACCCGTGGAAACACGACGATGGCATTTGGTGTGAGCGTGCCTGTAGTCGAAGTGCCACCATTAACCGGAGGCATTGGGGGCGGCCCCAACCAGAAGCTCCGTTCCTCAACGGGAACTTCCGGCCTGGGCCGTATCTTCGAGGCGGCGACTGACGCATCGACAAAAGGTTGTCGATGCCGGGGGAACAAATTTCGGCAACGATTTGCAACAACGACAATTCTTTTGTGCGTGATAATGCTTGTCTTCCTATTCATGTTGCAAGCGAATATCAGGTTAGTAATTAGTTATTTATAACGAATGAACAACAATGAAGGCATGAAGGCACGTGGTGTATAACAAAAGATTAAATAAGAGAACATAACAATTTGTTATTGACCAAGCATTGATCTAAACATTCAAATACTTTACTTTGATATATGTATAAATACAGTGAAGAAAGAATGTATGTGAGTGTAAAGATGGTAAAAAACTATTAGGATAGAAGAAGGGTTTTAGCTAACTGTAAACCTGTTTTTTTGACAACCTTAGACATTCTTTTGTTTGAAGAAATTATATATGCACATATATGGTTTAGTTTTGTGAGTTTCTGAAATTCGATGCGGTCTGGCCGGCAGCAAACAAAGTGCAATTGCTGCTATGGTTGTTGCTGCTACCGTTACCACCGTAACTTGTGTCCCTTTGCTTTCGCCCTTTCTATTTTAGGTTGCGTCTTCTGTTTTTTTCTGTACTTTTTTCTCTACGTCTGTATGTCTGCCTGCCTGTGATGCCCTTTCTGTTAATGGACATATAATCCCAACGTCTATTAGAGTGTCGGACGAAGAAAAATATTAGGAAAGAAAACGAATCATTTAGCATTGCTTCGGTGCTTTCGGTGGCGTTCTTTCTGCCATCCAGAAGAGTTGCCTTCACAGTCCTCAAGACACTGCTGCGGATGCTGATAAACCGGCCGCCTGCCCACCCGCTGGCCGATGTATCACTTAGAGTTGTATGTGGGCCCAGGTCTGGCTATATGTGGTCCGTGTGACAAGTGCCTGGATATGGAAGATACCTTTTTTACTTTGCACTAGCGGCGCATGACAGCGCTTTCGACTATTTTGAAGTGCCGGTGACCGACCTGTAGGTGAGAGGGAGCTACTCGTCATTTCACGAGGAAAAAATTCGTGGGGTAACAACCCCAGTAGTGCTGAACGTTCGGACGAACTTTTGAGTGTCCCTCCAGCTGTTGCACAACCCGTACTAACAGGCAAACAGACCAACTCTTTTAACTGACCAGCGCCCTAAACCCATGTTCATGGCTCTTCCCGGCCTAGTTTCTAGTTGTATGTTTCCGGTCCTTCTAAGTTTCTGAGGCCGCAGCAACTGTTCCTAATTACTATATACCCCACGACTATTGCCTTCGTAACGTTGAACCTTAACCTTTGTCTACGCAGGGCAAATGACGTCATAAACGTTGGACGTTTCGCTTAGAAGCTTTAATCGACGTCGTAAACCCCGAGCTCTTCCCTGTTTTTAAACGGTGCTAGTTTTGCCATATACGCCAGTGTATTGTCGGTCTAAGCCGCCGTATTTGATAATCATGTCACGTGCTTTAGATGCTACAGTGCATTACTCTATTTTGGCTCAGCTCTAGCCCTGTCACGCCTCAACTGCCAGAAGTCAGATCTGCGAGCAAAACCTGCCGCTCAGGACGAGAAAACGATGGCCTAAACTGGCAGACCGACATAAGCCAAGGGAGGCAGCATAAAGGATGCGCTGATTTCTAGTTTGTTTGGTGACTTCGCTTCGCTCTACTGCACTACAGGTATACAAGAATGTTAGTTCAAGAATGAAATGGAAATCTATGCAGCTAACTCTGACGAGCGCTGGTAATTGCCGCAAGTGGACAAAGGTGGCAGACCGGCCTCGGGGTCTCTTAGGCATAGGATTTTAAATACGATATCATGTCGCAAGCGTGCAACCATGCGTCACATATTACCACATAGGCATATTAATCGAGACTTACGCGTACCGGTGAGTGACGCTGCATCTCTTTGCGACGAATAAGTGCGTTAAGCCATAGAGGTGGTAACGCGACGATCCCTTGTCAGCGATTACGTCACTGGCATCCACTCCATTCCCGAGTTGTCTGTCTATACTCTGGTGGCCCAAGTAGGGCTGAAGACGGCCAACAAACCTTCAACAGGCTATTTTCTATATGGCTCATCAAGGTGCTAAGCTGAACTGGCAATAGCCACTCGAGTGCTGAACGTCTAGCGTCTGAGCCTGTGCATTTGGCATCAACCGACTGGCAATAAGTGGTTAACTTGCTGTACCCCTGCTACATGTATCAGATAAGTGGGCGCTCCGAGCGCTACCTCAGTACAAAGGGAGAGGTAAAGGCACGAGGCAGCTTTGGGTGATCGAGCAGTGTGATCCCGTCATGGAGTACTTATGCGGGGATCATCACAAGGTTCTATTTATAGTCACATAGGCATGGGTCCGCAGGCAATGCTCTATTTTGCAAACGTGATCCGTACCTTGCGGCCACTGTTGAAAGCTCAGCACTGAAATGTAGCAGCCGCAAGTGGGCTAAACGAATTGTAGCTTCGATCCTTCACCTGTTGGAGGCGCATGTATAGGCCGAAACAAGGTCGTTGTCCACCAGTTCGATCTGATTACGCGACCATCATGACGCAACCAAGGGTTTTGCTGTTTCCGACGAAACAGTAAGCGAAACTTGAGCTGCTTAAGATTATTCGAATCCTAAGAATAGGTGCACAAATGCTGCGATTGATGAGCAACACTAAGTTGTATGCTTCCATACATCTCTTTCTTTTAAGTGAGCATGGAAACCATATTACATATCCGTCAAAGCCGTTCTTTGGCAACTCCTCCGGCACTAGTTTTTGGCATTTAAACTTAGTTGACACGATCGTCACAACTGGCAGGACCATCTCTGGAATTTTGTTGTCAAAACATGTTTATAGCATGTGTTGCAAAAAGAAACACTCTGCTTTTTCATTATCGTAGACGAAATACATGGGTTTCGATGCACATCGGTGCATTTGCTCAGATACCGTCTGCACACACAAATAAATCTATGCGTCTATGTATTCCTTTTTTGCAACTTTCTATTATAGTTCAAGTGGAAACCTTCCAATATTAGGAGCGCATGTTGTCTACCGGTATGGCGATGACGTCAACCAGCTGTACCAGGATCCTGGGTCAGCACCGGTTGCTCCAGCTGGACGAAAGCTTGCGGGCAGCCCCTCATTGAAGAATAAAAAAAAAAAAGCAGCATCATCTGACAACGGTGACACCCTAACAAAGAAGCCTAAGTCTCGAAGCCTCAAGGTAAATGATCCTTCCTTTTATGCAGACTCTTTTTTTGACCTAGATTCGTTCATCATTATCCGTACAGCTAGTTTACTGGCCTCTTTCCTTTTTACTCTTGCAAGCTCTCCAAGTGAGTAGTAGCTTGTCCCGACCCTGACGATGACTGAGACTCAGCAATGGAGGATGAAACAGCCAACTTCTTACTGCTTTTGACTTTCAGATTCGTTCGTCTTAATGCGCTAAAGAAAAATACCGAACCTTAGTGGTACACTGGTTTTCTGGTAGAAAGGGCTGATAATAAGGGAATTTTTATGGCGGTTAAAATGCTCTATCCGCTACAGCCCGCAATGGCTTACGACACGGTGCAAGGGCAAAGGTAGAGTAAAGATGTTGGCAGGCTCATTCGCCACGCTGTAGTCTCAATAGGCCTAGTAAAAGTAGTTGTAATAGCAGAAGAAATAACAGTTTAAAGGGGGTGAAGCAGGCTATGATGTTTTTTTCTATTATAACCAGCTTGCCTGTGTCATGCTAATAGGCCTTCGTAAGACACCAAAAAAGACGTGTATTGCACTAATACTTTCAACCTGCTGACCATCTGGTCACTAGTTATGCACAACTTACCGTATATTCACGATTTCTAGGTGACGTCCGAAATGAAAGAGACGTACAGAAATTTACAGGCGCTTATCGACAACCGGATAGCCGTTGACGCAGTCAAAGATAAGGCCCTGATCATGCGCTGGATCAAGAGGACTCACTCGAATCCTACCGTCATGGACCTCAACAACGTCGAGTTTGATGGGTGAGTATTGAATAACAATACTTAATTGTTATTAGCATAGAGACATGTACACATGGTTCGATAGTTACAATTGCTTTGGGAACACAATCATGTTCGCGCGGGCTAGATGCCTTCATTAAGTAGTCTTCCGAATCCATTCAATGATGACCAACAACTTTTCACATATTTACAAGTATCGACCATCAATCAATTAGACACTCTATAATAATTATTCATTGCTATCGTTGATGATTCAGCCAGATAGTTTCTTTGTATCTATTTGTTGATTCTGGTAATGGCTAGTGATAGTGGCATCTGAGTAAGTTGCAGCCAGTGAAGTATGAGGGTACAGCCTTCAATATGTGGAAAACCGCTATTCTTGTATCTGTGGCTGGTTATCAAACTACAATGATAAGGTTCTACGAAAGCAAAACGGCCGTACACGCAAGACAGGCGCTAACCGAAAACGACATCTGTCTGCTATGGACAGTCTTTTTTTGGTAATTAAGACTTTTGAATTTCGTTTCTTTTTAAAAAGTTGGTTTTAAACGCCAGGAGCGGCGGTAGAAAGAATCATGTTTTGAGTGGCTCTGTAATTATCTAAATTCTCGTCTGCAGAAGATAAGAGAACAATCTGACCGCACAGAAACTTATCTTACAAAATGTTTGTATTGGACTGAACGACGTCATATTGCATATAAAGATAAGAAAAGTCGTTCAGAAGATATGACAATAATTGAATACGCTCAAATCGGATAGCACACTATGTACTACGCAAAATCCAACGTATCGGAAACCACATTAGCTTCGTGCTTATTGATACGTCATGGCTACCGCCTCTTTCTGAATCCGCCTTATGAAGATTATCGATTTTGAAATGGTAAAATACTTCGCACCTCCGTCGCCACCGGGTAGCAGTTGTCACTTTTGTCCGCATCTTCGTCTTTGTAGTTCATCAACGCTCTCCCGGCAACGTTTACCGGCCTTTTTTACATTACGGCAAATGCCAAATGGGATTGTGGGGGGTTTCCACGAGCCCCATATCATTCAACAATGAGAATTGTGCTTCGCTTGTAGACCAGCTTCCCCAGCATCTTTTCCGAGGGCTGCTCGCCTCTTACTGCTGTTGGAGCTAACGTACTTCTGTTGCGAGTAACATTCTACAGCAGTGGCTTCTTTTCGATGTCTCCCTGAGGAGTAACAAGACACACCCAGATTACGGTGTCATCCGTTGCATTGCCATTCGCAGGTTCTCATTCGCGTTCTTAATAGCGGTGTAGGGCTCCTGCGATCCATAGAATTCTGTGAAGCAAAACCGGTCGCTAGCACAGCGGGGAGCTCTCGCATGCATAGGGAACTGCTACGAGACTCTGCCGGTTTGCCGCCCCCGTCTGTCCCTTTGTCAGAAAAAACCGTGAGCCCTGGTTTCTTCTCTAATGCCACTTTTCGGCTTGTGTAGTCCGTATCTACTAGCAGCGTGGGAACACCGTCGGCCACGGTGCCCAAAAACTCCTATCCAACCATTTCAACTGAGATGCCCTGTTTGTTGTCAAGAGATACGAAGGAGAACACGGTTTTTGGCAAGCACTAGCAATTAGCTTATTTGAAAGTTATACTTGATACTGTAACACTGGATTTTAAACCCAACTTAATGGCGTTCAATCTTACTTCAGTTCCATGGCCCTCATTCGCAGTTACTAATCGTGAAGTTGTTGGTGTGATGTTACCATCGTTGTTGTTATTATCGACGGGAGGATTCGTTGTTAGTTTTGCCAACCAGCGACGACGGCTTACAGTGGGGTCGGACGCGATCCAAAACCAGGGCCATACACGTATGGCAGAACTACCAGCGATTTAGACCCGGACTGGGTACGTGACAGTCTGGCAGGACCGTTCGCTGCTTGCCAAACCTAAAGGTATATTGGGCAATTCTTTGTAACAGCCATTAAGTCCTTCCTCGATTCTTTAAGCCTAGGTTCAGGCCACAAGCCTAGCTACCCCTCCCCCAGGCACCAACATACGCCATTCTAACCTGACTTGAGCGTCTGAGAAAATTTAGCTCGTGTCGCGGCGGCCATCAGTTAATAACAAATTCTGTTATCAAATTTAAACGGGCAACATGGTTACGCGAATGATTGACTTGTTCAGTTTGACTAAAAGCTCACTTCGCCTTCATTTTGTGCTTTCTTGCTCGTGAGGGAAGCCCTATATAATAGTACATACGGTTGAATGGTAAAAAGAGATTAAATTGGCTTGCAGTTACTAAATGAGCGTCAACCGCCTGCGAGAGCAGTTGCCATATTCAACTCAATTAAATGCAGAACTAGTAGGACCTTTACAAGGTGACAGGCATGAATCAGAGTGTGAATGCTAAAAAGGAAATCCATACATTAAAGGAAGCTAATTTCTGCCTCTTTGTGATTCGTGCAAAGCAAATGTGTACAGCTGAGCCCTAGGGAACGCCAATTTAACTTAATACTAATTTAATTTGGAAACTAGTTAAGCTTCTGAATATTAAAGCCAGCTTTGCGCGTAGACTTTGAACGTAGAGGGATATGTATTGTTACTCTATCAACACACGTTTCTGAGCCTTACGGAACAGACGTAACAAAAAAAATAAGCCTCTAAAAGAGGTCTACCTAGTTTAGGCACATAATTACGAACAGCTAACATTCATTAAGCTGCTAGTGCTTAGTTTGGCAAGTGTAACCTGGTAGATCAAAACCAGCGCTCAACAACACTGGAAAAATACCAAAAAATTCATTCAGATTGCTCTGTACGTAAATATAGCCTTTCTATGTGTGCTATAAGGGACCTATTAAATTGGAACATTCTACTTTTTTTGGCAAATACTGATGGCAAAAACTGCTGAAGCCTTATAGCATCGTCAAACGCTTTTCCGGTAAATGTCCAACGGGCAAAAAGATATTGGGACGGCTTGGTCGCTTCGCTGGTCCCTGATAGTGATAAACTTCATAGTCGTACCGTAATATGCATAACTTTCCGTGGCATCGACATCTTGCCAATATTCTAACATCAGCTCGTGCTGTATAGACAAAACAGACAAAAAAAAACTACACTAACGAGAGTTCGAGGGTAAAAATAGCACGAATTTTGGTTAAAACTGTTTCTACATTGCTGTGAAGATCCAGCACGTTGCTAGTCGGTTTCTCAACGGTTTATCCGATATAACCCTTCCTCTAATATTTATCCCTTGCTATCATTAGCAACATATATAGCTTAGTGGGCATATTAACCTACGAAACCGATCCAACATAAACAACGGCCTTATATAAATCAACAACAAAAATGCCACGCGATTCAATATTCATTCAGCATGCGAGTGTCAGCTATATTCCAACTACAATAAAATCAGAGCAGGGCTTTATTTACCGCCAAACTATCTATGAAGTATCTAATAGAAAAAGACCATTTAGGTATTCCTGGGCCAGTGACAGCGTCGCAGGGTCGCAAGTAGCCTCTACAGGATTTTGTGGCCCGTCCAGGTCTCCCAGCATAAAGCAATACGCCTTTGACCTCCTGCTTCTATAATATCCGTTCCATTTATTGCGGCAAGTTCCTCTTCGATTAGTATGTCGCTGCTAATTATGGGCGCCTTTAGAACAGACATTACAAACGAAACTTAGCTTTTCATTAGCAATAAAACCAACCAGAAAAATACTAGTTAATAGAAGGGAGTGATCATATAGCTCAACGAGGCCAAACAATCCGATTGTGCATCTACCCATATAAAAGTACGCTTACAGAATAGTACGATGAGTACTCATTGCTTCGATCTAAGCTGACCTTATGTGCTACTAAAAACAAAATATGATTAATATACTTTGGATGAGGTGCCGTTTCGTAACATGTCGTGACTTTCATGTCGTTTACAGGAACCTGACGACCTTTGAGCGGTTTCAAGCGGCGATCTCGCAGGACGAGCTGTACCCAGCTGACTCGGCCATCATTGACGAGTTGATTCGTGACATGGCCCGCTTAGAAATCGTGCGAGTCGTCCAAAAGGAAGGAGGAACCCAGCTCAAGCTAATTATCGATTATGAAAATGGGGGCCAGGCGCTCTTCAAGCCCATGAGGTAAGTCTTAGGTCACGGCATCCTGAACCTAGTAAGTCGACAGCCATTCATCCCGTTAGACTCACAACAAAATTTATTATAATGTTTCGCAAATGAATGTAATTTGTAGTGACAGCACCTCGCGTACGATGCCGCCAAATGCTAGATATTCTAATGTGAATCTCAGCCTATTAAGTCAGCTGATCTAAAATGCCTAGTCATTGTAACTGAATGAAACTGGTCATCGTTTCAGAAGTTATGTAACCGCTGGCGGTTTTATTGCATACGGATTTCAAAAGGTAAAGGCACATATTAAGAATATATATATAAACACAAAATAAAAGCTCTTAAACTGTCAAGAGACTTTGTTCCACCTTATATATATTAGGTACAGCTTGCCAACCTCTCACGACGCCGGCTGCACTTAAACGTGTGACATGGATATATTTCTGGCCACCTCAGCCGTTCATTCCTGAGCGAAATTCAGTATTTCAAAGGCTGGACGTCATTGTCCTTAAAATAAAGGACAATGACGTCCAGCCTTTAAGTTAAAATAAACTTTTTATCGATTAGGGTAGTGCAGTTCGTATCTGGTTTGCCGAAACGAAGGTAAACGGCGGGAGTTAGACAACAGAGCTTTCGATTTAGCTCACACGGCTATTGTCAGATAAAAATCTCCATCT
The DNA here is from genome assembly GCF_002443255.2 of Varroa destructor. Taxonomy (NCBI): domain Eukaryota; kingdom Metazoa; phylum Arthropoda; class Arachnida; order Mesostigmata; family Varroidae; genus Varroa; species Varroa destructor. The sequence continues at coordinate 27,462,490 of NW_019211457.1, forward strand.
TATATACACCCTCTGATTATTTCGCAAACTTCAACGTATGTGGTGCGTAATTATGGATATCCATGGAGTAATTCCCCAAAAATTTGGACTGCGGGTCATCGTTCTTGGATCAGTTTTCTCCGAATGCGACTTTTGGGTAACCGAGCAGTTACCCGATTACCCGATCTCTGAGGCAGACCATAATAATAGGACTGTCTTCGTACCACTGCCTCTGCACTCATCCAAAAAGACAAAATTTAGTACGGGTTTTTTTAGAAACTGATATTCGCCCCGCCAACCGTGTGAGCAGAAGTTTTATGTCGGGTCCAGATGGGACATGTCAACAACGTGGGACATACGAAACGAGAGCTAAAGACGTTGAAACCAGGCGACGGCAGGGTAGTAGTTTCGTTATGTATCCTAAAATTATTTAGGATGTTTACGTTCCCGAACACAATGCAAAGACACCCCAGCGGAAAAGCAGCATGAAGATTCTTTTGCCTGCATCCAGTTATAATGCGACTAAGTCACTACTTATTAGGTGAATATGAGTGTACATATGTGCAGTTTACTTAGAGGGGTTTAAGTGGTAAGGAGTAATGAGGACAGGGAGCTAAATAGCAAAGCTACTGTCTGACCCGCGAAATTTCAAAATAAACCTAGGGAGACATGGAAGTTCGGTATGCCGATATGGTAGCAGACAGCGACGAAATTCTAAGACCACGAAAGATTCAGTAATGTATACGGGTGCCTTGATAGAGCTTGTAGTGACGGCGGCGTGGCGGCAGAGCTGTCGGCGGTGAAGTTCCGCAGCGAAGTTGCAGGGATTTCTGACTAAACGCGGATAGTTACTGTGTGCGGACGAGAGCATGCATAGCGGTAAAACGAAGAATATGCTGAAAGGACTTGTATGCAAATCTCTATACTACTATACTAAAAATGTAAAACACTATACAGTTTTGTCTTGGTACTCTAGTCGTGTTGCAAATGCCTGAAAGTAGATTACCTCTGCAAACTGCTATTTGGTTACGCGCCCCAGTCGCGGAATATTAAAACCTGAAAGCAAACGGTACATTATCTAATAACTAATCAATCAACGAGTGTTGCTGTCATTGTTTTTCTCTTTGTCGACCTGTTTTCCTGCAGGTTCCCGCGGGACAAGGAGACGGAGCCGAATCACTTCTATTTCGTTGACTACGAGCGTCACAACGCTGAGATCGCAACGTATCACTTGGACAGGTAAACTATCTAGTGGTTAACTACCTGGTACCTTATTTGAAAGATAGAATGATAATTCAATAATTGTAGGTGTACAAGGTGAAACAAGGTAACCGAACAGACAAATTGGCACTAGTTGCATTGCAGTTTATCAGATTTTGCTTATTGTTTTGACCCTCTCGTCTGTTCGCATTTAGATCAGTTGTGCTTAACTCTATAATGCTCGTGACGCCATACTGAGAACTCTTTAAACTGAGCTGCCATTGTATCACAATATTCTAATTCCGCTTCAAGGAAATATAAAATGATACGTTTATTGTTGAGCATTGTTACAATTGTATACTTTGGGTTTGACTGAGAGGTGCGACCCAGCGGGCTGCTAGACCAGTTAACTGATTGCTAAAGTAATAAGTTGCATATACACCACGAGATATAAATAAAACAACTAAAGCAAAGAAGCCTTTTGAGCTATAGAAAAATTGTTTCACATTTCACACATTTGTAATGCTAATTCTAATCCAGGGGGCAAATTATCCCTATTTTCTTTGTATCTATTGATCATACTGGTATCAGCCGCTTTTTGAGCACGCCAAAATTGAACAGGTTAATTTCCCGCTCGACCAGCAATATTATAAGAGAAAAGAGAACGTTACAAAGATGTCCCGTCAGGCCAGCAATTGACAGTGGTCAGAAATAGCAACTATTGGTCCCTCAGCTAATTTATACATGCTGCAATTTTTTAATTTTGAGGCTCTGCTTAATGCGGAAAGCTGCTTAAAGTATTGTCGAAATATCACGAAATAATACCCTAATTACACTCTTGTACTTGTCTATAATATACTTTTTCTACGGGCGAAATGGCCCTAGTAGACGAGACTCGTCGTGGATCTGGGCATCAGCAGACATCGCGTATCATATTAGGCCCATCAAAAAAATCTACCCGTAGCATACCATATTAGCCGTACTTTTATTGGTAAATTATATTTATCACCATTCATTATAAATAATCTATTTCCGTTATTGTATATCATAGAGTGCCAGGCATACAGGTTTGCCATACATCAAATCTTATCTTTTTTTTACTATGCACGCTTGTCAATGCAGATGTATCATTATCCTGACTTCTATTATGTTCCTAACTGTACGCCTTACTTATGTACAAGTCGGATGTCGGCACCTCATCAGAAGTTTTCTCTAGTTCCTCATTGTTATGGCAGTTGTATGTTTTAGTACTTCACGTTAGAAGTCCGAGGATTTCAACAGAATGAATCCAGTATGAAGGTCTTATAAGTCTCTAGCAATGTACGACATCCAATGGATAAATAACCGCCTCATAAAAGTTCCAGTTTCGCTGTTGCTGCTTTTCGGCCTTGTTGATAAGATAAGCTGTCACTACTATTCTGGCTGAAAAACACAGGCTGTACATGTCATAAGTAATCTAGTCAAAGCTGGAAGCTACTATCTTTGTAATCGCCTATGGTTTGCCCGATACAATCTCGCACGTTTGTATATATTCATATGTAGCTCTGACGTGTCTGATCTGGTCTGAAAAATCACTAATTGTTATGGATGTTACGGGCCTTTTAGCCAAACCCCCAAAAAAAATACTGCGCTTCTTCGCTAGCGAAAGTCTAGCGCGCGCCTTTTTCGACAAATGACCATCTTTCACAGGAGACCGAAAAACAGCGGTAAACAGCAGAAATTGCTTTCTGATATGATAGAAAATGATATCTGTTACAAAGTGCGTCCGCATAGTCTCCTTCGAACTCACGTTTCGCGTGCCCATAATACAATACAGTTTATCAGGGTCAATCGTGTGTACCGGTCTTGATAGATGTTAAAACTAAAACAAAAAATCGATGATATGATTCTCGCGGGTCGCCTCGACGGAACCCGCCCATCGGCTACCGCCCAAAACCTATGATACAACAATATAGACGGAATGTTTACATACTCCAGATTTAACTATAATATGCCATGTACTATGTACCTAATTTAATAAATACTATGCCCAAGCACGTACGATTCAGAGCCATTTTGTGCCCTTTGGCATCGCTTGGCTTCGTCCGTTTGTCCGATCATCGCCTTCATTCTTGTCTGAGCCGTCCTCGAGACACGTACTTGTAGGGTTTCCCATTAGAGCCGCATAAAATTGCAGCGGCACTATGTAACCTGTAGTTCGGCAGTGGTGCTGATAATAATGGTGCAGCAAAGATCGGATAATTTCCAGAAAAGAAATTCAGATTTGTGTTTACACGAACCAATTAGGCTGGGCGACAAACTTGATTACATGCGAATGGATCTCAGCTTTCTCCGACGACATCCGGTCAATCATCTAACGAAAGGACGGCGTATCACAGCAGCAGAAGGTGTAGTAGATTTACGGGCAAGCTAGTGTAATCTGATTGCCCCTGGAAGATGACGCGAATAGCAAAAGCTTTCCTACTTGTTGTCGATAGCGGTTGCAGCGGTAATTTTTGGTACACCCGCATTGAGCAAGCAAATAAGTGTCCTGAACAGAGTCAAAAGCAGAGCGATATAAGGAAGCGAGACAGGACAAGAGAGATAGGGCGAGTAAGGCTTCACGTTCACGTGTGATAGCACTAATAGCTAATGAGCCTTGATATAGGGGCCAATACTCGTCGCTGTGTGCACCATATTTTTAGATATATCAGTTTTATGTAGCCCTGTTCTGTTGTTGCAAGGTTAGTATGAAGCTAATTAGCCGGTGTAAGGACTAAAGGCCAAAGGTCAATTCCTATCGTCCGAACGTCGCCTTAGGCAGTAAGATTATTTGTTATGTGTTCTATTACGTTGCTTACTAAATGAGTATAGTGCTGTCGATAGTGGGCACTGAATAAAAGTGATGACTGAGAAATGCTTACACTATTCCTAATGCTCGTATTGAAAAACGACCTAGGAAAATGTGCAATGTCTCTTTCCAATGGCTTTTATTAATTATCGGAACTCAAATAGCGCTCATACCCCCTAATAATGGATTTCGATCATTTTCGTTTCTATTTTTCCGCTACCGGAAACGCAGATCGCATAGCGTATTAGTCATGGGTCGAAATACAACCGTACTGTCCTCTTTTGAGCATGGACTCTTGTATATTTTGTGTATCATCGTCCTTTTCACACAATGCATACGTCGCATCGGTGTCCTTGTGCATGTGCGTACCTTTTCCCGTATGGCCGTGGCAACGTATCAAATTGACAATGAGCACTGGGCCAGAGGCTGGTAGCCTCTATGAGTTCATCGTTTAGATCCTCGACGAAAAAAACCTTTCTTTTTTTTTCAATGACATAATCGATAACGATGAAAGGTATTGCAGTGGTTAGTTCACCCCTCGACTTTCATTCAAGTCAACCATTGAACGTTCCGCAATATCTGGAAGATTCTCGGACCAAGCGACACCACTGGCTTGAAGCAGGACAAACGCACGTAAAACACTTGGCCTTAACCAATTTTTCTTAAATATGAACACACATGTATACAATACATGAGATCATTCACGGTCTGAGGGCGACGGTGGCGGGCCTGCACCGCATCACAGAGCCACTTCAGTAGGGGCAAAAAGCAGCAAAAGTAACAGTGAGCAGCCACGCGAGTGGCTACGAAACGTTTCTGTACTTCGAATTTTACGAAAAGCAAATCAAACCATTCAATTACTAGAATAGTTGGTTCGGTCAAAGCAAATGAAATTGTTGAATCTAAGGATAGAATATCAGAAATTTCCTCCGTAGCCAGTGCCAGTTCTCCTCTACAGTTTATAGTGTAGCCGATTGTCGACTAGTGTCGAGATGTAGTGGATATCAGTATATCATGCGATAGGTAAAGGACGGTTTCGTCTGCGCGACAGCAAAATACCTGACGTTATAGTCTACTGACGCGTATATATAAACACAGCCAATATATGATCTGGCTTAGCTTCTAGACCCGTACACTGTTACATGCTACGCTTCATTACATTCATGCTCTTTCACGCTGGATAATACCGCTCACAGAAGAGTATACCGTGACCGAGGCGTGCGATTCGTTGAGTTCAGTAACTTCCGAAAACCACCGCCCTATCTAACCATTTGTTATAACGTCAGTGATAAATTTTACTATGGTGATTGCAGTTATAAATGTTCGCGTTAAATATTTTTGTTTTCGGCAGACTCTTGGGTGCCTCGCAGATTCGGTCTCTTTATAGTTTCTTTCGACCCCGCTACGGAAGCCATGATGGCAATGCGCGCGTGAAGTCTTGCAGCTAGGCAACATTCATATATGCCCTTTGGACTTTGCCGTTTTTCCTTCTCTGGAGCTATTAGGACACGCCATATTGCCATTATATAATATCATCTATATTCTATGAGACAGATTTCTGCCATCGCTATCAATTTGACTAACGAAATAACGAGTAAGTTCTAGGGCATCATAGCAATATATCATGAACGTTGACGCCGTTCGATCGATCGATCGATCGTTGTTGATGGCACTTACCATTGGGTTAAGGAAGCACGCTGTTGGAATCGACAGCGACAGAGACTGCTGCCGATATTAAGGAGCTGGACAAAGGCATGCTACATGCTACAAGAGATATGCTAACCTTTTTGTGCCATTGTGATGTCGTGCGTTACCGAATATTTCATATAGTCAGTGTCCAGCACCTGTGAAGACTGTTATCTAAGCTATTAGTAACAGCATCGCTATTACGTCTAATTGCGGTGAACCTGTGTAGACGTTGCAGGAAAACCTCGTAGGATGGCAGGACCTAGCCAAAAGGCCTTTTAACCGCGCTTTTTTTTCCATTTACTCTTACATTTTGTCGCTCTCTATCTGTATTCCACCTGTTGGACTAATCTTGGACATTATCTAACATGATTTCATCGTTTGTGGAGCAGCTGAGTTTTATCCATGTTCTTGTGAAGCATACTCTGACATAGGCATGACCTCTTCTCCCGGTGTTCTGACCATAGGAGTTGCTGAAGACTATCAGGTAGAACAGATGGCCCTCATCAACCTCGCGGCACACGGTTAACAGCTTTATTTCATATTAGATGTGGCCGCCACCTTCACAGCCTTTCCAACGGCAACTTACTGTTCTATGCCTCAATGCTTCTTTCGTTACATTGCAGAGGTTGTATAGTCGAACAGTCGGTGTACACAAGCTACGGGGGAAGAGGGGAAGGGATATACCGACGACCTTCGTATTCAATGCTTAGCTGGTTACGTTTATGTAACTAGTTTTGTCATCGTTTATTTAGCGAACCCGACACCAGCGCGCCTTTTTCGTGCTTGCCACATTTTGCCCCTAACAAACTTATAATAATGCTTGTTATTATGTTAATTATACTATTACTATTATGTAATACGAGGTCTATACTGGATGTTACTATCGTGGTTGTAATTAAAGAAGCTTTTCACTATTTATCATATAACAGCTTATAAGGGTGCTGCAAGAGTCATTACTTGTTGTTGTACCGATTGCTTGAAGTAGTTGAAGTGTAGTGTGAAGTAGGAAATAAACAATTCTTAAATGTTGTCCTTTTAAACTGGCAAGATCCAGGAAACAAATGCTGATAAAGGCTATGAAAGTCATTGAAACGGATACGACAGCCTACAGCCTACGAGAAGTTCAGCCCATCTTTGTCTTTAGGGCCATACACTTACTGTATATTGTACGCATAAACCCGCAGAAAATTCAATTTATTGCCAACCACTTTCAGTCAGACATGGCGCCTGCATGTGTTGACGTCTAGTCCAGAACATCGAGAAAGTGCCCTCATATCATAACTTGATCAGAAAAAGATTCTGAATAATCGAATAGTGTATTTTCCATCTTTTGCCAGACGAGCCGTATTGTTCATTATAACAGTTGTAAATCTCCATGCTACTACTGTAGGTTTATCGAGCTAGGGCGCCGTAGAACATTCTTCCTCAGCTGACGGCTTTCCAGGTCGCTAACGTTGCCATCATCGTAGTGACTGACACAATTGAATCAATCCGCTTCATCGCCTTCGTCTGTCCCTTGGTACGAAGCGTTTGCATCTCTTGTTCCGCCTAGCTTAGTATAGCTTGCTTCTTTCCCCACTGTCATTCTACCCATCCTATGTGGTTGCTATCTACCAACCTGACGTGCTCACGTAGACACCCATTATTCATATTCAGATATCGTGACAGCGTCAAACAACTAGGACTAGCTGCTGGCCCCCGACGCACCATGGCATCATCGAAAATGCGCTATGTCGTATCCGGTTGTGCGTTGAATCGTCCGCATTCGAAAGTGTATACATGTAGATGATAGAAGTCAGTGATCAGTCCATAATAGTCACCGTCCACGGCCTCGTCCAGGTTCCGTTTTAATTATTTTTCGTATTTTCCCGCGTTTGGCGTAGCTACACTTTGTAGTCAACCACAAGCATCATGATAAGAATAATGACCATATTCGGTACTGCAATTGTAACTAAATGCATATATGCGGGCAGGGCATGGAAAGAAGGGCTTTAAGGGGCTAGGGCATCGGACGTTGCCTCGGGTTCTGTAGCCGTTGATGGGTTACCCATCCTAAAGTCATAGGAATGTACCGGTTGACGCCAGCGTTTTAACGAACCCCTTTTAATTGTGCGTTACTGTAGTCTGTTGTGGTCTATGTTCATTTGACTATTTTATTGTTATTGTTTTCAGAGCGCTTGGTTTCCGGCGTGCACCGCCCGTCGCTGGAAGAACGCTCAATATGACCTCAGAAATTTACGCACTAGCTGACCAGAATCTTGCCAAGACGTTCTTTGTTTCACCAGGTTGGTTCTTTATTATTGATATGAACGCTAATATTATTATTTGTCGTGCGATGCATATATATATATATATATATATATATATATATATATGGTTTTTTTTATTCTGGGTTTAAAAATAGATAGGGTAAGTAGGTAACAAATATATTTTAATGTTGTATAGCTTGAGCAATCGATAAGTTGATGGACCGATCGTGAACTAAAAGATAACCGCGAATTTGCACTACACATACATAGCCAACTAAGGAAAAAGGTTGATGCGAACTGGCGGTTTTTATTCTTTATAAAGCTTTCTGAATAATGCTAAATCAAAGTTGTTCTTCTCGCCAGTATATAACAGTTATTAAGTAATAATTCATCCCAGCGTATGTAGTTCGCTTGGTAAATATTAATATCAGATCCGGTGACCTTTCCACTTGATATAACAACCATATATGTAATATGATTGTCAAATCTTATTGAGATACTTTTTTTTATCTACACAGAGATACACAAAGCAAAGGCGTTGGCCTTCGAGATTTGATTTCCAACACCTTTGCCTAGAACGCAAAAAAGGGAAGAGAGAGATTGTCTTTGACCGCTTAAAATACAACTACTCATGTTGGCTAAAACATATACAACTTCACATGTGCCAATAGCAAAGCTTATTGCAGTAATTATAATAGGCAATATCGTACTTGACAGACTTGATTCGTAGAGCGCATTTCCTGGTCGTTCTTCAATCTACCTAATTATCTATCATCCAAATGAGCCATGAGCGGAGTCGTTGTCGGGAAACCAACCCAATCCGGCGGTATTCAACTCCACACGAAAGGTGGCGTCGAAACAATGAGTTATACTTTTTTCATACATAAGATCCTGTAGCCATATATTCTGGCCTAAGTTTTCCTTCATTCAGACGTCCCTTCACCCGCACGACTAATTTCTTAACACCAAGGAAGCTGTCCTCTAGTCAGAGCCATTTAGGTACCTGCGGTCATGCATTCCTTCGGTGCCCATCATGCGTGCTCTGATCAGACTAATTCCCAGAGTTAGTCGGAGATACAGTGAGCCTTTGGTATACACTTCGTACATAGAACACAATCTTGCTATCGCAGCAGCAGAAAATATAAAGTTGTGTAGGTATACATACGACCAAAGGCTCACACTGACGGATATACCGGAGCAGTCGGACCGAATCAAAAGCCAGATTATCACAGGTTATCCTCCAGGCAATCCATGTCAGATGTACCCGCAAACGGGACTTCTGTGTAGACGACACAATGATTTGTCAGCCGGTAAAGCCACGTACGCTTCCATTGTCTTATCGCTACATATATTCTTATTGACAGAAGTGAAGTTTTCGCTACATTTAATACTGAACGTTTTCTTCGATTTCTCTTGCAGTCGAATGATAATGAGTTAGGTTAGGCAATGCTAGATTAAGCGGGTTTAGGCAACTTGGTCGGACACCTGGGACAGTTCTGAATTACGTAACCCCACACGAACCTTGAGCTCCTGAAAGCTGTGGTTCGCTATACGGAATACATAAGCTGGTTATTCTGCTAGCTGGCTAGCCAATGGTTGCTAGGCAGTAAAACTGCCAAATGCGACCAGTAAGCACGCCAGCAAAGTACACGCCACAGATGCTGTGACGGATGCCACGATATTGGGCGGACGCTGGTGGATCCGCTTAGTTCTCGCGTCACGGTACAGCTATAGTTGCTGTTTCTGTTGGGGATAAAGACTACCAAAACGGGTTAGGCTGGCCTACAAGAAGTGCTCTGTTCTTATTTAGATGGTCCGAGCCCACGGGTAGCATCGGCTAAGCAGAACAAATAAGGCTATATTGCTAGAATGCTAGAAACGACAGTGGAATAGCTCTCTTCCTTTCGATTCCCTATGAGATATATCGAGCGACCAACAGCGTTCAATTTATTGTTTGCCTGGAGAGCCCCTATCCCCCTGTCGCCATCATGCTTTATTTATCAAACATATGTTTCCATGGTATGTTCCATTTTAGATCAAACGGTTTTCATTCCAAGTCCCTTCTACCGCCTTGTTTGTCCTCTTTAAGACATTATAAATCTACACAAAGACTATACAGTCTAATAAAATCAGTATTTCATCACTACATCCATCAGATACGAAGCAAACTCTGTCAAAGAAGAATACACGGCAAAGTCTGCCCAGGCAGATGTGGGATTGTAGCTATTGAGGAATTATACCCGCAAAAGAGCACCATAGAGGCCGATTTTGTTCTACGAATGACTGACGGAGATATACATGAAGGAGAACGAAAAGGAGTGGAAAGGGGAATTTTGCTGGACACCTAATGTAGTAAGAAGGAACCGGCGTGTTTGTACGCCAAGCGCTGCCTGCAAGTCATTGGGCCAACCTGTCCTCCAGGCGTCTTGTCAACGGCCAAAAAGCGGCCTTTAGCGGGATGTCGGCCTTAAGGTTCTTAGGGCGGCACCTCGCTTCTTAGGCCTTCATGATAAACCCCACATTGCTTAAGATTGTCTGAGCAGCCTTAGCAAAGCTTATCCTTATTAGGTCCTCTTAGGACGCCAAGGATAGGACTCTATCGAAATCCCTCCAAGTTAGCTGCGCAGCATGTTTCGCTATTTGCCTTCGTTACCTCTCTTTACTGAATCTCTTTAGACAGCTACAGCAGCTTCCGTTGACGTGGCGCCCCCAGTGGTTACTTTCTACAGAAGTCGCTATGCCAAGCCCACGTCAGGCTCACGTTAGGTTAAAGACTTAGCTTGACCCTTTGCTAGTGTACCCATTGTTAACTGGCTGGCCTATTCTGGATGTAACTCCCCCTAGGCACAACACTGGGCTAAGTTTAATCTTCTTTGCACCACTGATACATTCGCAATTCATGGCTTTCCTTCAAATCCATAAACATGCAAGCGGCGTCTACTTTGTCAGGTCGTTTGTGGATAAAGGAAAAAAGTGGTCCATATAGTATTGTAGTATGGTCAGGCTGTAACGTGGTCATCTTCAGAACACAAGTTGAATTTTTGTTGTCAACCACATGTTAAAGATCATCAACTGAAAAGCTACGCAGTCGTATTTAACTGAATTAATTTGAAAAGAAATACTCAATCGCGTAGATTTAGCCCGGCTGCGGGACTGTATATAGATTACTGTAAACCTTGGAGATCTACAGGTCGTCACGATGCTTTTCGTCGCTCATTAATTGTTGTTTCCGTACACTAATATTCCCCTGATTTGTCAGTTTAACCAATCCCTTTAAACAAGTTACGATTGCAGCGCGTTCAGCGCTCTTGAACGTTTCGCTTTTCGTGTCTTGTATAATGCAAGCCTGTCAAAGCTTACATGGTTCGCCCGCTTCTGTGAGATCACTGAAGCACGGTCCATTGTATTAGTCCGCATTTCCTATTTTAAGCCTAACTTCTAGAACCAAAGGCCATCCAAATGGCGCAAAAATTAAGCATTACAATAATATACTCATAAACGGGTCACACTACATAAAACCGCCGGTAGGGCTAATGAGTGTTTACGTTCGTCAAATTCTATACCCTTTCATCAAATTTTTGCGCGCATAACTTGCGATAAAGGCCTGATGTTAAGCACAGCGAAAAATCACAGGGTGTTCCAGCGCCGATGTAGGCTGCTTGCTAATCGCTAGTAATTTGGGTTAATCGGTGAGAGGTCCTGTTATTGTCACTGTCTCGTTGTTAATTATTTCCTGTCCGGAAAATCGCCATCAACTCGATGTAATCACATAGCTGCGGGTGGGGCTTGGCGATACAAGCCACGGCTGGAATCGGTTTTTTGTACTTTTTCCAGCATGCAATGGACAAGTTGGTTATTATAGATTCGAAGACTGAGCCTTTGCGATAAGACGAAAATCTATAATTAGATATGTTCAAGTCGCGAGGAACTACTTGCGTAGGACAATAGTATCATTTTACTTTTAAATGAAAGTTTTTGAACTAAATGATTGATTATGACTTTCAATGTGCTACCTTCAAAACAGATTTCCTTTCGCGAACAATGCGAGGATATCGTATAAATCACGTTATACTCCGAAGTGACTACGAAAGGCAAGTCATGGGTGGGGTTTTTTTGGGGGGAGGGGGAGAACCCAAATAGCGCGGATTTACAAAGCCCTTTGAAGTTGTACAATTGGATTTATTGCCACCCATACAGCTTCATTGAATTACGGCTTCGCCTATAGAACTGTTGAGAAGCCTTGCCTTGCTTAATTGACCGAAGAAAGCGTCTAGCAACGGTTTCTGTCACCGCTAATTTAGCCGACACTTTTTCAAGCGATAGAGATGTATAACGACGCACATAACGGCGTTTGTATGCGTGTCCAGGTAGAAATGTATGTATGCATACGAAATATATGTAAACCCAAATGAGAAGCATACGAACTAGTTGATCGAAGAGGTGGCTAAAAAAAAACAATTGCTTTTTGCAACCGCAAGTTGCAAAATTGCAACCCGTAAAACATTATGATTTGAACCCAGAAACGTGGAACGTGCTTGGATCATTCACATAATTATGCCGAATCACATTTGTCTTCGTACTGTTTATATGTACATATGCTAAGATTTCGAAACGATTACGGGATCAACACCTGTATGGACAGATTACCTGCCAAACCTCCCTACAAGTGGCATGAACCACTCGCACGAGTGGAGCATTTGACTCAATCTATCTCTGTATGCAAAAACCGACTTGAACGTTCCTAGATAATGACTGCCTTGAGAGATTAATTTGTGGGCTTGTGGCTAGCCTACAGCCATTACTGGGTAAAGCGTTAACCGTTCCGCATGTTGCTTCTACCTACGAGCGAGCCCATACATGGTCCTTCTGTTTGCTGTAGACACTGATGTGAATCTAAAATCTAGCTTGAACAGGATTATATCAGTAAAGGGTGTTACTGCTGTAGGTACCGTAACAACGGCAGAGGCATAACGAACAGCAGCAGACGAAAAACTATCCAGGCCAATAGGCGATTAAATTGGTCCTAGAGCCCTGATTCTTTGTTGGGTCTCGTTTGGCACTTCTAGAGGCCTGGTGGATTGATGACGTCTTTCTACCAACGAATGACCATAAGCAGCAGTGGCAGTGCTGGAAGCCTACAAGCAACCCCTCAGTGATCCATCTGGCCTCTGATCCTTTGTGCTAACTCGTCGTTATCGGCCGTTTCACGCGATTCTGCTTTCGCCTAGGTGACAAAATGCAGAATTGAAGTCGCCGAGTAGACGTATCTACTAAACATTCAAGGGTGCGTAGCAGTGAGCTGAGCCGATCAGTTAAAATCAGCCCGTCACGCGAAGAAAGCTTTGACAGATAATCTACTACTGGTTGTTCTATGAACTCCTCGAGTAGTAAGTCTAAAACGGATCAGTGTTCATGTTTCCTCGATGCGTTACAGACATTTTATATGAATTGAGAACCCGCCTAATATCTACTTCTGGTTCTCTCCAGTTTTACTCTTAAATTGCGTCCATGTCAATACCTTCTAATAAGATGCGAAGCAGCGGCCCTTATAAACGTAAATCATATCTTAAGTTTATGCGAGCGTATGATACCGACACTATGGTAAGTTTTCCAGAATGCTATTCTACATTTGAGTGAAAAATAGCATTTTCTAAGAAGTTATTAATGCCGAGATCAACGATCGACCAACCTCTCGTCAGGACATATTGTTTTGTGATACTTGGAGTTTTCAAACTATAGTTAATTAGCTATGGGCCGATTAATATGAGGCCTACTCTATTGAACAGATCGCTTTCTACCATTGTTTTTTTTCTTTTTTTTTTTAACAAATCTAGACTATTTTCTGCGAAATAGTTTAAGTCTTGATCAAAATATTGGCGTAGGTAAATTTGCTCTTTTAGATAGAGTAAATGAATTTTTAACCTGAATCAAGCAGCTGTAGATTAGCTACGTGCAGAATGATTTGGATTATAGACACAGAAAATTGATAAGATTCACTGTCTATACGAACAGGAGTTGTTGTTGTGATCATTTCGTACGAGTTAAAACTTGAGGCCAGTTACGTTGTTCCACGTTGTTGATATGTTGTCCCGTTCTCCAGATATTATTAACCCAGATGGAGTGAAATCAATGACGATACCGGCAGCAAACACAACGGCATGATAATAAATCGGGGCCGGTCGAACAACAGGACAGTAGTTGCTCAGACGATCAGACAACGAGAGAGCAAGGCAGTACTGATTGAAGTGAGCCGTTCATTGAAAATAAAATGTTTAATACCTAGTCATAACAGTGAGGAACGATAAGGGAGGTTATTAACAATGATAATGCACATAGGTAGTTAAGCCTTGGCTTAGAACGAATTAGAAGATGTATCTGGTACAGGTGCGGTAACACTGATACCGAGATCGTAACCAGTCTCCTAGATAGGAGCTTCGTGAAAAAAACCTACAATATGAAATTAAATACAGTGATCAATTACTTCAGTTGTTTGCCTGATACGACAGTGACCTTTCTCGACTTTTTTAACTTGACTTGCATTTAGTAGCTATGCTTTTGTGTCAAGATTTGTGGCCTCTCTCAGACAACGAAAGCCGTCTGCTCTACGAGTGCAGCCTGAGAAAATGCATAGACTCTCGCCTATCAGTGTTTAACCTTCTTGACTGACTCCTTCGTGGCGAACCGCTATTTGCAATTTGATTTTTAATAGACTCCCCATTTATTTTTTTAATAATCTCCCCATTGGTCGAGTATGTGGCTTTTTATAAAAATACATTATTTTTTTTCAATTTTATGATCTGCTCTGCATCTTGTAGTAGAATGCCGAGATTACGTTCAACGTTTACGTGTGATTTTTACGAAATTTCCTTGCTCGGTTGTAGATGTTATATATATTTTTTAAGGCGGCTTCTGTTGTTAGCCGGTGTATCTTAAGTAGAAAAGCCATCCGTCATTCGATGATGGACCCTGTACTTCACTGGGTCCCCTGTATTTCCTACTGACATTCAGGGTGTCGACCACGGCATACTTTTGAATGGACCAGTTATGAATGAATTAAGCAATCCCGACTCAGTTCGAAAATAAAGACATCAAAAAGAATATCTGTTCTTGACATGCTCCCCAATCGTGCGATGCTCGGCGGCCACACTTTCATTCAGACTGCGAAACTGAAAGGGGCACCTGAACACTATCACAAACCGGAGGAGAGATTTCGGGTATTTAAGGTAACCACGTCAAGGATTCTACTTATAAGAACTTACGCAGATTGAATATAATGTTAACGGTTTTAAATTTCTTGCAAAATCTTTGTAGCAATTAAGAAGAGTCAGGTATTAAGGAGCTATCTACATGAAGTGATCTTTGAAAAAAGGTATATAAAGGCACAAGTATGTCCGACAATGCAGCGTAGCTAGTGAGCCGAGTTTGTTTCCGGACACCCCTTATTAAAAAAGTTTGCATATTAGTGTTGTAAAAAAATAAGCCTTAAAACTATTAGTAAGGAAGAGTAAATTATGTTTACTACGATTACTAAGGAAAGTGCTGATTTTATATTGGAATCAACAACGCTGCTTTGTAAGTGCACAAGACAAATATTGTATTTCTATTACTATTCTTTTTATTGGTATAAACACTTTTTTATCACGACAGTAGTATTCTTTTATTCTGTTTCGGCAACTGCATAAAGAACCGGACGAGATATTGACAAAATACAGAAACAAAAGCCTATTGTCAATTGGCAAAATAAACATATGTATGTAATTCGTACTTATTACTATAGAAAACGGAATCAGTTTTGCATAGTTCCCTTGCTTATGGCCAACAATGCTATAAAGCTATTTTTTCTTCGGACTCGATTTAGCTTTAGATGCACTCACACCCTGATAAATTACCTGAAACTATTGATGTTCAAACAAAAAAAATATCTATACAGACAGTATATCTATACACATATTTATGTGTCTATCTTGTAAATATTCACTTGAAATCTTTTGAAACGCTAAGCTTAATCTGTCTCATAGGACAAGCCTTAGCCTGACATACCAAAATTCGGCCGTGCAGGTCACTAACGAGACAATCCCGCTAGAGACGTGGGATGATTTTAGGTCAAGAAGGCATACCTTTTTTTTTTTCTATTGCGCCATAGAAACAGTTGATCGAACTTTCTGGTAGCGTAAGTTGTGGTTAGCAGAATTGTCATGGTTGATATATACATTATTTCGTTTCAGTATGTATTCAATTTGTTAATGTGAATATTGTACTAAATTATTATTATTGGTATTATTATCATTTGTTGATTTCCATTTTGCCTTCCTTCAATAATAATTACCCATCTAAGGACGGCCAACGTCCTTTCCACTATTCCCTAATCAAGAAATGACGGTAGAATATTTACAAAATTAACGCTTCGATTGATCTGCTGACTGTTGTTCTTGCATTTATTAGCTAAAAATCTTTGCTTCAGTGGTCACTGTAGCTACTACTGTGATACATCGCACGCGATTTGCGGACATCCAGACGATCTGGAGGGTTCCTTTGCAGCGTTCCTGCCTTCAACCGACATTGCACCACGAACCTCGTGGAGACACCCCTGGAGAAGGTATGACCAGGCAGTCCTTCGTCCCTCTCCGCTATCTTCTAACGTACTTCATCATGTAACAGTATTTTTATACTAGTATTATACATACGGAAATCTATACCTACGACTTTTTCCAGTAGCGTCCTAGAACGGGGCACAAAAGCCACCTATTACATATGTATATTGGCATTACAATGGCTTCGTCAACTGTATAAAGATCATAATCATAATCGTAAATCATTCCATACTTTAAGTGGTTTTCACGAATGACTTTCATACATATGGTCAATGTTATGCTGACCACTGTCTTGTTATTTATATGTTCATAAACGCATTGGAAAGATTCTGCACTTATCCCATCAACCAGCCAATAATCGTATAGTATTAGTCTCATAACCCTTACTGATTTTAGCTTAAACGCCTTCGAGCGTCCTCAACCTAACGTTCATCACCTTTCTAATACTCCCCATGTACTGCTGGTTGGTTTGTGCAGGTCGTACAACCGGCGACGAAAGGCCGCGTGGGAGATCGATCCTGATTACTGCGAGTTGATCAAAGAGACGCCTCCATACAACGCTGGACGCCGGCTGGCCGACCTGACTGACATGGCGGTGCTCGACTTCCTCACAGGGAACATGGATCGCCATCACTATGAAACGTTTAAACTGTTCGGCAACGAATCGGCCCCGGTCCACCTCGACCATGGACGGGGGTATGTATATATAGATGACTGAAAATCAAATTTTGGCGCGCAATTGTCGACATCGAGAACGATAACAATAAGAACTGCTTTTGTACAACATTTACATTCGGTTATCTTGCAGATTAGATTGCATTTTTTTTTTGACTACGTTCAAGTCACACGTAGAAACAAGACACATATATTTTTATGAGTATGGGTACTTGGGTAGTTTAAGTGTTCAATCAGTACAGTGGCTATTAGGACCAGACCCAGCGAGGCTAGTCTTTGTCTAAATTCAGATATATGTAACATGTCGTAAAGACTAAAAAGGCTCGATTCGCAGTCTCTTCCAAAGCACATCGACCCAATATGACCTAGATTACACACAACGTTCGCGTTTGTTACGCATATCTGTTTGTGTTTCCGCACATGTTATAGGTTCGGCAAAGCAAATTACGACGAGATGTCCATTTTGGCTCCTCTGTACCAATGTTGTTTGATTCGGCAATCGACGCTTCGGACACTGTTAAGGTTCGTCACGATGCCGGGACACCGACTCAGCAAGAAGCTACGGCAAAGTATGTCCTCGGACGCCGTCGCCCCAATACTTCTCGATGGACATCTCGAAGCGCTTGATCGGCGGGTACATAAGATTCTCGGTGTTGTCGATACTTGCCTTAGGAATCGATCCTTCAGTGAGGTCATCATATACGATGAGTTCTACTGAAGTTACTGCTATGACATATTTCCAACCTGGCACAGATTTAGGGCCAGCTCGATACATTGTAATAGCGCCTGCCGTCATCTCTAACTTCACTGTGGAAACGAAATGGCTCAACAAACGGATCACACATCATGTTCAGGACCTTTACATAGAGCAATTCAATCAGAACCTCTGATTGATTATGTGACGAATGTTTCAATTTTGTGATTGTTATTTAGAATTAAGAAAAGAATATTGTCATTGCCACAAAATTTTGTATATTATCATACAGGAATCTTATACAGTTTTCTACGTTTTCATCTCGTTATGTCGATTGGGGGCAAAATAGGAACAAAATAAGCGATACATTGTATATTCTAGTTGCTTCGCTATACGGTTTACGTCGAAACGGACAGAGAGGAAGCTTTGAAGAAGCAAATTTAACGCCGCATGAGCCGTTGACAATATGAAGCAGTGATTCGAAAGCACGTTTTCCGTCCGTTCAAGAATCGTAAAAGCCGCAAAAAATAATTAAGGAACTTAGTTGTTAATAGGAGGAGCGAGCTTCTCGATAACGGAGCCTGAGCGCAATGCGCAACCGTTGCTTTGACCAAGCTAAGCCTAAAGGTGGGCAAAACAATCACCGTGCAATGGATGACCTCACCGACCCTACCCTAATTACACGACAGTGACGGTTCTAACCGCCAATAAGGATCCGGCCAACCGGCAGAGGTAGCTTTGACATGCTGTGCATTGACTTGCGTGCAACGTGCATAGTAATGTGCCACAATGATATCAAACAGGTCGCATATCAGCAACGACAAATAGTAGCAGTTATAGCGAATGATCATAGTGAACGTAGAGTTTGAGACAGCCGGGACCCACTGACCGATGAAGACCGCGTCTACTTAATTGCTCCAGATAGTGAGTTATTATGCAGATCTATGTGGCGAAAGAGTTCATAAGAACAACGATTACAAAGAGTATAGTCTATGTTGATGATGGAAACGCCGCTCAAAAGACCTATAACACAATCAGCTGCTTCTAGATATAGGTACTAAAGTTGTTCCATGAAAAGTCACAGATTAGGGTAACAATTGAAATAAGGATGAGTCAGTAGAATCACCTATATATAATGAAGTTGGTGTATGTAAAAATGAAAATCAGTATAAACACATCTCAACGAAACAGATAGCTGCTTCTATCACGTCCATGAACGAAGCTGGTATTTGACGTGAGCTAGAGGAATATACGTTAACAAACATTTCATGCGAGCTCCACCGACCTTAAGTCAAAGTCATGTCCTGGGTAGCACGGCCACGTTAATCAGACCACACGCATTGCTCCGAGTACATGTACAGGGGTTTGTTGAGTCATTTAGGCACGGAATAACGTGGCCCTTCCCTCAAAAACAAAAAGACAAAATTAACATGTTATTACTGTATTGAACGACACTGGCAGTTAGTTGTTACTGTTCTACTAAGTCATTGTTCAAATAGAAATTCAACTTTCTAATGGTAAGTTAAGTTGAATCAAAATGCAAATAGCTCTATTTTATGTAACAAGACCGATTGATTTTGAGTACAGGACCGTATGTACCGTTTTTTTGTAAGTCAAAAAAAAACCGAAAAGTTAGTATAGATGTTTTAATTCATCCGATGCTATGTCTAGCCGAATGCAGACAATGCACCAGTAATTATAAATATAATAATAATTTGAAATTATCTGATGTTTATCAGCTGAGTGGCTTTTCTGAGCGCCAAAACGTTGCGTATGTAAGTATTTTTAATGACTTATAGTTTGCATTTGAACTGTGTTCTCTTTTATATTCTCGTTTATTTTACCGGCAGCATCGGTGTTTAGCGTTTCACTTAGGAACGTCGCAGAGTGTGCTCGTGGTTCCGTCTCTATTGCTCTAAAATATTTACTTGTTTTTTTTGTAAAAAAATTCTCTTACACGTAAAATCATTTAGACGCTTTCTACGCTGCGCCATCGTAAGCGGATATGTTGTGGTTATGTTAAGAAAAAAAAAGGTGGCCTATAGCTAATAGTCTAACTAAAACGAGGAAGCCTCGTTCTTGAACTTGTATGTCCATCGTCAAGTTCAAGCAGTTCAAGTTGTCGATGTGAGCGCTCGCATGACATATATGCCTGTATACCTATACACATGTTCTTTTTTTAGTTAAACCATAATTATGCCATATATATATATATATATGTATATATGGCATAACTATGGTTATAGACAACATATAGAAGTATGTTTGATTTTCTATAGACGTTAGATATTACCGTTGTTATTGTTGGCACCTTAGTTGTTGTTAAGGCGAAATCATATGTATATGTAATGTTAGTCATGTCTAGATTAATTTCTGTTTATTTTATTTGCGTTTCGAGTCGACCTGATTCAGTGAAAGTTATAAACGTACGCACAGATGCACACAGACACGCAAACAGAAAAAAAAATTAAAAAATAATTTGTTTTTTCCTTATTATTATTTTCAATAAGTTTTTTTTCAACCAAAAACATCTATTGAACCAGTCAGGCCGATGCGTGTCATGAGACCGGAAAGTAGATTGGTATTATAACACATCACTGAGGTGCAGGAGTAACTAAAATACCCAAACCTATCCATACATTGTTGCGTTACGAGAGCTAAAAAGGATGTTGTCAAACGAGCTTTCAGCGGTATCTGTATAGACATTTTTATCGAAATGAAACACGAAAAGGGTATGTATATGATCATAGATTAGATACTATATGCAGGTGTAACCGCCGTCTATTTATAAAAATAATAATTAGATA
>NW_019211457.1:27483303-27484619 GCF_002443255.2 Varroa destructor
TGTACTTTTTGTTTTATATTTATACCTGATATGTACAGGTTATATGTACATGGCTTCGTTCGGTCGTATACGTAGTCATACATGTTTGATGAAGTATCCTTTATTTATCATCGTATGACTTTACGAGGCATACGTTTTATGATGTAACACTGAACTAATTTCTATTCGCCCGTTAGAGTTTTTCGAGCGCAAGTTTTTTTTACGAGGATTCAAATATTTGCCTTCAATAGGCATGAACAATGATATGTTCAGCTAAAGATCGACTGAAGTAATTACTATAGTTGACTTTTCCATGCTCATATGTTGCACTGTATTCAGATATCATTGATTATTCTTGACTTTATCATGCTGTTCAGAGAAATTCGATTCAGGTCGATCGTCCATGAAAACCTTTTTATATATGACCTCATTGATGGCTTTTTCTTTACTACTTGCCGCAAAAATCATAGCCACGGTTTTGCTCTCCTCCATCATAACACGCTGCTACCTCAGCAGCGTTACTTTGCACTCGCTATTGCGTATTGTTCTGTGAATCGACCTGTTTAATACCTCGAACAGCACCTATATAGTTAGTAATCACAAGATCCGATAAAGGAATATCATTATTCGTCTGCACAAATTGCGTTATAATAGTTCTTTTCAAACACAACGAGCTCTGTGTGCCCTTCGATATCTGCCCCCCATCCATCCATGTTCATTACCTTCGTGTAATTTTTCGCTCTCTCCGTCTGTCTTCGAAGACGCTTTTTCTTTTCGATTTATTAGCCTGACCCTGCTATTGAGTTGTCGACTGACTAAACTTATTTTCTGGTATGTGCTTTTTTTGGTTTCGCTGTAACGAGATCACGTTGACGTTTACGTAGTCATTCGATTTATTCAGCATTATGTGTCATTTCGATGTGCCGTTTAATTGTACAGACGAAGCTGGATTCTATACCATTGCAAACTGCTTTTAGTCCACATGCTGTTTTTTCAGGCCCTCCCTTCAACACTGGTTGTTTCCGTATTGTCTGCCTTATACAATACAGCACATTACATCTACATGCATCACCGTTCTACAACCTGTAACGGCAATCCGGTTGATAAGGCGCCGTTCCTGCTCATCATACTATTGCCCTTAACGGGATAAAAGAGAACGCCCGTTCAATTGTCAGCAAATTGGTGATGATGGTAACGATAAAATGATCGTTTTTCTTGCGATGTTGAATTGCTCTCGTGTTGCGCTGCATGCTTCGTAAAGGCGTTCTCATACCATTCTCTCATATATCTATATGTGTATATATATATATATATGAGAGAGTGGTAAGAGAATCTAT